>NC_140226.1:230000-277500 GCF_951802725.1 Rutilus rutilus
AAAGGTCACATTAGTGTCGGGGGGTAAATGTCACATTGGGGTCAGGGTGGTAAAGGTCACATTAGTGTCGGGGGGGGGAAGGTCACGCTGAGGTCAGGGTGGTAAAGGTCACGTTGGGGTCAGGGTGGTAAAGGTCACATTAGGGTCAGGAGGTAAAGGTCACGCTGAGGTCAGGGGGTAAATGTCACATTAGGGTCAGGGGGTAAAGGTCACGCTGAGGTCAGTGGGGTAAAGGTCATGTTGGGGTCAGTGGGGTAAAGGTCATGTTGGGGTCAGTGGGGTAAAGGTTATGTTGGGGTCAGTGGGGTAAAGGTCATGCTGAGGTCAGGGTGGTAAAGGTCATCCGGTAAAGCGGCGTCCTGTGACTCACGAGTCTGCTCTCCCTCTCTGGCAGGAGATGAGTAAGTTCGAAGAGCCGGATATCCTCTTCAACATGCTGAGCGTTCTGAAGATCCTGTGTTTGCACGGAGAGTGCCTGTATCACGCCAGGAAAGACCAGCCTCAGTTCCTGGCCTACATACAGGAGAAGATGCTCATTCCCAGGTATCCCTTTATCCCACTCACTGAACGGCCATCAGAGGAAAAGCACATCATGACAGATTATAATCAGGTCGCATTTAATCTATCAATGATTATTTATCAAGCATGTTAAAAAACAGCCAAACCGCTGTGCAATAAATATGAGCTATCTGTAGGAAAGCAAAACATACAATCAGCATACCAAACCTTTACAAGTAGCAAATCAGCTGAGTACAGAGGGATCGGGGTCTTGAGGGCTTTAAAGACTAATGATCAGATCTGAACTCTTTCCCCGCCAGCATTTTCTGGCTGCGTTTCCCGATAACGTTGTCTCTTAGCGCTATGAAGACTCTTAAGGTATAACTTAACTACAGGTATACCATGTCTAGGCGTGTTCCCCGAACCATACCTCAGGAAGCTGCTTAAGATATTCCTTCTTACGTGTGCCGTTACCCGGTGCTGTCCGTGGCGATGCTGCTGAATCTGCTGATATCCACGGCTGGAGGATCAGTTATTCTCTCGTGCAGAGTGTTTATGTGAGAAAGCGGTGTTCTTTATAAAAGAAGAACTAGCTGAAATTGCCTTTATTAGGACTCATGGGATATTATCAAAAATAATCCAAACTATAATAGCCTATAATAGCCTTGCCTACATATTTTAAAAAAGTATCATATGCTGCCATGATAACCATTTCAAATGTTTACATGCTTTCTTCTCTTTCCCATTTGTGTTCGCTGAGGTGAAGCTGTGATGAAATATTGTTCTTGTAAATACTTTCCAGCGTTTCAGTAATAAAGTGTACATCTAACGTACGGTGCTCGGCAGTGATCAGAAAGGGTTTAAACAGTGGATTTTAAATCTCTTCTTGTAAACTCAGAGATGTGGATTCAGACGGCAATTAAATTCCCACACGACCTGTTTGTCAAAAATCTATTTGGCCAGGGATTTTTACACGGGTTTGGGTGAGAAAAAACACTGATATTATGGATTCGGACGGCACTAAAATCACCAACTTACCCCTTTAAATGTTTAAAATACCGTACGAGCCCATGAGAAACAATATTAGCGTCCGAACAGGACTTAACTGACAGTAGCCTATGCTTTCACTGGCCTTTAAAAGCTCTCCGCGGACGGCGCCGTCTTTTAGCACAACTATCCGCTGTATCGCTGCCATAGTTTGAGCTAACTCCCACCACAGTCATTCCCTTTAAATACACTATTAAGCTTTTAATGGTTTGCCAGCTGATTTGGATAATATAATTAAAAAGCTAACAACAATCAGTGTAATGACCATTTTATTCTTTGCATGAAAACACTTGAATTAGCCTAACTGAACACTGGGTGTATTAAAACTTCAGAATTATACTCATATAGCCCTGCAACAGTGATAAGGTAAAGCTAAGAGTGGTCCAGACCAACCTTCCGAACGCATGACTTACAGAAGGTATACTTAACTAAGAAGGTTTCGGGAAACACGTATTAACGATAAGGTGCAGCTTAAGGTGTAACTTAAGAACGACGCAGCGTTAAGAAGGCTTCAGGAAACCCAGTCCAGATCATTTTCACAAAACTTTCATGGCACTTAGAATATTCTGTGTGAATATCTGAGTATGCAAAATATCAAAAGAAATAACAAAGCCTCTGCTTAAAAAAAACACACACAAAAAAACATTTTTTATTTTAGCAACTTCATACATTCTTTTTATGATTGTGGGTAAGTGTCTTAAAAAACATTTTACAGTTTTTTTTTTTACAATAATTTCTCAAAACTCATTTTTGTGTGTCTCTGATCCACTGCTGTTGTGATGTGTGTGTGTGTGTGTGTGTCTGATCCACTGCTGTTGTGATGTGTGTGTGTGTGTGTGTGTGTGTGTGTGTGTGTGTGATACACTGCTGTTGTGATGTGTGTGTGTGTGTGTGTGTGTGTGTGTGTCTGATCCACTGCTGTTGTGATGTGTGTGTGTGTGTGTGTGTGTGTGTGTGTGTGTGTCTGATCCACTGCTGTTGTGATGTGTGTGTGTGTGTGTGTGTGTGTGTGTGTGTGTCTGATCCACTGCTGTTGTGATGTGTGTGTGTGTGTGTGTGTGTGTGTGTGTGTGTGTGTGATACACTGCTGTTGTGATGTGTGTGTGTGTGTGTGTGTGTGTGTGTGTGTCTGATCCACTGCTGTTGTGATGTGTGTGTGTGTGTGTGTGTGTGTGTGTCTGATCCACTGCTGTTGTGATGTGTGTGTGTGTGTGTGTGTGTGTGTGTCTGATCCACTGCTGTTGTGATGTGTGTGTGTGTGTGTGTGTGTGTCTGATCCACTGCTGTTGTGATGTGTGTGTGTGTGTGTGTGTGTGTGTGTGTGTGTGTGTGTCTGATCCACTGCTGTTGTGATGTGTGTGTGTGTGTGTGTGTGTGTGTGTGTCTGATCCACTGCTGTTGTGATGTGTGTGTGTGTGTGTGTGTGTGTGTGTGTCTGATCCACTGCTGTTGTGATGTGTGTGTGTGTGTGTGTGTGTGTGTGTCTGATCCACTGCTGTTGTGATGTGTGTGTGTGTGTGTGTGTGTGTGTGTGTGTCTGATCCACTGCTGTTGTGATGTGTGTGTGTGTGTGTGTGTGTGTGTGTGTGTGTGTGTGTGTCTGATCCACTGCTGTTGTGATGTGTGTGTGTGTGTGTGTGTGTGTGTGTGTGTCTGATCCACTGCTGTTGTGATGTGTGTGTGTGTGTGTGTGTGTGTGTGTGTGTGTGTGTGTGTCTGATCCACTGCTGTTGTGATGTGTGTGTGTGTGTGTATGTGTATGTGTGTGTGTGTGTGTGTGTGTGTGTGTGTGTGTGTCTGATACACTGCTCATGTATGTGTGTGTGTGTGTGTGTGTGTGTGTGTGTGTGTGTCTGATCCACTGCTCATGTGATGTGTGTGTGTGTGTGTGTGTGTGTGTGTGTGTCTGATACACTGCTGTTGTGATATGTGTGTGTGTGTGTGTGTGTGTGTGTCTGATCCACTGCTGTTGTGATGTGTGTGTGTGTGTGTGTGTGTGTGTGTGTGTGTCTGATCCACTGCTGTTGTGATGTGTGTGTGTGTGTGTGTGTGTGTGTGTGTGTGTGTGTGTCTGATCCACTGCTGTTGTGATGTGTGTGTGTGTATGTGTGTGTGTGTGTGTGTGTGTTTGTCTGATACACTGCTCATGTATGTGTGTGTGTGTGTGTGTGTGTGTGTGTGTGTGTGTGTGTCTGATCCACTGCTCATGTGATGTGTGTGTGTGTGTGTGTGTGTGTCTGATACACTGCTGTTGTGATATGTGTGTGTGTGTGTGTGTGTGTGTGTGTGTGTGTGTCTGATACACTGCTCATGTGATGTGTGTGTGTGTGTGTGTGTGTGTGTGTGTGTGTGTGTCTGATCCACTGCTGTTGTGATATGTGTGTGTGTGTGTGTGTGTGTGTGTGTGTGTGTGTGTGTGTCTGATACACTGCTCATGTGATGTGTGTGTGTGTGTGTGTGTGTGTGTGTGTGTGTGTGTGTGTGTGTGTGTGTGTGTCTGATCCACTGCTGTTGTGATATGTGTGTGTGTGTGTGTGTGTGTGTGTGTGTGTGTGTGTGTGTCTGATACACTGCTCATGTGATGTGTGTGTGATGTGTGTGTGTGTGTGTGTGTGTGTGTGTGTCTGATCCACTGCTGTTGTGATATGTGTGTGTGTGTGTGTGTCTGATACACTGCTCATGTGTGTGTGTGATGTGTGTGTGTGTGTGTGTCTGATCCACTGCTGTTGTGATATGTGTGTGTGTGTGTGTGTGTGTGTGTGTGTCTGATACACTGCTCATGTGTGTGTGTGATGTGTGTGTGTGTGTGTGTGTGTGTGTCTGATCCACTGCTGTTGTGATATGTGTGTGTGTGTGTGTGTCTGATACACTGCTCATGTGTGTGTGTGATGTGTGTGTGTGTGTGTGTCTGATCCACTGCTGTTGTGATATGTGTGTGTGTGTGTGTGTGTGTGTGTGTGTGTGTGTGTGTGTGTGTCTGATACACTGCTCATGTGTGTGTGTGATGTGTGTGTGTGTGTGTGTGTGTGTGTGTGTCTGATACACTGCTCATGTGTGTGTGTGTGTGTGTGTGTGTGTGTGTGTGTGTGATCCACTGCTGTTGTGATATGTGTGTGTGTGTGTGTGTGTGTGTGTGTCTGATACACTGCTCATGTGATGTGTGTGTGATGTGTGTGTGTGTGTGTGTGTGTGTCTGATCCACTGCTGTTGTGATGTGTGTGTGTGTGTGTGTGTGTGTGTGTGTCTGATACACTGCTCATGTGTGTGTGTGATGTGTGTGTGTGTGTGTGTGTGATGTGTGTGTGTGTGTGTGTCTGATACACTGCTCATGTGTGTGTGTGATGTGTGTGTGTGTGTGTGTGTGTGTGTGTGTGTGTGTCTGATCCACTGCTGTTGTGATATATGTGTGTGTGTGTGTGTGTGTGTGTGTGTGTGTGTGTGTGTCTGATACACTGCTCATGTGATGTGTGTGTGTGTGTGTGTGTGTGTGTGTGTGTCTGATACACTGCTCATGTATGTGTGTGTGTGTGTGTGTGTGTGTGTGTGTGTGTGTGTGTGTCTGATACACTGCTCATGTATGTGTGTGTGTGTGTGTGTGTCTGATACACTGCTCATGTATGTGTGTGTGTGTGTGTGTGTGTGTGTGTGTGTCTGATCCACTGCTGTTGTGATGTGTGTGTGTGTGTGTGTGTGTGTGTGTGTGTGTCTGATCCACTGCTGTTGTGATGTGTGTGTGTGTGTGTGTGTGTGTGTGTGTGTCTGATACACTGCTCATGTATGTGTGTGTGTGTGTGTGTGTGTGTGTGTGTGTGTGTGTGTGTGCAGCCTGTGGGCCATGCTGAGGTCTGAGTTCTGCCAGCTGGCGTCTCTGGCCGTCCCGCAGCTCCTGCACGCGCTCACTCTGTCTCACGGAGCCGATATCTTCTGGAGGCTGGTGGACAGCAGCTTCAACAGCCAGGACTGGAAGATCCGCTTCCAAGCAGGTCTGACTGATCTTTCCCAAAACACTGTTGCCACGGTTACTGTCGCCCGCCTGCAGGATTAGTGGGAGCCTCTTATGGTGATTGACAGATGCTGTGACTTTGAGCTGGAGTTAGACCTGTGCGCTTCGACTCACACAAACACCACCGATAAAGAGCATTAGTGTTTGCTAATCACTCAGCGCTACCGCTAACCTGCTGTTATCAACATCAGCTCCAGATGGAGAACGTCTGACCGTTAAACCTAACGTGTCCTTTTCATTAATGAATCACTAACAATCAACAGTAACTACTAGATCTGACATGTGCTCATTATTAGTAGTGCTTATATTCAGGGATAGTGATTAAAGCAAAACCTGAGCCACGTCTGCAGTCCAGAAGATCTCTGGCTCAGTTTACAGCCGGTGTGAAGGGTTAGGGTTAGGGTTAGGGTTAGGTGGAGCACAGGTGGACGAGGGAGACACACACACGTTTACAGCTGGTGTGAAGGGTTAGGGTTAGGTGGAGCACAGGTGGACGAGGGAGACACACACACGTTTACAGCCGGTGTGAAGGGTTAGGGTTAGGTGGAGCACAGGTGGACGAGGGAGACACACACACGTTTACAGCTGGTGTCGTAATCCGTCTCTTGTTCACTTTCGACCACTTTGTCCTGATTTCTTCGAGGTGAGGGTCTGTGAGCGGGTAAATCTATGGGTTTTTTCAGATCTGTTGATCTAATATACAAAATAAGCTCATGCAATTTACATATGAGCACACCCGGAGACGGAGAAACACACGGAGAACAGCAGCTTTAGTTTCTGCTCTGACAGACACAAGACCAGACGAACGCTGTGAGTGTGTGTTAGAAATCAGAAATGCTGATGCAAGTCTTCAAACCAGACTTGAGTCTTCAGTCAACAATTTTAAATCCCATCTGGCCAGTGTGCTTCCATAATGTTTACGCGTCAGGCCAGTAGACGGAGAGAAGATGGTCTTTTGTGGCTGTTTGAACACATTCAACCACATGAGTGTTTACACTATGAAAGCAATCCGGTCGAATGAGTTCTCTTCGACATCTCACAATGGGAAACACTTCTTGCCAACACGTTGATTGTCATCCATGAAGCCTTATACAATCAGGCCTGTCAGGCCAGCGCTCCGGGGAAGTCCCACTCCTTCCTATATAAACAGCAGCGCTGGCCCGAAATGCCATCCTAAATCTGTTTCTAAATCCTTTTCTTTCAGGACTCTTAGTGTTAGTTTGGCGAGACTTAACTGTCCGAAAGGCAAGTTACCACTCCTCATCGGGCGTCAAGCTGAATTAAGCATTAAGCACAGTGAAACTCTTACCAAGCAAATAAAATTGATCAACTTACCGGTTGAATATGGCCTCTTCTATGAAGTTTAACAAATCCAGAGCACCTTCTCGCACTTGTCCTGGGGGATGCGGATTCACTGTTTCAGCTAGGGATCCGCGTGTCTGGGCCTAGAACATGCCCAAGCATCGTTACAGACACTGATCGCTTGTAAGCAGTGCAGCAGACTCTCTCTGGAAATCGAGTCATTCCCTACAGTCCTACCGGACGATGACACCGTTTCCATCCCTGCCCCGGGAGATCTGTCAGACGAGTGAGAGTTTCACATAGTTTTGAAGCAAATATTCTAGGCTGCGTGATACAAGTCTTGTGAAGAAATAATCAATATGGGTTTCATGACATTATTTCAGTGACAAAATATTATTTATTTTTTCACAAACCACGCATAAACGTCATTATCTCAAAACTACAAAATTTTACACACATGCTGCTGACATATTACTGTAGCAGAGTTTGTGCAGAATACAGTGTAATCAGACTTTAGCCATGAAAATGTCACAAGTAACAGAAATAAGCACAAATGTCAGAGCATGTCAGAGCACCTCCAGGGCCCAGAAACACCTCAGACCCCAGAGGGTTAAAGGCGAAACAGAAGTTAGACATCCTATCATAAGTAGATTCATGAGGGGCCGTTTGAGGCCAGTGATCAGACCGATGTTACCAGTATGGGTCCTGGAAACACTCAGGAGAGCCCCATTTGAACGCCTGGAGCTAGCTGACATGAAGATTGTCCCATACAAAACAGCTTTACTGCTCGCCCGGACCTCTATGAAACGGGTTGGAGAACTACATGCATTGGCAGTTAACCCTGCGTGTGGTAAATTTACACAAATATTTTCCAGGGTTATTTGCACCCGAATCCAGCATTTGTGCCTACGGTAATCAAGCCGGGCTATTTATGTATGGAAGTAGAGGTTCAGGCTTCACCCTAACTCTCTCAGAAACCCTAGCGGAGGAGAATCAGCACTTATGTCCAGTAAGAGCACTACGGATTTATTTGGAAAGGACACAAGGTTTTAGACGATGTGAGAATCTCTTTGTGTTTTTTGCAAACCCTAGAAGAGGACATGCACTGTCAAAACAACGGCTACCTGTATCAAATGGGCTTACTCGGTAAAGGGTCAACTATTACCGGCAAATCTGAGAGCCCGTTCCACAAGGGGAATGGCTGCTTCTTGGGCATTGTTTAAAGGAATTAAACAGTTCGTGAAATTCTATAAACTGGATGTCACAAAGTCCACATTAACACAGGCAGTGCTGGGAGAAAGATTTAATAAAAAAAGGGGGGAGAGCCTGCTTTGACCCTGCTAAAGTCAGGTACCCTGAATACAGGTGGTAAAAAGTGATACCTGCATATTGGGCATTTCCTATATCCCATAGTGGGATGTTGAACGTCCGGTTATGGTTATAACCTCGGTTCTCTGAGGGAGATGAGTGAGTTCATCCGCTCTGAAGAGCTGTAAACGTATGCCATTTTGGGCCAGCGCTGCTGTTTATAGTCAAGTCAGATTTATTTGTATAGAGCTGAATTCACATCGATTCAAAGCAGCTTTACAAAAGGTCATATTGTATAAGCTTTAATATTGAGCAGTTATAGGTCATATCACGAAATATGTTGCTAATATAAATGCTACACTGTTTGAGATTTAGCTATATTTTATGTACTAATTTACCCAGCAGATAAGTCACTTTTAGTGAGTAATGAGCATGACTGCGTGAAATTACTGGCATTGCAAAGGAGAGATATTTTCTATAGGCTGATAGTAGACAATATTTTCCAGATGTCATGCAGGTCTCTGTCATTTTACATCTTTCATTTAGACTTCTTAATTCTTCAAATGATGATATGTATTGGAATATTATATAGGAAGGGCTGGGGCCTCCCCGTAGCGCTGGCCTGACTGGCGTGGTTGTATAGGGCTTCATGGATGACCGTAGTGACGTTTTCAACGACCTCTGGAAGTGGTCGAAAGTGGACAAGCTCAAAACGTATTAGACCCTGTTTACACCTGTATTTAGTGTCGTCCACTTGTGATCCGATCGACCGAAACGCTTCTTAATACAGGAGTTAACAGGGCCAGAGACTCTTGTGAACCAGACATGAAGAAAACACCTAGAACACTATAATAACCACACAAAAACTCCGTCATGTAGCGCAGTTGTGCTTCGGGCGATCCGAGGCCTTTCCCGACCCTGCCTCACTTCACCTCCTGTCCTGAATAAAATCTTTAACATCTTAGTAACCGCGGCTGCAGCACGCTAGTGATCATGACCTCAGGGGTGTCATCAGGCAGATGTTGCTGACGTGTCCGTCTCTTTCAGTGGAGCGGGTGGCGGTGCTGTGCCGCTTTCTGGACATCGGCTCGGTGACGAAGAGCCACGTGCTGAAGTACTCTCTAGCGCACGCCTTCTGCTGCTTCCTGGCCAGCGTGGAGGACGTCAACCCGGCCGTGGCCACCCGAGCCCGGCTCCTGCTGGACACCGTCAAGCGGCCCGCGCTGCAGGTGAGCGCAGACGCCTCGCCTCGAGTCACGTGACCTCACAGAGCCAGACGTGTGTGTGTGTGTGTGTGTCTCCCCACCAGGGCCTGTGTCTGTGCCTGGACTTCCAGTTCGACACCGTGGTGCGGGACCGTCCCGTGATCCTCAGCAAACTGCTGCTGCTGCACTCGCTGAAGCCGGAGATTCCCGCTCTGAGCTGGGAGTTCTTCGTCAACCGCTTCGAGACGCTGTCGCTGGAGGCGCAGCTGCACCTGGACTGCAACAAGGAGTTCCCTTTCCCTACAAGTGAGTGTGTTGAGACGTGCCAAGCATCCGTAGCGTGTGTATCGATCTCACATGTGTTGATCTCCTGTGTCAGCCATCACTGCGGTGAGGACGAACGTGGCCAACCTGAGCGACGCCGCCATGTGGAAGATCCGCCGCGCTCGCTTCGCCCGCAACCGGCAGAAGAGCGTCCGCTCGCTACGGGACAGCGTCAAGGGTCCGACCGAGTCCAAACGGGCTTTCTCACTCCCGGAGACGCTGTGCAGCAAACTGCGTGAGTTTATGAATCTGACCGTTAGTGTCTGTCACACACTCTTCACTGACAGAGAATAGCAGGGGAATCAGTGTTTTGCTCAAGTATTTGTCCGAGAGTCCTGTTTCTCTTCTTCCAGCTCTAAGACTCGTAAGACAGGAGCAGTCGGCACCCATACTGGGAAATATGCTGGAGAAAGTGCTGACAGGTAGAGCATGTCATACACACACACACCGCTGACAGTCCTTCATGGCTCACTGACACAGATATTCTTTCATTGCTGATGCTGTAACAGTGGGTCAGGGAATGTGTGTACAGTGAATGTGACTCGACTGAACACAATGCACTGCAGCGGAAGAGCGTAAAACCAATGATGTCGTATAATAGTTACTATAGTTACTAATTAGTAGTGAGCGTGTGCTGTATATTAACCATCACGTACAGTCTCTGCAGAAGAGCGTAACCGTCTCCTGTTGCCCTGCAGGGGAGAGCTCTCCTCTAGAGGAAGACTCCATCATTAAAGACCTGCTGCCGGAGGACGCCGGGATCGACCACCAGACCGTCCACCAGCTCATCATGGTGCTCATGAAGTTCATGGCCAAAGACAAAAGCAGTGCCGAGGCGGACATCGGCAGTGCCAAAGCCTTCAACACGGTGAAGCGGCATCTGTACGTGCTGCTGGGATACGACCAGCAGATGGGCTGCTTCATGATCACCCCGCAGAAGATGCGCTCCTCCACCTGCTTCAACGCCTTCATCGCAGGCATCGCTCAGGTGAGTTCGGCTGTGTGCGCGCTCTTCTCCCAGCGGGCCGGTGGTCAGACGCTTGTGTTGGTCTCCTCAGGTCATGGACTACAACATTGGCTTGGGGAAGCAGCTGCTGCCGCTGGTGGTGCAGGTGCTGAAGTACTGCACGTGTCCTCAGCTGAGGCCCAACTTCCAGGAGCCGCCGCGCTGCTCGCTCTGGGCCCTCAAGCCTCACATACGCCAGATGTGGCTCAAAGCCCTGCTCGTCATCCTCTACAAGGTATCCTTCCAGGGCATAAACTCATCAAATGCAAGTAAAAATCGGCATTGGTGAGTAAATGAAACGGTGTCACTCGCCAAATGGCAGGTGACATTTTTATGAATTGTAACGTAACGATGGTCGGTACAGCTGACTTGACACCGCTGCATCATCACAAGAGTTTAATCCTGGACAGGTTAAGCAGTGCAATGAGACGCAGCAGGGGCTCGCTCCATTACACAGAAAGCCGCATCTCAGACAGCGCGTCTTTCACGCAAAATTCACACAAAATTATATCAGAAAATAGCGAGTGTCCTAGTAAACATAGTCAGTTCCGTCTTAAGTTAACGTGAACAGGTGAGAAAGTAAACGCTTGTGTATCAGTATATTGGATCCCTGTACTCGCTCTTAAAGTGACAGCAGCCTAATATTCCTGCTGCGATCTGTGTGTTTAATGTTAACCAAACATCAAAAGACAAAGAGAATAATCACTCACTGCTCTTGACTGAATAACTTTTGTAACTTTAATAAGGATGAATTATTAAGGATGTTTAATTTACAGTGAAGACTATGCAGTGTTATTTTACATTGCTTACTTTATTACATTTCTGCTCCTGAAAACGACTGTCAGATCTAGCTGAAAAGCCCTGTTCCTTTCAGTGGTATCTTTGTTATTTTGTATTTACTTGTGCTTTTGCTTCTAATTTGATTATTTGTTTTTATTTTATTACTGACTGTTCACTTGTCTTTAATAATAATATATTACATTTGTATTAGTTAGGCTAGTATAGTTTGAGCTGTGGTATAAAAATTGGCATAGAGATATGTGAACTTTCCCTGATGTCTGAAATGTTGGTGTCATAACTGCCTGTTTTTGCAATGTTCAATTGCAGTGTTTTTGTTTCATGGCCGGTAAAAAATATTAATGTCCGGCACATTTTCTGAAGTCACCGAATGGGACCTTTCAGAATAAATAAATGGACTGACCACTATTATTGTGTGAAATTTATTTAGGGATTGTACGATTTAAGGAGAGACACCAAAGACATTGTGATGAGAAGTTGGCGAGCAGGTCGAAGCTGTGAACACAGGAGTCTGTACAGCACTGACGACACATCGAGTTAACATAAACGCCCACAGTTATATGTTTGGGTTAGGGTTAGGGTTAGGGTTAGGTCTAAGGTTATATGTATTACAAGTTAATGCAAGAGAGATGAATCATTGAAGCAGAATAGCTTGTTTTTCAGTGGATTCAATGTTTTTAATCACATCATTTACTTTCTAAATTGATTTTACTGGGATGAATTACAGGTACTTGATTAACATTATCCAGTTTAGTGAACGGCAGAGGCGATTAATGCTGGTTAATGACGCTCCTGCTGACACACACTAAACAACATGACATGAAATCAACTCAATATAATGCATTAGTTTTGGTCACTTCCAGGATCGATTTCTTCAATATAACCTAAATATAAGTGCGATATGAGTGATCTCTCCCGTGAAAAGAACATGCATTTTATTAACACCGGCTTAGTGTTGTTTTGTGTTTCCATCTGTGCTTGTGCTCAGTCCCAGAGTCAGTCATCATTACTCAGTCTTGCTGTGTTTCAGTATCCGTACAGAGATATGGACATGAGTAAAGATGTGGTGCTCCACCTGATCCACATCACCATCAACACGCTGAACGCTCAGTACCACAGCTGCAGGTCGCATGTGTCCGCAGGCCCGCTGTACAGCGACAACTCCAACATCAGCCGCTACAGCGAGAAGGAGAAAGGTACGAGACCGACAGCTCAGATCTGAGCGCTCCCGGCCGTCCGGCTGCATTAATGCCCTGTGTTTCCCGTGCAGAGGAGGACAGCGTGTTCGACGAGTCCGACATCCACGACACTCCGACCGGAGCCGGCAGTAAGGAGTCGCAGACCTTCTTCGCTCGTCTCAAGAGGATCGGCGGCAGCAAGTCTGTCAAGTATCAGCCTGTGGAGCTCAGCGCTCAAAGGAGTGAGTGTGACACGTCACACGTTCATAGTCATTATTCATATTTCAGTCCACATTACAATGGAAAACGTTTTTGTAAATTTTAAAAGTGGAGGACTGATCTCTGAGTACTCGAGTACTCGTTTTAAAATATGTAAATATGACTAGAAAAATAACATTGTAAACAGTTGAGAAAGAAAAAGCATGTGTGTGAGTATACTGTGCTCTTAAAGTGACAGCAGCCTAATAATAAACCTGTGGCTTTCTGTCATTAATGATAATCAGAGAACAAAAGAAAAAGAGAAAATCACTCACTGCTCTTGACTGAATAACTTTTGTAACTTTAACAAGGATTAATCTACACTGTAATTTACACTGTAAAGACTACAGTGTTTTTAATACATTTGATAACTTTATTCAATTTATGTAGTATTTCTTATTTCTAGTGCTTGAAGTTTTTTAGTCAGGTCTATTTCATTTGTGTCTTTGTTTTATTGTTGTTTGCTGTGCTGTTGTTTGTTATTAGTTTCTTTTATTTACCCTAGTTAGGATAGTATTGGTTTTCGTGATATTGAAATTGGTGGCAAGAATGATGAAATAAAAAAAAATTGTGATATCATACACTCTGATATCATAAAAAAGGTTTTTGCACAGCAAACTAAATCATAAAAACCTTATTTAAAACAAAATAACAATATTTTGAGATTTTAAATAAGGTTTTTATGATATCAGAGTATATATATATATATATCGTTATCATGAAATAAAATGACTAATTTCGTGATTTTGGTCATTTCGCCCATGCCGATCCAGATGAGTGTAGAAGTAGCCGAGAGTGAATGTGAAGAGCCCTATTTGAATATTTTAATGATCAAAGCACATGGTCTAAAGCACAAGTGCACTTAGGGTGAGTCCGAATCCACTTTTGCTAGTTTAACGACGGGTAAAATGGTCGACGCTCCCGGCGCTGGTCTAAAAGGGTCCCTATTCTCCTAATGAGTAATGAGTGTGTTTTGGGCGTAACGTGCAATAAACCAATCAGAGTCTCATCTCCCATTCCCTTTAAATGCCAGTTGCGCTCGTGCCATGGAGGATTCGCTATTTACATGGAGGACTTTACAGGCGGAAAGACTGAACGCTTCTCTAGCGAGGGAACGGATCTGCTCGTGCACGAGGTTAAAGCGCATGCAGACCATCTACGGGACAAGCCGGATTCACCATATCTTTATGTACTCAATATTAATCTTTTACATTGTAATCCTTTTATTTTTAATATTTGGCATGTTTGTGTGCTGCTGCGTATCCCTGTGTGTGTGTGTGTGTGTGTAATAAGCAGAGTGTACGGGCGTTGTGGACCCAATGCACAATATTTTTTTGCATTTAAAGAGCGTGTTAGTAATGTGCGCCTATAGGCAGTCTATTTCAGTTCCTCAAAATAGCAACGCACCCTCAGTTCGCCTGAACACACCTCGTTTTCAGACCAGCAGTCCATGGGCGCAAATGCATTTGCCCTTTGAACAGCGTGGTGCAGGACGTGAAAATGAAAACTGCATCGTGCTGAAACTAGCACAGAACACTTGCCTGGCGCTGCATTGCATCGAGGGTATGATAGGGCCCGATGTCTCCTTGTTGCATTACCGTATACCAGCTCATCTCTAGCCTGGGCTGATGCGTGTGCTCTCACACGCCTTCATCTTCATCTCTTCTCCTCTTCTTCAGGTGAGATTGAGCTGGCGGAGTACAAGGAGGGCGGCGCGCTTCAGGACACGCTGCTGTACTCCGGGCGAGAGGACGGCAGCAGCCGGAAGAAGAGACTGCAGGCCATGCACAAGCAGAAGTCTCTGGACATCGGCAACACCGACTCCATCCTCTTCAACTTGGACGAGCACCGGCGCAAGTCCTGCATCGACCGCTGTGACCTGCAGGGTCCTCCGGCCCTCCAGCCCTCCTCGTCCTCCTCCATCGGCCGGCAGCAGCACAGAGCACAGCACCATGGGAAGGACTCCTCCAACGGCCACTCCGTCATCGACCGCAGCGGCTCCAGCGTCAGGCCCATCATCCCCGAGGTGCGGCTCAGCTGCATGGAGACCTTTGAAGACAAACCCGCCGGCCTGGACTCGCCGCTGGACAAGGACGACCCGGACCTCATCGACCTCTCCTCAGACTGCACCTCCATCCCTGAGAAGCGCTCCATCCTCTCGCTCTCCGACAGCGACTCGCTGATATTCGAGCCGCTGCCTCCCCTGCGCATTGTGGAGAGCAACGAGGACCTGTTTGAGGCACTGAAGCTCCCCGGCGGAGTGCTGAGCCGAGGTGAGGATCCGCCGGCCGGCCGTTCTCCTCCTGTGGTGCAGGTCAGCGTCGAGGACTGCAGCGGGGACCAGCGGATAGCGGCGACTCTGGAGCTGCCCGACTCCACGGCTCAGCAGGAGAGCACCATGACCCTGAAGCAGAAGAGGGATCTCTTCAGGAAGACCTCGCACATGCCAAACGCTTCCCTGGAGGATTCCTGCAGGAAGGATAGCAGTGGGACAAGTCCCAGTCCCTCGAGCCGGTCGGTCCTGCACCACATCCCCATGGAGTCTCTAGAACGGGCAGGAGACGAGGAAGCCGAGGAGACCGATGAGAGAGACAGCGAGCCCAAACCCGACGATGAGAGTGACGAAGCCGAATTCAAGATTCAGATCGTGCCACGCCAACGCAAAGAGAGGAAGATCGCCGTCAGCGCCATCCAGAGGGAATATCTGGACATCACCTTCAACACTCTGGACAAGATGAGCGAGACGACTGCAGAGTCAGGTCAGTCAGCTCGGGCTATACAGTGTATATATGATATGTTTCACGCTACATCTTTGTGGATTTGTGTTTGTACTAGGGGTGTAATGGTACATGTATTCGTCACGGTTCGGTCATGCAGTCAGACGACCAGTACAGTCATTCACAGGCATAGGCATCATTTGCAGGTGGGACGGCTGGGACATGTCCCCACCACTTTCTGCTAGGGTTGATATTGTCCCCACCGCTTTTTGAAACATCTCGTGGCACGGATATACCAATGCAAATAAATAAAACATCTCCAGTTAATTAGCAGAGCATTCATTTCGTTCTTTCATGAAATAAGAGGCGATCTAGCGCTGAAATGTGTTATTTTTAAAATCAAGTGATCAAAGTGCCCGTTGCCGCTGCGATCATTGGTGCGGATACAGTGTTCTCTTGTGGCCCGTGTCTTCACTCGGACTCGCGCTTCAATCCGCTGCGGAGACTCTATTCGTTCCGGTAAACGTGTCCCTGCTTGATATATAACCACTGATGAACATATTCGAAAAACGGTACGAGTGCGGATTAGAACCCAGAACCACTGATACGGTTCTATTACTGGACCATTAAAGTACATACTCAGAATAGTCGGATCTACGTATTTATTCATGTGAAAATTCACGGCACTAACAACATATATTAGATCTCATTAAACGACAAATTAAACCCAATGTACTATTTAAATCGATTGCTGGACATTGTAATGTTATTGTACACATATATTGTACATATATCTGATTTAGCAATGTATTAGCAACCCCCCCCCCCACACACACACACACACAGAACGCTGTTTGCTAACCGCCACAACAGGAAAAGTGCAGAAGAAGAGCACCTATGGGTGTTTCTCAGACGGAAGGCTGCATATCTCGGCCTTCGTTTCGCGTCCTTCATTCGGCCTGTTTTGAAGGATGCATCGGATGTGTCCTTTGTGGCCTTAAATCACCCACAATCCTTTGCACACATTCCAATTAACTAAAATAAACTGATGGAAAATGAGTCGTACTGAGCTCGTCTGAGTTTATTATGAAATGTAAGATAAAAATAATGTTTTTGGACATAACAGCATAGATTATTATCTTTTGTTTTGCTGTAAATTAATCGCTAACACTAAACTAACAATAATAAGCCACTAGGAGACACAGACGGCTGTCATTCACTGTAGTGCAAAAAGTATTTTTCCAAAATTAAGTTTTAGTAGTATTTTCGTGCCGTGACCGCAGGGGCAGGGAACGTGTGACGTAGCCTTGTGGTCTTACTAGAGCGTCTCATTCTAGCGTTTGATGCTGAGGAGGACACTAGCCTTCAAGCCTCAGAAAGACTGGACTAGGAAGGACACAGTTGTTCGTTTGAGAAACACCCGATCTATGCTTAGATATGTTTGCTTGTAATCTCTCTAACAGTGTTTCAAGCGCAGAAAAACAGTTTGAGAATAATATCTCACGTAACTACATTTACCTTAGGCAAGTCACTCACTGTCCACAGCATGTTATATTAGCTTAAATATTCATTATATTTACCAAAAAACAAAAAAGTAGTGCTTGAAAAGTCCTTGAAAGTCCTGGAATTTCTTTTTACAGTATCTGTACGAACCCTGTCCAAAACCGAGGTTGGTACCGACATGTTTGTGTCCCGTTACACCCCTAGTTTGTGCTGTTTTCATTTGATAATAAGTCTTTCACAATATGAATTTGAATAAGAAGACTTTCAGAAGAAAAACAGTGAGACTAACTATCCTGGCACTAATCTAGTTCACATAATGCGCAGTGCACATTCAGACCACTGGTGACGGCCCTGTTGGAGAACGTGTTCATGTGCCGTTGTTCAGAAGTGGTTGCACACAAGAGTTCAGAGACTGAAGGTTTTGATATTCACACAGATGAGAAATCCCTGACGAACCTGGAGAAGCCCAGAGAATCGGCCTCGGCTCCGGCTCTGGAGGCGGCCGTCCCCGAAACCAGCCATCGCTCCTCAGTGTCCAGTAAATCCCCCCCACACTAACTCAACTCCACTGAAACTGTGTTAATATGACCCCCGGCCCACTGCTTCTGCTTCATGAGGCTTCATTTGTGCTGTAAGAGTGAGAGATTTGATCAGATCCAGATGTGGGCTTATTCAGGTCGAGTCAGCTTTATTTCTACAGCGCTTTATACAATACAGAATGATTCAAAGCATCTTCACAGTAATAAACAGGAAGATAACAGAATCTATTATGCAAATTTCATCAAATATGAGACTAATTCTGCTGTAAAGCAGCTCTACTGAAGGCCATAGTGTCATTCTTCAGCTCATTTCAGTTCAAATTGATAGTATTTCTGAATGTGAAGTGTCTGTCATGCATGAGCATCTTCTGAAGTGTGTGTCCTGCTCCAGCTCAGTATCGCCAGGTGAAGCGAGGCTCTCTGGGTGCCGTGACCATGAGTCAGCTGATGAAGCGGCAGCTCGAGCATCAGTCCAGCGCGCCGCAGAACATCAGCACCTGGGACACGGGTCGGTCTTCTTTAGCACCACTAATCATGACCAGTCCTGTGTGCTGGAGTCTGTCCCCAACTCTACACCTCACTCTTGCAGGTCCTACCAAGACGAGTCTGCTGTCGGCTCCGAGCACCGCCAGTATGTTTGTTCCAGCGCCGGAAGACTTCAGCGACGAGCAGCCCACGAACATGGCTGACAGGTGGGGGAGAGCGAGCGAGAGCGAGAGAACGCGTCAGGGTTTAGTGTGCCTCATCTGTGTGTGTGTCTGCTCAGGTGCCGGGACTGCGGGGCCGTTCTGGAGGAGTATGACGAGGAGACTCTGGCTCTGGCCGTGGTGGTTCTGTCCATGTTCATCCACCTGAGTCCCGATCTGGCGGCTCCGCTGCTGCTGGAGATCATGCAGTCTGTGGGCAGGTACGCTCGGATCACAGCCGCTGACTGCAGACACGTTCACTGCGATCTCTATGGCTTTCTTTCAGTTTTCTGCTTTAATTCTGCAGGTTGGCCTCGAGCTCCAATTTCACAGGTCAGGCTGAAAGGTGAGTTACTCTTTTACAGCTGTACGTCTGAGTTAGCTTGTGTCGTTCGGGAACAATGGAAGTCGTCTCCTGTCTGAGAGCTGATTTCTCTTTTTGTTTTTGTGAATTATTACGACTAATTGCTACGAGAAAAAGGATGACTTTTGTACTGACTGTTGCGTTGATGTGTGTTCACGAGATGAGAGTCTATATTATCTGTAATAATGTTTTATTTTTTTCAATATTAAAGATTTTATATAAAAAAAATGATGTAAAACTAAGGTATTATGGAGAGGTTTAGTATAATACAAGTACATTGAATAATTTGCAGTTTTTTTACAATCATTTTCTCAATATTTAACATTTTTTCGAAACTCTTCACACAGTTATCTTTACTAACTCTCAGCTTCACAACAGTTCATTTCACATTTACTGAAACTACCAAAACGCCTCGGTTCCGACTGTAACCCCGGTTCCCTGTAGAGGGAGCGAGATGGTGCAGCGATTGAAGCTGTGGGAACGCTCTGATTGATTGAGTCGTGAAGCGCAAATTAAATCAGTCCAATGGTGTAACACAACGTCAGAGGCGGGTGACGTCACCAACCAGGACACTGTAAAGCCTGCCCAAACAGTGTAACGCCAAACAGTCGCCAACAGGCATGCAGGGAGTATGACATGGTGACGCAACGTCTCGTTCCCTCTTCAGGGAACTGAGGTTACAGTCGTAACGAGGCATTCTCTTTCAAGGGAACTCGCGTTAAAGATTGACGCTGTGGGAACGTCTATACCCACACTACCATAATGACCAGTGACTGTCTAGTGTGACTCGAGAAAGCACTAAAACGAGAGCACCTGAGCCCTGGGAGTGGAGCCCAAGTCTATGTCGTAAAACCTCATGAATGTGTGCGGTGAGGACCAGCCCGCCGCGTCACAAACATCTTGAAGTGGAACTCCTGACACTAAGACCACTATACTCCTAGTCGAATGGGCCCGTACTACCAAAGGGGTAGGCAGTCCTGCCGATTCGTAGGCAAGAGAGATAGCCTCGACTATCCATTTGCTCATTCTCTGCTTAGATGCTGGTGACCATTTATTAGGAGGTCCAAAACATACGAACAGTTGTTCTGATCTAGGCCACAGGGCAGATGCGCGGATGGGCTATTATTTCTGGATCTGAATCGACCCGAACCGTGAGGAACGCGAGCCTGAGAGGAAGCTGTTCACAGTCTGCACACCCTCGAGCGCTGCCTGTACATCCACTCACAAACAAACAACACACAGATTGTGTGATGTAGCGAGGGGAGGGATGCACACACAACCTGTAACTTTGTTTGCTCGCCATAGTGATATATATAATATATAATGAGACAGACAACACCAAATAAGAGACAGGATTCACAGAGAACGCTTGCTGAAGACACAGAGGCTAGCGTTACATAGTTTGGGCAGGCTTTATAGTTTCCTGGTTGGTGACGTCACCCGCCTCTGATGTCACGCCACACCACTGGACCAGCCAATGAAGAGTTTGATAAAGTGACCTGAGTATTGAGAAATGTGTCCTAGAGATTGTAAAAATCTGTAAATGAAGAGCCATTTGTGGGCCGAAAGAGCCGGCTCCAACGATCCAGCTCCATAACAGGAGCCGGCGTTCCCGTCACTGGTGTGTGTGTGTGTGTTTGTGTGTGTGTGTGTGTGTAGCATGCTGATTCCCGGGAACGTCGCTGGCGTGGCCAAGCAGTTCCTGCGCTGCGTCCTCCATCAGCTCGCGCCCAACGGCATCCTACCACAACTCTTCCAGAGCAACATTAAAGGTCTGAGACACAGCTCACACACAGACACACACACACACACACACACAGAGAGACTCGAGCTCACTGGCACTGCTCTCTCTGGTTTCAGACGGAAGCTTCCTGCGGACACTGGCCATGGCTCTGGTGGATTTCAATGAGCTGAGCTCTGTGGCCGCGCTGAGCCAGCTGCTGGAGGTGCGTCTCACACACACACACACACACACACACACACACACACACACGTCTGCTCACTCACACACACTCACGTCTTCCAGCAGAGGACAGTCTGGAAAGCTTTGCTCAAAACCTTCTTACTTTCCTTTTGTAACAGAGAGTCATGCTTTCCTCAATTAGAGCTTGATTACCAGAACATTCATCACAACCTTCATTATTAAGACTCTCTGCTTTACACTAATAGTGTGTGCATGAGCTGTGAATGGTTGTATTGTGGCTGCTGGGTAACTGCACTAAAGCTGCTGGTGTCGTCCTAGGGTCTGAACAATAAGAAGTCTCTGCCAGCAGGCGGCGCTATCCTGCACTGTCTGGACAACATCGCCACCTTCATGGAGACTCTTCCCATGGACTCGCCCAGCAACCTGTGGACCACCATCTGCAACCAGTTCCAGACCTTCCTGGCCAAACTGCCGGCTGTGCTGCCGCTCAAGGTGCGCTTCAGTCTCTCTGGGCTTCAGTGTCTCTGAGCTCCAGTCTCTCTGAGCTTCAGTCTCTCTGGGCTTCAGTGTCTCTGAGCTCCAGTCTCTCTGAGCTCCAGTCTCTCTGAGCTTCAGTCTCTCTGGGCTTCGGTCTCTCTGAGCTCCAGTCTCTCTTAGCTTCTCTGAGCTTCAGTCTCTCTGAGCTTCAGTCTCTCTGGGCTTCAGTCTCTCTGGGCTTCTCTGAGCTTCAGTCTCTCTGAGCTTCAGTCTCTCTGGGCTTCAGTCTCTCTGGGCTTCAGTCTCTCTGGGCTTCAGTCTCTCTGGGCTTCAGTCTCTCTGGGCTTCAGTCTCTCTGAGCTTCAGTCTCTCTGAGCTTCAGTGTCTCTGAGCTTCTCTGAGCTTCAGTCTCTCTGTGGCGTATATGATCAGTCTCACAGTGCTCACGGTTTCTCTCCTCTCCTTTATGAAGTGTCCGCTGGACTCAAGCCTGAGGATAATCATCTGTTTGTTGAAGATTCCCGTCACTAATGCAACAAGAGTAAGACTTCGTACATTTCTGTGGCTCTGTGTGTCGTTTAAGGTTCCCCTCGGATGAGCCGAAAGTGTTACGGTCATAAATCTCACTGCTTCTCCATTCGTCCTGCAGAGTCTGCTGGAGCCCTTCTCCAAACTGCTGAGCTTTGTTCTCCAGTACGGTGTGTTCAGTCTCTCATATCTCGTAGAGATCTGTGGTTTATGCTACAAAAACTTCAGCAAGGTGAACAAGCCTTTATTTGTCAGTGTTTGCATGATTTTATGCCCTACAGAGATTTTACAATCGCTTGTTGCACCAATGCTACAATTTTCTGTCATAATCATTTGTTAACAAACATGTTTTCATTGCTTCAATGAGCTCATTGTTTCTGTCTTAAATTATTACATTTTTAGCTGTGATTTTTTTATATGTACATTTCTGAAAACATAACTAAGACAGTCTCCTCTGATAACAGATCACTCTAATCTGTAATGTGGACTCATGCATTTTCTGTAAAGCTGCTTTGAAACGATGTGTACTGTGAAAGAGCTATACAAATAAATGTGAATTGAATTGAATTGTTTTTGAAACATTTTCCCCTGTTTGCTGCAGGAAAGAGACAAGTTCTACATGTCACGTATCGTGGTCCTGGAGCTGCTTCAGGCTCTGAAGTTCAAGTCCTCTATTCCCGATACGAACCTGCTGCTGCTGGTGCAGGTACAGCCCCCGTCTGCCACAGCTCCATTCACTGCACAGCTTCATGGAAAGTTCAGCGATTATGAAATGAATTCAATTTCAGCAATAAGCAGCTCTACAGAAGACAAGACATTATTCGGATCAATTCCGTCTCACAGTAGAGCAAACAACCATGAAGCCATTTGGGTGCATATCTAGTTTTCTGTTGCTAGCACTACTAATATGAGTGTTTGGTCTGGTGTCACGTGCTGGTGTGTGAACGTCTGTAAACACGCTGTTGAGCCTCACCCCCTTCTTCTGATACATGGCTGAAAGAAGTGTTCACTTGCATTAAATTAGAAAGAATCAGATTATCACTCACTGATTCTTTAAGGACATTTGACAAACTGTGGCATAATTATATAATCTGTTCTTAGAAGAACCCAAATGTATTTATTTAATTTTTATTTTGCAAAATGTTTTGTTTGTTAAGACATCAGTATTGCGTTGTTGTTTTTCTTTTCTTTCCTTATTGGAAGCTGTAGGTTGTTTATTTGAGGGAGGTTCTTATTGGGGTATTAACAGTGTGGAAAGATAATTTCATAAAATCAGTGTTATTATCTGTTGATTTAATATTCCCTGCAGAAAAATCTAATAAAGAAATTAGAAATAAACAGGCTGATGAGATCAGTGTGAGAGCGAGTCAGTAATGTCCTCTGCTGTCCTCAGTTTGTGTGTTCAGACATCGGGACGAGGCTGGCTGAGTCCACCATCATCCAGAAGCACATGATCACCGCTCTGCCCGGGGTGAGCCTCGTCTCTCATCACATCTGCCGTGTGTGTGTGTGTGTGTGTGTGTGTTAGTGACGGATGTTTGTCCCGCAGTGTACGACCGCGGCCATGGAGTGTTTGAGGCAGTATCTGAGCGAGTTGCTGGACTTCATCGCAGACATGCACACGCTGACTAAACTAAAGGTATTCCTCTACACAAGCGCTCAAACATTCACTGTCGTAATGGACTGAATCATGATGTAATTCATAAAGCAGCTTGACACTGTGAATGTGTGTGATGTGCGTTTGCAGCTTCAGTGAGAAGTGAATTCAGTTCAAACAGAGCGTTACGCCTCCGCTGTCTCTCGTCAGTCACCTGAGAAATGTCCGTTTACACACAGTCGTCATGTACAAATGTAAGATGTCCATCCCCAAATCCAGAAAAGTTGAGACATTTAGTAAAATCCAATAAAATCAAGAATCTGTGATGTGTTCATTCTCTTTAACCTTTATTTAACTGACAGAAGTACAAAGAAAAGTTTTCACTGACCAACTGTCACGTGTCAATTCATGTTTGGAGTTTCAGTTTGTGTTTTGATTGGTTCCTCTTTTCCTTTGTTCTATTCCCACCACTCCTTTGTTTCTATGGTTACTATCACTATGAGTTCATTTGTCCCAGCTGTGTATGATTAATTATCTAGTTTCTGTTTGCTATTTAAGATGCACCCCTTAAGTCTTTATCCAGTCTCTGTTGTGTGTCTTCCCTGCCTGTCAGCTTGTTCCAGAGTACTATTATAAAAGTTTGAGTTTGTATCTATAATCGGAGTCTTCAGTCCTGTTCCTGAGGAAACCACAGTGTGAGAGAAGATCAGACCAACCCAAATGGATGAACGGGTAATGTTCATCACCGTGGCTCAGGAGAGCCACAACCTTTTAGACTTTTCGAGGGAATTCCTCCGGCTTGCCATCACCAGCTCCCTCGAAAATAACACCTTGAGGACCTTGTTCCAGATCGGGGACTTTCCAGCACCCCACTAACCTCCCAGACACCTCAGGGCTGGGCTGGAGGGAAACCTTGATTCGGTGTCTGGAGAGCGTGTGGTCCCGGTCTGGAACCAAGCCCTTCTCAGAGTCCATTCCAGAGTCTCGTCCCGTCATGGTCGCCGCCACGCCAGAGCACTCTTGCCAAAATAGTTGCCGCTTCTGAGCCTTCAGCTAAGATGGCCGCCGCTTCGCCTGAGTCTCCTGTCCCTGTCCTCGTCCAGAGTCCAGAGGAATTGGACTTAATAGATTTCGATTACTGAAATACCCTGTTTTCCTCCATCATATGTTTTATCTGTCTGCCCGGAACTATCTGTCAGCTCCAAACTCCTACCCAGCCTCCCTCTCCCACCTCCTCCCATCATCATCATCATCTATTCCTCATCCCTGACTCTGCTGCCTCCTATCAGCCCCTCAGCTCACCCTCATTCCACCATCAGTGATGTGGGCTTGCTCTGCGGGTCTGCCAGTCTCCAGCTCCATCATGGTCGGTGGATCCCCGGTCTCCACCTCGGCCCGTCGGTCCATTAACTCCACCTTGGCTCCCACCTCCCTCATCTCCACCGTGGCCCATCAGTCCAGGCTCCCTCATCCCTCTGGCTTCGCATTGGTCGTTCGTCGACCTGCCCTCGCCTCAGGACTACAGTCCTCCGGCTTCGCCTCGTCCCTTCGTCCCTCTGGCTCCATTGTACTCCTCACTCCCTCCAGCTCCACCGTGGTCCTCTGTCTCTCCAACTCCACCATGGCCCTCTGGATCGCCAGAGCTGTCTGCATCGCCATGTCCCTCCGGATCCTCAGCATCGCATTGGCTCGTCGGCTCTCCTTCTACACCCTGGTCTCCTCTTCCAGCTGCTCCGCCTCCGTCAGTCAGCCCTTTCTCCACCATGGCCCCTCCCTCCATCGGCTCCACCATGGCTCCTCCCTCCATCGGCTCCACCATGGCCCCCCTCTCCATCGGCTCCACCATGGCTCCACCATGGCCCCCCTCTCCATCGGCTCCACCATGGCCCCTCCCTCCATCGGCTCCACCATGGCCCCTCCCTCCATCGGCTCCACCATGGCCCCTCCCTCCATCGGCTCCACCATGGCCCCCCTCTCCATCGGCTCCACCATGGCCCCTCTCTCCATCGGCTCCACCATGGCCCCTCCCTCCATCGGCTCCACCATGGCCCCTCCCTCCATCGGCTCCACCATGGCCCCCCTCTCCATCGGCTCCACCATGGCCCCTCTCTCCATCGGCTCC
This sequence comes from Rutilus rutilus, assembly GCF_951802725.1. Taxonomy (NCBI): domain Eukaryota; kingdom Metazoa; phylum Chordata; class Actinopteri; order Cypriniformes; family Leuciscidae; genus Rutilus; species Rutilus rutilus. Next base: position 255,385 of record NC_140226.1, read on the forward strand.
ACCATGGGCTACCTGCCTGGGTCCCACCTTGCTCCTCCTGCTCCAAGTCCTTGTCCTCCTCCTTGGCTCCTCCCATCATCTGCTCCACCCTGGTCTCCCGAGCCGTCGGCTTCGCACTGGCCCCCTGAACTGCTGCCACTATCCTTTCAGCTTTATTTCAGCCTAAAGTTTGAGTTTGTATCTATATAATCGGAGTCTTCAGTCTGTTCCTGAGGAAACCACAGTGTGACACCAACTTAATTGTATTTTGTAAATATAAACAAATTTTGATTTTAACGGCTACAACACACTACAAAAAAGTTGACAGAGGCAAAATACAAGTGAAAAGCTTATAGAATATCCAAGTTAAACTCTTTTGAAACAGTTCACAAAATAAACCTTTATTCATAGTAAACCTTTATGTAGTTTTGTGTTTGCTGATGGGAAATGTTTGGACTGGGTGCAAATGAACAGCTGCTTCTCAATTCTTCAGAACACAAGTTTTCAGACAGAGTGAAAGTTGATGTTGAGAAAAGAGAGATGTGTCTCGCAAACCGAACCCCTCCACAGCCGAGGCTTTCCACTGGAAAACTGCTAGTGAGAAGTCTCAGATCTCCTGGGATAAAAGTGTGTGCCACTGCCTGAATGTAAAATGCTGAAAGCATGATGTGTGTGTGTGTGTGTGTGTGTGTGTGTGTGTGTCTCAGAGCCACATGAAGGCCTGCTGCCAGCCGCTGCACGAGGACACGTTTGGTGGGAATCTGAAGGTCGGTCTGGCTCAGATCACGGCGATGGAGATCAGCAAAGGAAACCACAGAGACAACAAAGCAGTGACTCGCTACTTGCCCTGGCTTTACCACCCACCCTCTGCTATGCAGCAGGGGTAAACCTGTGTGTGTGTGTGTGTGTGTGTGTTGGCATGTTTAGCTGTACTTGTGAGGACCAAATGTCCCCACAAGGATAGTAAAACCTGAGATTCTCTACTTTATGAGGACTATTTGCTGATTAATATTAAATTGATTAATAAACTGATTAATATTTTGCTGAAAAAAATTATTAATAAACATAATAAAATGTGTTTTTTTGAAAATGTAAAATACAGAAAGTTGTGTCTGATGGATAGGTTTAGTGGTAGGGTTAGTGTAAGGGGACATAATATACAATTGGTACAGTATAAAAACCATTATGTCTATGGAGAGTCCCCACAAATATAGCGAACTAGACGTGAGTGAGTGGGAGTGTGTGTGTGTGTGTGTGTGTTTGCATCGGCATCTCTTTACTCTGTTCTTCTGCTTCCTTAGACCCAAAGAGTTCATCGAGTGTGTGTCGCACATCCGTCAGCTGTCCTGGCTGCTGCTGGGCTCTCTTACCCACAGTGCTTTGCAGCAGGGCTCCTCGTGCTGCATGCCCATCCCTCTGGACGCTGGGTCTCACATCGCGGACCATCTGATCGTCATCCTGATCGGGTTCCCGGAGCAATCCAAGGTATGAAGCGGATCGTTGAGCTGCGGGATCTGCAGGTCTGTGAGTCTGAAGCTCTGTGTGTGTGTGTGTGTGTGTGTGTGTGTGTGTGTGTGTGTGTGTGTGTGTGTGTGTGTGTGTGTGTGTGTGTGTGTGCAGACGTCAGTGCTGCACATGTGTTCGCTGTTCCACGCCTTCATGTTCGCCCAGCTGTGGACCATCTACTGCGAGCAGGCGGCCGTCCCGTCCAGCCAGAACCAGAACCAGAACGAGTTCTGCTCGGGGGCCATCCTGACGGGCCTGGAGTTCTGGAGCCGCGTGACTCCCAGCATCCTCCAGCTCATGGCCCACAACAGAGTGGTACGATTCTCTCTCACACACACACACCATCTGTACAATGGGCTTGATACGACACTATTAGATATAAAATTACTCCTATTTGCAATTAATTCTAGACTGCATGCTAATGAGCAAAGACAATCATTCATGATAAGGGTTGGAAATTAACACCCGCCAAATGCGGGTAAAATCATCAGTGGCGGGTAACGCTGTCAAATCACAGGCCAGTTTGGCGTTATTATATTTACTCACTTTGCTGGGGAAGTTCGTGTAAGACAAATCTGCACAGATTTAGCGCAAATACTCTTGAGACATCATGATATATTAAATACAGCGTATTGCGCAGAATCTGCTCATATCTGGCGTTCTTGAACACACACGGCACTACGCAACAAATAACAATGCGCTTGTTCATTTGCTTTGAAGCAATAGTGAAGTAGAAAAACCATGAAAGGCTTAACCCTCTGGGGTCTGAGGGGTTTTTGGGGTCCTTGAGATGTTCTGACATGCCCTGACATTTGTGCTTTTTTCAGTTGCTTATAAACATATTAATGGCAAAGGTGTAATTACACTCTATTTACAGGCTGATCTCATGAAATGGCGTATGTATGACACGCCAATTCGATTTCCATTTTTGGCGTGCTATCAACACGCATAATCGCTTTTCAGCGTGTTTATCAACGCCGTTGACTTAACGTTACATTACTCTCTATATAAATATATATGACTTACCCCAAACCCGTCCCTAAACCTACCCGTCACTGGGGTTAATACCATGTATAGATTATAAATGTAAGATCCCTTAACTGTACTCCCACACCTAAACATACCCATTTTATGGACAATATTAAAATGTATAATCACAATAATTAACCTTACAACACAACATCGATTCACAAAATACACCAATTTTATTAGCTTGATGTAATCCAAACCTTCAGAATCCATTATTTGCAAGAAAAAGATCCAAACTCAGCCCTTTATCCAGTAATCGTCATCTTGACCGTAAACGTCAAACCCCGCGCTTGTTATGAATTCAAATTCAAAAATTGCGCCCTCAAGAAGCGTTACGACAGGTTACTATGGTTACGGCAGTAATATCAAACGCTCATTGGCTCTCGCCTCGCCTGCTTCGTCACAGATTGCGTCATGCACATTCACATTTGAAATGACGCGTGCACTGCCGCCGCGCAGCCCTCAGAGCGAACCGGACCGAAGACGGATTAACATTTTCATGGATTTGAATTAATAAGTTAAATTCTGCTCTGTTACCTCATACAAAACCACTGCCAGAGAGGACACATCGTCACGTGAACAACTTTTGGTACCGATTTTGACATTTTCTCATTAAATAAATTATTGTGATTATATTTGTCTGTCTGTTGTTTTTCTTTATAATTGTAGCCTACGTAGTTTTAAGAAATGGTTATGATTAGATGGTAGGATTAGCAAACGTCCGGGGATAATGGTACGTGTAAGATTCACGTCTGAGGCTGTTAAACTGTGACATCTACACGTTTTCCAAAGGGGACCAACATGATTAATTTCACGTACATTTTGCTCCGTTTCGCTCGGACATTTAACGGCGTAGACATACACGCGGAAGATGACGGTTCGTTTCGGCGTGAACATACACACGGATAGCTCAAAATGCGTATAAATAACACGCCACTTTTGACTTGAAAGTGGCGTGTATGTTTACGCAAAGTCATGATGTCATGTTGCTATTTAGCACAAACAGGGCTACCATAATATGTAAGCAACATGTATGTACATGTTTGTATTTTTGAGAAACTTTTTGCGGTTTACAGACACTATTGCATATCGCGATTAGAACAAAAGAACTTAAGAATAAAGAACTTACTATTCACAATCCTCAGCTGGATCCGCTGCTCCTCGAAACTAAACTAAAGCAGCACTTCTGAGGTAAATTTCCCAGGATTATTCCTCACAGCGTCACAAGACGACCTAAAGCACATGACTCTGATTACTCGCGGTGTGTGTTATCCAGCTGATTGTGGGCGTTGATCATTTGTGTTTGAATAGCGCGTGGGCGTTCACATTAACACTTAATGAGCTATAATGAGCTGAAATAACAACGACTGACATCTCTCTCTTTTCATACAGATTACATAAACTGAGAATATTTGTTTTTTATATAAATAACTTCATTTAAAAGAGAATTCAAGATTTATAAAGACATATCTCTTCTGCCTGTGTGACTGAGTATTCGCTGAGTTAGTTCATTTTCGGAGTGTAAAATGAACAGTTCATGAAGGGAGGAGATGCTGGATGGCAAGATTTTGTTTGAATATATATATGTTGTGACGTAGTTAATCCAGTTCATTTCCTTTTTTCTTTTTTTGGCTAGTAGAAGTTCTGAATGGCTGGTAACTTAAAAATTTAGTAGCCAAATTGGCCAGTGAATGAAAAAGTTAATTTCAAACCCTGATCATGACCCATCATAACCGACAGAAGTGTGACGCGGCAGGTGTTCGTGTGTGTTTCAGATGGTAGAGATGGTGTGTTTGCATGTCATCAGTCTAATGGAGGCCTTGCAGGAGTGCAACTCAACCATCTTTGTCAAAGTAAGAGGGATATATTACCACACATGCTCAAACTGATTGGGTCTGTAGTGCTTGAAACTGTATTTGCACTTCTACATTATGCAGTCTAAGGTGTTTATTATATTTAACGTCTTCTTCACTCTGTTTAGCTGATTCCCATGTGGCTGCCAATGATCCAGTCGAATTTAAATGTAAGTGTTCCTCATATTGATTATCAAGTCAGGCAGTGATTCTTGCTTTCTTTCTAGAGTAAACTTCAAAATCTCCCCGTTAGGGTGTCTCACACTGAACCGAGCCGAGAGCGTTTGACCCCAAAGTCTAGTTTGTTTGGCTAGTGTGATCGCTAACCGCGCCGGAGCACAGAACAGCTACTACTGTCATCATTACGACAGCAAACATCTTATATTACTACTCGGAAAGTACACTTTTTAATTAATTTAATGTAATCGAGTATATTCAGGTTTATAATGGCTCTGATTCTCAACTAATTGATGACAGGAATTGTAGTTTGCGAGTAAAAGCTATCGAGACTCTGGGTTTATGAGCTATACTGGGACCAGCCACCGGGGGGCTATCGAGACTATGAGTTTATGAGCTATACTGGGACCAGCCACCGGGGGGGAATCGAGACTATGGGTTTATGAGCTATACTGGGACCAGCCACCGGGGGGCGATCGAGACTATGGGTTTATGAGCTATACTGGGACCAGCCACCGGGGGGCGATCGAGACTCTGGGTATATGAGCTATACTGGGACCAGCCACCGGGGGGGGATCGAGACTCTGGGTTTATGAGCTATACTGGGACCAGCCACCGGGGGGCTATCGAGACTATGGGTTTATGAGCTATACTGGGACCAGCCACCGGGGGGGGATCGAGACTATGGGTTTATGAGCTATACTGGGACCAGCCACCGGGGGGCGATCGAGACTATGGGTTTATGAGCTATACTGGGACCAGCCACCAGGGGGGCGATCGAGACTATGGGTTTATGAGCTATACTGGGACCAGCCACCGGGGGGCGATCGAGACTATGGGTTTATGAGCTATACTGGGACCAGCCACCGGGGGGGCGATCGTGACTCTGGGTATATGAGCTATACTGGGACCAGCCACCGGGGGGGTGATCGTGACTCTGGGTTTATGAGCTATACTGGGACCAGCCACCGGGGGGGGATCGAGACTATGGGTTTATGAGCTATACTGGGACCAGCCACCGGGGGGCGATCGAGACTATGGGTTTATGAGCTATACTGGGACCAGCCACCGGGGGGGCGATCGTGACTCTGGGTATATGAGCTATACTGGGACCAGCCACCGGGGGGGTGATCGTGACTCTGGGTTTATGAGCTATACTGGGACCAGCCACCGGGGGGCGATCGAGACTATGGGTTTATGAGCTATACTGGGACCAGCCACCGGGGGGCGATCGAGACTATGGGTTTATGAGCTATACTGGGACCAGCCACCGGGGGGCGATCGAGACTATGGGTTTATGAGCTATACTGGGACCAGCCACCGGGGGGGCGATCGTGACTCTGGGTATATGAGCTATACTGGGACCAGCCACCGGGGGGGTGATCGTGACTCTGGGTTTATGAGCTATACTGGGACCAGCCACCGGGGGGGGATCGAGACTATGGGTTTATGAGCTATACTGGGACCAGCCACCGGGGGGCGATCGAGACTATGGGATTATGAGCTATACTGGGACCAGCCACCGGGGGGGCGATCGTGACTCTGGGTATATGAGCTATACTGGGACCAGCCACCGGGGGGGTGATCGTGACTCTGGGTTTATGAGCTATACTGGGACCAGCCACCGGGGGGCGATCGAGACTATGGGTTTATGAGCTATACTGGGACCAGCCACCGGGGGGCGATCGAGACTATGGGTTTATGAGCTATACTGGGACCAGCCACCGGGGGGCGATCGAGACTATGGGTTTATGAGCTATACTGGGACCAGCCACCGGGGTGCGATCGAGACTCTGGGTTAATGAGCTATACTGGGACCAGCCACCGGGGGGGCGATCGTGACTCTGGGTATATGAGCTATACTGGGACCAGCCACCGGGGGGGTGATCGTGACTCTGGGTTTATGAGCTATACTGGGACCAGCCACCGGGGGGGGATCGAGACTATGGGTTTATGAGCTATACTGGGACCAGCCACCGGGGGGCGATCGAGACTATGGGATTATGAGCTATACTGGGACCAGCCACCGGGGGGGGCGATCGTGACTCTGGGTATATGAGCTATACTGGGACCAGCCACCGGGGGGGTGATCGTGACTCTGGGTTTATGAGCTATACTGGGACCAGCCACCGGGGGGCGATCGAGACTATGGGTTTATGAGCTATACTGGGACCAGCCACCGGGGGGCGATCGAGACTATGGGTTTATGAGCTATACTGGGACCAGCCACCGGGGGGCGATCGAGACTATGGGTTTATGAGCTATACTGGGACCAGCCACCGGGGTGCGATCGAGACTCTGGGTTAATGAGCTATACTGGGACCAGCCACCGGGGGGCGATCGAGACTCTGGGTTTATGAGCTATACTGGGACCAGCCATCTGGGGGCGATCGAGACTATGGGTTTATGAGCTATACTGGGACCAGCCACCGGGGGGCGATCGAGACAATGGGTTTATGAGCTATACTGGGACCAGCCACCGGGGGGCGATCGAGACTATGGGTTTATGAGCTATACTGGGACCAGCCACCGGGGGGCGATCAAGACTATGGGTTTATGAGCTATACTGGGACCAGCCACCGGGGGGCGATCGAGACTATGGGTTTATGAGCTATACTGGGACCAGCCACCGGGGTGCGATCGAGACTCTGGGTTTATGAGCTATACTGGGACCAGCCACCGGGGTGCGATCGAGACTCTGGGTTTATGAGCTATCCTGGGACCAGCCACCGGGGGGGCGATCGAGACTATGGGTTTATGAGCTATACTGGGACCAGCCACCGGGGTGCGATCGAGACTCTGGGTTTATGAGCTATACTGGGACCAGCCACCAGGGGGCGATCGAGACGCTTTGGCTTCACTATTCAGGACTTGTGTGGTACGCTTGGTGCGACAACCGCTCCAGGGCTCTAGTGTGAGCACACCCTGAAGGTGATGATACACTGGGCAACTTTTTTGAACGATGTTGCTCGGGCACTTTCCTGTTGAGAATGGGCAACGAATTTCTATCTGGATGCTTTAGATCGGTCATGGGCTGTGTCTCTCCTGGTTGCCCGTTAACGGCAACATTGCTCAAAAAGTTGGCCTGTGTATCATGACCTTTAGACACTAACCGCCCTGTGTGTCTACAGCATCTGTCCGCGGGTCTCCAGCTGCGTCTGCAAGCCATTCAGAACCGGGTGAACCACCAGTGTCTCCAGAACCCCGGACCCGGATCCTTTCCTCTCGCTCTGCGCAAGTGGCTTCAGTGCACGCAGTTTAAAATGGCCCAGGTGGAGATCCAGTCGTCGGAGGCGGCGTCCCAGTTTTACCCCATGTGACCTGTTGTGTGTTTCATCATGAGCTTCAGCTCAACGTTCACTGAGCGCAGTGGTCTTCCGGGTGTGTGTGTGACTGCATACTGCTCTTCATCATGTGTGTGTGACTGCATACTGCTCTTTATGCATTACAGAAATCATGTATAGAGAAGAATGTTAGTCTGTGACAAGCAGGAAGAGTTTTTCGCATTATCAATAGTATGCATATTTCAAACCAAAATAAACAATTCAAGAGTTTTTTAAAAACATGACCTTGAATTTTGTCTTTGTGTTAAACTGAAACACAAGTATTCTTTTACTTGATCAAATGCTTCAAACAGTTTGTGATGAGAAAATAAATCTGAAGCATTCAAAATTGACTAAACATGTTTAAATTTCAGATGTACTAGTATCACGTGTGCGACTAATGTAAGTAAAGTGAACCGTGAACCCATCCGACCTGTCAGTTAACTGTGGGATCATATAAGCAGACGCTCACCTTGCTCTGGCGTCCCTCCACCTCCCCAACTCCACCAACATAATTCAGGCATCTTACACCAGACTCATCATCCAAGCATTAGTAGTGCAGTATATCTGAGCTCCAGCTGAAGCTGCTTCCTCGAGACCCTCCTCTGCTGAATACACTTAACCTTATTAACTTAAAGATTATATTTGCAAACGCACTCTTAAAGGGATACTCCACTTTTTTCGGAAATAAGCTCATTTTACATCTCCCCCAGAGTTAAACAGTTGAGTTTTACCGTTTTAGAATCCATTCAGCCAAACTCCGGGTCTGACGGTACCACTTTTAGCATAGCTTAGCACAGATCATTGATTCTGATGAGTCCAGTAGCATTTCTTTCAAAATGACCAAAGAGTTTCAATATTTTTCCTATTTAAAACTTGACTCTTCTGTAGTTAAACCGTGTACTAAGATCGACGGAAAATGAAAAGTTGCGATTTTCTAAGCCTATATGGCTAGGAACTACTCTCATTCCAGCGTAATAATCAAGGAACTGTGCGGCCGTACCATGAGTCCAGCAGGCGTAATGATATGACGCAGCGCCTGAAAATAGGTCTAATATGTTAGACAAACTTAGTCCCGGTCACGTTGGAAGAAGTTACCGAGCTGGGGACTATTTTCAGGCGCTGCGTCATATCATTACGCCTGCTGCACTCATGGTACAGCCGCACAGTTCCTTGATTATTACGCTGGAATGAGAGTAGTTCCTAGTCATATAGGCTTAGAAAATCACAACTTTTCATTTTCCGTCGATCTTAGTACACGGTTTAACTACAGAAGAGTCAAGTTTTAAATAGGAAAAATATTGAAACTCTTTGGTCATTTTGAAAGAAATGCTACTGGACTCATCAGAATCAATGATCTGTGCTAAGCTATGCTAAAAGTGGTACCGTCAGACCCGGAGTTCGGCTGAATGGATTCTAAAACGGTAAAACTCAACTGTTTAACTCTGGGGGAGATGTAAAATGAGCTTATTTCCGAAAAAAGTGGAGTATCCCTTTAAATGAGAATAAAGACTCTTTCTCATTCTTGATGGCTAAAACACTGATAACTGTGGATACAGGACGCCCGACCAATAAAACAACTGTAACCTATGTTCCTGACAGCAGAGAACACGTGTTATTCTAGAATGGAAGTTTCGACAAATGAAATGAGTAAAAAAACAGCGTGAGGTCAGTGAGAAGTAGGAGGTGTGAGACGCACACTGTGACTGGACTGACCTTAAAATGACGGCATTACACCACAAAACATGAGACTGCTCATAACTGGGCCACAACTTAATGTTTTTCAGTATCTTGTGCAAATTCAAAGCTGAAATAGGTTCATTTTAGACCCTAACGTGTATTTTTACAAGCCTCCATTAACCCTTCATTAGTCGATTTATCCAGGAATAGGATTGTTGGATGTGGTGTTCAATATTGTAAGTTCTTTAATTTCCATTAACCATACAGCCTTTCACAGATGACACAAAATGATGTTTTCTAGAAACATATGCAAGGACTCTATATGAGTGAATAACAGTCATGAAGGCAGATTTCTCATTCATCATTTATTCATATAATACATTTTGACTTCTGGATACTTGAATTTTTCAGGGCACAGAAGAACAACACATCCAGATCCACTGATGTCCACAGGTCTGACCTCATGACCTTTATCATGACCTTCATGGCTCATATTAACTCCTGCATCATTCATCAGCTCAGAACACTGGAGAAACACGATGGGAATTATCAAGAGCTTTCGATCTGATCAAATGTCCAATGTGCCTTCAATTACTATAGTTTACATGGTATATTAGTCACGCATGTAGTGTTGTAGCCTTGAGGGAGACGACAGACTGGAATCTGTTCATCAGGAGCTGAAGAGTGCTGAACATTACTCTCACTCGCTCCACGATGGGCTTTACCCTTTAAGTTTATCATTTAAACGTGTTTTTTCTTGGCTCAGGATCAGCATCACTCGAGCTCTTCCACACGGTTAGACCACAGTGTTACTGGCCTTCATGAAGGAGCTCATCTTCTGCACACCTGTCCCGCTCTTCTCTTTCTTCAGTGGTGTCCTGTACGCGACAATAACAAAAGTACAGAGCAGTTTTAGAATTAGCTGCCGCTGACCTGAGACAATACAGGCATGCTAAAGAACTAGCCGTATCAGAGGACGCGCAGTGAGTTCCTCAGTCGTTCTGCAGATGGTCTCTACACCGCTGGGTATTGAGCGCTCCTCCACTACATGATGCTGGGCCTATTTCTGTCCTGTTTCAGTGCCTCTGTGGTCTTTATGTTTCTCCAGTGAGCCTGAATCCAGTCGGAGGAGTCTTTGTTCTGTACAGTCGCTCCCTGAAGGAAAAGCACACAGTTCTGCATGACATCAAAGCCATGCTAGCACATTACACGGCCATCAAACACAACGTTACATAAACAGCAGCGCAGTTTCATTGGACAGAATATCATTTCCTTGAGCGATTGCTAATTAAACATCCTCTGTGGGTTCAGAAGAACTGCAGGAACTGTGAAACACTGCGGTGGGACACTAAACTTCATCTTAAACTATTTAAACAGCACTAACTCCTTCCTTTAGCATTATCACGGCTCTTTTTAAAGGGATAGTTCACCTAAAAAGGAAAATTAGCCCATGATTTACTCACCCTGAAGCCATCCTAGGTGTATATGACACTCTTCTTACAGACGAAGACACTCAGTGTTATATTAAAACTGTCCTGGCTCTTGACGCATGACGTAATGACGGCACTGGACGGCACTGGGCGGCACTGGACGCCTCTCGCGGTGCAAACACACAGCGCTGGGCGACCCCGTTCATCATCACGCTGAGCGTCAAGTTCAAATGTTCCTCTTTTGGCATAAATCGGTGCGTTCGGCCGTCTGACAGAAGCTTATCGGATTAGTTATTTTAGTCAATAAAGTTTATGGATATTCTTCTTACACTTCACTTCAGACCTTTATTAACCCCCGCAGAGCCGTGTCGAGGACTCTAATCATGGATAGATGCGCTTTGATGGACTTCCAAAGTCAAACAGTCATTCACTGCCATCATCAGGCTTGGAAGAGCCAGGACAATTTAATATAAATTGTGTGTAAATTGTGCGAGTGTGTTCGTCTGAAAGAAGAATGTCATACACACCTAGGATGGCTTGAGGGAGAGTAAATCATGTTCAACTAATGTTCATTTTTGGGTGAACTATCCCTTTAAATGAGAGATAAAATACTATTTGCTGAAGATAAACACTTTCTCTAAAACATTCATGTCAATTATAAGCTAAAATCATTAGAAAATAAAAGTCCATGAGCAGATTTAGTGTCGGCTAGAGAAGCTCTCCGGTGGGTCGGAGCAGATGTTTGGGGAGATGATCCACAGCTGTCGGATTCTGCACTCAAGTTTAGCGTGTGCTGAGAGCAAAAGCCTCGAATGTGGTAATACATGTGCAAGCCAACATAGAAAACATCTGCATCAAATGACTGAAATGTTTTAGCAATGTGGTAAATTAGCTGTCAGTTTTGACTGAGTAAAGATGGCAGTGAAAAGGCTTAAGCGAGGTGGTGTAGTTGACTGGTGTGTAACAGAGTTGGACACATGAAGGAGGCCAAACCTGCATCACCACCTTTTTAAAGAGATAATTCACCCTAAAATGAAAATTCTGTCATCATTTACTCATCATGGAGATGTGGAACTACAGTGTGTTGGTGGAGTCGTCAGCACCCTCGGCTGGGCACAACACACACAGGACAATGTGGAGTATTTACCCACAATCCCCTGAAAACAAAACGAACAAAACAAAGCAAAACAAAATGAACAAGACAGATGCCCGAATCTTGTAACAAAATTACATAAGATATCACCTAAGTGAATTCAGGTTCCTAATAGCCACAGGAATAAAAGAATATAAACTTCACACAGTGCCTGTTCTCATACTTGCTCCTACAGTCATTTGTATATAGAATAAAAAGCAAATGTGAAAGAACACAGCCCTGAGGAGAGCCTGTGGAGGTAAGGGCTTTTGAGGATGAAACCCCATTTACCCTAACACACTGCGACCTGTTCCAGGAAATCCAGGATCCAGCCAATTAAATTACAGTTCAACTTAAAAAGAGACTGAAGTTTCTCAGCCAACAAGAAGGGCTGAATGGTATTAAAAGCTGAAGAAAATCAATGAAAAGGAGGATTCCAGATGTTGATAAAGGGAATTTAACAATGTAAGTACTGCATCCTCAACACCTCTACTAGCCCTGTAAGCAGACTGGAGAGGGTCTCACTGCTTCAGTAACTCCTGCTTAATCAACTTCTCAAAAGTCTTCATCACCAATGAGGAGAGAGCTACAGGTCGAAAGTCATTTAAGACCTTGGGGTTCTTACACTTAGCTACAGGAATAATTGTAGAATGTTTCCAAATCTTTGGCACTGTTTGCGTCTGGAGTGATTGAGTGAAAATCACTTTAAAGATCTCACTTAACTGACCAGCACAAGACTTAAGGACTCGACCACTGATGTTGTCAGGGCCAGGACTTTTCCTAACATTAGTTTGATTAAATAATGATTTGACCTTAAATACATCAAAATCAAGAATACAATCACTAACCAAATTATCACACATGACTGATTTTTTTCACTAAAATCACTGTTAGAAAATCTCATATAAAAACTATTCATTTGCTAGCTGCTCATCAGAATCAAAACCATTTAAGTTCACAGTGCTAGTGCCTTTGTGTAGACCTGTCATTAGTTTCATGCCATTCCACACAGATATGAGATCAGACTCACTGAATTTAGACTCAATTTTCCTTTTATACTGAAGTTTAGCCTTTACTATTTCAGCTCGCACAACCTTCCTAACTGCAGCATATGCACTTTTGTCACCACTATTAAAAACAGTCCTCTTTTCCCTTAACAGATGTTTCAGTTCTTTAGATATCCAGGGCTTATTATTAGGATAGGAAACAACTGTCTTAGTTGGGATCACACTGTCCACACAGAAAGAGATGTAACTGCATACTGCATCAGTCAGTTCATCAATGCTGTTGGATGAGTCTTGAAAAACAGACCAGTCGATACAGTCAAAACAGCCCTGTAGGGCCACAGTGCTCTCCTCGTTCCACACCTGTACCACACGTGCCTGCACTTTGTCTCTATGCAGCACAGGTGTGGGGAGAAGATGCACCACATTATGATCAGAGAATCCTATAGGAGGACCTGCAACAGACTTATAGGCTCCCTTGATAGAGCCATAGCAGAGATCCAATAGTGTGTTCCCCCGAGTGGGACAGGTGACGTACTGGGTGAAACTGCTCGGCGACTTTTTACAGTTGACATGATTAAAATCACCAAGAAGGAAGCACGGGACATCAGGAGAGATAGATTGTAGTTTTTGAGCTACTGAAAAGATGACATCAGAAGCGGATCTTGTATCTGCCCTGGGATGGATGTACACTACTGTCAGAAATATTTGGGGGTATTCCCTAGGCAGATACATGGTCTAAGAGACACCGACAACAGCTCGATGTCCGGTAAACAAATCCGTTCGCGCACAGTGGCGCTGTTGCACCACTTTGGATTGATGTACAGGCAAACACCCCCGCCGTGACGCTTCCTCGTCACCTCCGGGTCACGGTCCAAACGGATCGGAACCCCATAACCATCAATGTTCACGGTAGAATCCAGGTCAGTGTCAGACAGCCCCGTCTCAGTGAAAGCCATCACACAAGCGTCCCTGAACTTGTGCAAAGAGGCCACACACGTTTGCAGTTCATCAGTCTTATTCCTTAAGGACTGGACCTTAGCCAGCAGTATCGTTGGTAGGGGAAGACGTTTCTTTACCATTAGTTTTCTTAGTCGTTGCCGCACTCCGCCCCGTTTCCCTCTCTTCCTGATTTGTTTACCAGGTGTAACCGGACGCCTAAAACTTTGTAATGGAGCATTGTCACCGACTAAAAAGTCAAAACAATCAAACTCCCCGTGACTTAATAGCCGAGTGCATCTAGGTCCACCACATAATTGCTTGATTTAAATCCCAGGAGAAAGTCCCGTGTGTATTGGATCCTGTCTGGCTTCACAAACAAACCCCGAGCGATGTTCCGCACGATTGTCAGAAGTAGGAAGAAGAATATCTCCATTGTTGGGCCGATAAGCGCGGCAGAACACCCGTACACAAACTGAAGTAATAATAAATAAATAAAAACGTTGTAGTTTAAACATAAAAACGTAAACAATATAGGCTACGGACAACAAACAGATGCAGACACCTGCTACCGGGTCGCCTGAATCGAGCCGCGCCCCTACAATAATCCATAGGTTGAGATTTTTGAAAAGAAGTGAGGTGATCTGAGATCAGATATCACCACAAGTGGATCAGGCTCTAATTCAACATTCAACATCTAACATTTCTGACAGAATTTGAAAAATATTAGTCCAGAATGGAATTAGCTTAGAACTGAATAAGGCAGTCCGAGAGTTAACGGAGCATTTATGAATATTCTCTAACGCATTACCGGCTTCACTAATTCTGGCTTTAAGATTGATACTGGATCTGTCACATGACCCTGGGGTCCCCAGAAGCCCTCGGGACGACCCACTGTTTCGGCAGCGCGCGGGCTCCTCAATAATAGATGTGGCAGGTGGTGACACGACACTTCACAGACTTAATCAATCTTTTATATCCCAGCTGTTGGAGAGCAGCGTTTGAAGTCTGCTGGAGGACACCGAGAGGACGGCTCATGCTGGAGTCATGCTGCAAATCCAGTCAGACTTCAACTTCACTTTCATATGATTTTGTAGATCAGATTCAGTCATTTTTAATCATATGGACACCCAAAGGTCTACTGGGTCATTCCATGTCAACCAGAAGGTCCTGGCGAAAAATATTCGTTCTAACGAAAGAAATATATAATGAAGGAAGCCATAGATGAATGTTTACGGAGTAATTGTCATGGTCATGTCATGTTTAGTTTCATTATCTTGTTCTTTACTTTCTATGTGCTGGCTTTTGTCTTTGCCTGAGTTCTAGTTCATTGTTGGTTACTATGGTTTCTCCTGATTAGTGCACACCTGTTTCCTGTTTCGTTAATGATCATTCCCAGTGTATTAAAGCCATCTGTTCCCTCAGATCTATGTTCTGCATTGTTAGTGGTTATTATGTAGTGTGTTTCATGTTTCTGTTATTTATTGAAATTCTCTTTAACCTTCATTCTGCATCACTCATCATCTTTGTGGATTTTACTACATGCAACCAGTGACAGAACTCAGAACGGATTTATGCACGGCACAGTATGATTGTGGCCTGTCCAAGACGAAAGATGATCAGTCGTGGGGATGTCTGTGGTCATGTCTTCTAAACGCTGGTCCCACAGTGTCGTACAGTGAGAGAGGCTCAAAGATCGTCTTGTGACCAAAGATAGCCTGTGATCATTTTCTGTCAATGTCAGAAGTTTATCATGATCATCTCAGTGTTTGCTGCTACGACCTCCGTCTACTGACTAGCCAATAAAAATGCAACATGAAATGGCGTATTGATCAACATGACATTTTCTTACCTCAAGCTCTGTTTGCAAGTTGTCATGCCAAGCTGGCCTCTTCCCTAGCAATGACCGCGTCCTTATTCTCCTCTTTCGCTTCATCCTCTTTTTTTCAGCGCACATAAAAAACACAATTGCCAAAGTGCGATTCATCTTGCTCTATTTATTTACCAGCAGAGAGACCGAGATCCCAGCCAGACTTCAGCCATGCCCGCTACAGAACTTCAGCCAGATCTTAAGCCCAGAGCCCAACACAGTCTCGAAGCTCACCAAGAGGCTAAACCCAGAGTATTTGCCAGAGGTCAGTTTCGTCCCGGAGCCTGAGCCCATTGTGGAGACTGAACGGGTGCATGAGCCGGCAGCAGCATCGAGGCATCACTAGTGGAGTTCGAGGGGATCGACTGGAGCCCCGCTCACACTCCCATTGCTGAGGGCCGCTCAATGAGCTGGTCCTCACTGAAGTATTATTTGATGAGCTAGATGATGTAATCGTTAATCGTCTACAGTCTCCACTGACCCCGTCCAGTTCCAAGTTGTCCCTCTCCCTTCTCCTCTGCCTGAGCCACCCAGTTCCTCCACGGTCTCCCTTCAGCCGCTCGGATCCTCCAGTGGTTCTACCCTGCTGTTTGGATCTGCCTTGTGCTTCCAAGTCATCAGCTCTGCCTTGGATCTTAGGATCCCTCAGTACTGCACAAATCTGTTGACTTTAGCAATCCTTGTTGCATTCTACACCAATGGTGACAGTTCAAAAATGTGAAAAAGCATTTTTCTTTTCTTTTACAAATTCAGCATGCAAGGTACTCATGTATTAAAGATATCTTAATACCCCCTTAGATAGGTTCAATCACAGAGATATGGGAATGTGCAAAGAGTTGCATTTCACCCAGTATCAATGGTCAAAAAATCTAAATGTGGTCACTTTGCTTTGCATTCTTATTGTATTTAAAGAGGAATATCTGAAGAACAATTAATGTTGAAACTAGAAATGTACCTTTATTTATTCACATAAAAAGAGTAACTCATCACTCACTCATCTCTAAATATACAAGAACTGGTAATTTAGCTTGTGCAATACCTCTATTTCATTTTTGACATCCACTGCTTTATGTTGGGCTGTTCTTCAGGAACATCATCAGGAATGAAGCACTGTGCTTGACCCTGGGTTATCATAGATCTAACCCTGCTTTTAACCCAGGGTTAAAAATTGCAAGTGTGAAAGCCTGAAATGTTTCAACACTTGAGGTGATTAATAGGGCTGTAGTACTCGAGTCCGGTCTTGGACTCGAGTCCGGACTCGAGACCGTTTTTCTATGGTCTCGGACTCGCTGTAATTCGGACTCGGACTTGTCTCGGTCTCGGCCACTGGTCTTGCCAAATATGGCTTTAGGTCTCGACCGAGTCCAGGTGTCTTTATAATGTTCCCAGTAAGCACACATACGTCGCCGCGATATTAAAACAAAATATTATTGGAGGGAAAGTGAAACACTGGCCAGCGGCCACCTAATAACTAGCGATGGGCATTTCGGCTCTTTTTCGTGAGCCGGCTCGTTTGACTCAGCTCACTGAAAAGAGCCGGCTGTTTTGACTCGCAAACGGCTCTTTAAAAAATAAATGTTTAAATAAACTCGCCTAAAGTCCACCGCTAGTGCAACGTGAATATTCACATTTTTAAGTGTCCATAACAAACCGAAAACTTGCCTGCTTGCCTTGCACATCTAGATGATCTAATTAATGGGCAAAGTTTTCCGACTTTTTTCTTACCTTCTTTTTCTTACCAACCGCCACCCACCCGAATTTAATTAAAATATTATTTTTCGTCTCGTCATTCGTCCGATCCGCGGTTTATCCGCATCTCTAGTGTGTGTGTGTGTGTGTGTGTGTGTGTGTTGGCTCGACCCTCCCTCATGCAGTTTAACTGGTTGACATTGCGTGTATTGACAGGCTGATCATACAGTCGAAACGAATGTGTGTGCTCCTTTAGGCTTATAGGCTATAATCTTTTTTTTTTTTTTTTTTTTGTTCTTTGAATTAGTCAATTATTTTAAATACAATTAAAATCATTCATTTTTTAATTATTACATAATGATTTAATTTCTATAGGCTTTAATTTTTAGCAGACTTTTTTTTCCCTGTCCTGGACTCGGTCTTGACTCGGACTCGAACCTTTTTGGACTCGGTCTTGACTCGGACTCGAACCTTTTTGGACTCGGTCTTGACTTGGACTCGACTAGTCCCGGTCTTGGACTTGTCTTGGACTCGACAAAGGTGGTCTTGACTACAGCCCTAGTGATTAAATACACCCCTTAGCAGTGCCTCTAACCGCAGCAGTAACACTCAATCAAGGGTGAAGATGAAGGCGGGAGGAGCCGGAGCGGGAGAGCCAGGAGTCCAGGGAGGGAGAGGCCATGGTGGAGCCAGGGGGACGGCTGACTGAGGTGGAGCAGATGGAGGTAGAGACCCAGGCAGAGCCGACACTGAATCCCCTCGTACTCCACCCACACTCCCACGGGGAAGGACGATGTTGCCAGCTCACGCACCCGGTCAAACAGTTTGCTGGGCTCCGGCTCCGGGTCGATCTGTGGCTCGGGCATTGGCTCTGGTGCTGGGATTGTGGGCGGCTCAGGCTCCTAGTCTGCGGTGGGCTCTGGTATTAGTTCTGATGGGGTGGGCGATCAGTCAAGAATCATGTTGATGAATCCTCCTCGCCAATGGTGAAGGGGGATCCGCACTGCGATAATACCCAGTCGATAAACTTCATTAGCGTCCCACGAGGACAGTCTCCGGACAGGCATGCTCTCGTTCCATGTTGAGTCCTGCCCGGAAAAACACACACAGACTGTCATTGTCGTAGTGGACTAGATGGTAGAGATCCAAGAAGACTGAAAAATGGCCCAAAACTCACCACACCTTAAACACTGTCCATATGAGGTCCGTAGACCAAAGAACTCCAAGGGAATTATTCAAAAAAAGCCTGCACACACCATCAATAAAGGACACATTTTTTCTTTTACTTTTAAAGGACAAAAATGTTGTGTAATTGTTTATATCCCCTTCTTTTTTTACTATGGGCTGTTAGGAAACACAATATTTTGTGATCCAGCACGTTTATTTTTTGACATTTTTAAAAATGTATTATCATTGAATATTCACTTGATTGTGTATTGAGTTCATTTTATGTGAAATTCTGTTTAAAAATGTACATATTTTTGGTTGTTAACATACCCCAGTTTGGTTGACCATGTGATCCATGTAATCATGTGACGTCTTAAGATGGCTCCTGGACTAAGCGTTGGGCTGGTTGGACTTGAATCGGCGCTGCACAGAATGGTCGGGGTATGACATCACAGTACCGCGAGAGCGATGAGAGAGCAGACAGCTCGATTCAAGTCCATCAAGCCTATTGTCAACTTGCCATTGCGAAAGGTCACATGTGACGAAACGTTTGCCATTAAAACAGTGATTTTGATCTTTTTTTTTTTTTTTTTTCATTGATAGAGTGTGCAGGCTTTTTTAATCATTTCCCTTAGAGATCCAAGAAGTCCTGTGTACTCCTGGAGGAAGCAATTCCCCTACGAGAGAAGATGGTTTAACGAGAGAAGATGAGAGAAGGCAACATCGCAGCAGTAACATTTATTTAACACTAAATCAAAATAACAAATACTCAGAGTTTCAGGATATTAAACAAAGCAAAAGAACAATGTTAATACATGATATCAGACAATAAACAGAACAAACACAGGGCTTAAATACACATCAACATAACATAGAACAGGTGTGAACAAATTACTCAAACAATGCAAACATGAAAATCAACTACAACTTGCACTTTTGCAAAATCACACACAAAAAAAACACAAATACACAACACTTGTAATAGATTATGCTTCACATTTTATAACAAGAGGAAATTCTAATACTTAATCCATGAGAGGCAAATCTTGGCTCGTTGTAAACGCGTGTGGAGAGAGCACTGCCGTAAGAGACGTGAATCATGTCGAAACGATACAGTTCAAATAAGCAAAATACCTTCTTACAAATATTACTGAAACTGATTCAAATACAGAATCTAATAATGATAATAATATTATTAATAATAATGAATACACTATTGAGAGCTAGTTAATGTGCCTCAACTTGACCATTTCCAGGTAGTGTATGTTCTATGCAACTGTTTGATAGAGGGTTTCAAGAGATAGGTCTAGTTTCAACATTAATTGTTCTTCAGATATTCAACTTTAAATACAAGTATCAGCTGTATGAAAGTGACCCACATTTGTTTTTTTATCACTGATATTTTGCACATAGAGCCACATTAAGATCTCCATGTCTCTGGGATTGAACCTTAAATATGAAGATACCAAAAGTAAAGTTTTGTTAAGAACCAGAATCTACAAGGATATTAAGATATCTTTAATATTCTTGTGTTACAGGCATGCAAACTTTCAAGGGGAAAAGCATACAAAGAGCTTTTTCCCATTTTTGAACTGTCACCATTGGAATATAATGCAACAAGCACTGCTAAAGTCAACAGACGCAGGAAGTTAATTGTACTGACGCTCTCCGTGTTCTGTGTGATTGGCTGTTTGCCGCACATGTGACACTTCAGATGCCCGTGCTTCAGAGTTAATCACAAACTCTGGATCAAACCTGAGTTGACAGAGAACGTTTGCGTCTTGTGTGAGACGCTGAACCTGATCTAAGCCAGGTTGGATTTGTATGGTTTTGTCGTCTCTAAACCTCCTCAGATTTAGCTCAACTAGCTTCATGCAGCAGGCCTCAGATGTTTGGTGGTTATGTGCATGTAAACATCTAAATACAAAACAACAATGTTTAACCATGCAATCTAAGTTCTGCGAAGAGCAGTATTCAGCACGATACACATACCTCTTTATGGCCCTGTAGAAGATAAAGACCGTTAGGAAAAGGAAGACCGTTAAAGCACTCCCTGCCGACCCGACCACGAGGATCTCCATCCACCAGGAGCTCAGCAGAGGAGCAGGAGCCTCCGGAGCTGAAACACACACATCCATGCAGTGTGTGTGGATCATTCACTACGGTGCGTTAAGGCATTTATTATGCAAGGCATACGTAATGTATTTTATGATGCTTTGTACTTCAAAAATGGTTCACACAAGTTGAAAATATTTATCTATTAAATCTTAATCTAACTTTGAAGACTGTTCTCTTGGTGTTTTGTGAGTAAAAAGCTGAAGACAAATTGACAAAATGCTCCAGTTTGTAATGCAGATTATTTGTGTTTAGTGTCCGATAAACAATATGCAGAACCGATAATTATTCACTTATCTTAAATATTTTATCTTTAAATAATTTTATAAAAATAATTTTACTTTTGTTTTCATTCGATTTCATCTTCATATCACAATAGATATTTCGATTACAATTCCGATTGTAAGAAAACATCACGAGTGCCCAACTGAGTTCTCTCGCATATTCTTGTGCTTGAATGGTTTAAAACCACATTAAAATGCGCACACAGGAATTGATAAGCAGAAAATAAATGTTCATTTTAGAAACAATATCGATTACTGACCTTAAGTATTTGATTCCAGAACTGGAATCGATTTTAAATTCCGAACCCTAAAGTTTTATTACAACAACAGTAGCAGCAGAAATAATATTAACAATAGGTTACAGTTTAAAAAAAATATTATACTATAAGAAAATTAACTACAGTTTTATAAAAGGCTGCAAAAATAAATAATGTAACGGTCTGTTTTGTTTTACTGCTGCTAACAGTGTTATGGTGTAGGAAGGGTGATGAAGGGAATGAACCCAATCGCAGACAGTAGTCACAGCACACGGGTTATTATATGCAAATAATAGGGAAAACAAAGCCCACGAGGGGGCAAAACAAGACATGACAACGAGTGACTAAACTACACTATGACTTGACATAACTTGACTACAAACAAATAGCTAATACAGAAACAGAACTTTCTCTTGACGACACTCTTGACAGGGTACTCACAGAGATGAATAAAGTCTCACAATGAATGATAGCATGTAACAAGTAACAATGAACCAGCACAAGACAGCAAACACAAGGGGATTAAATAGGGAGACTAATGATAACAACAGGTGACACAGGTAAAGCAATAATGACAAAACGAGGATAACAAGGGGGCGGGGCAAGAGAACGAGACAACACAAGCACATGGCCCAAACAAATGGCCATGTGCTTGTACACAAAACATGGTCTGTCATGATCC
>NC_140226.1:280000-292500 GCF_951802725.1 Rutilus rutilus
ATGTTTACTACATTTAGCCAAGGCTGCAAAACTAACTCCGTATTTCAAATATGGTAGAACTATCACTTCTCACACTAAAGATTGCTTTATTAATAATCTTCTTGATCAGTTTAGTGTCCCAGATAGCTTAGAAGAACTCGATGTTGCAACAGAAACTTTTAACTCTCTCTTTTCCAGCACTTTAGACACAGTTACTCCTCTGCGCTTAAAGAAGATTAAAGGAAATAGTCCAACGCCGTGGTACAACGAGCACACTCGGGCCCTTAAGAGAGCAGCCAGAAAAATGGAGCAACTGGAAGAAAACATTTTTCGCATTTCATGGAGAGAGGCTTTAAAAGCTGCTAGATCTGCTTATATTTCGTAAATATAAAAAATTATATATACTGTAGAAAATTATTTCTACTCAACCGTCCACTACAGTATCGCATCAGGCAGTGCATTGTAGTCTTCCTGAGGAAAAATTGTATCCATCCATTTTAATATGATTAAACCGCTTGTTAAATAAGCTCAACTTGATCGTACAGAATTAGTCAATTACAGGCCGATCTCGAATCTGCCTTTTCTGTCAAAGACACTAGAAAAGGCAGTATCCTCACAACTGTGTGCCTTTTTAGAAAGAAATGATATCTGGAGGATTTCCAGTCAGGATTTAGACCGTACCATAGTACTGAGACTGCTCTCGTTAGAGTCACACATGATTTCACGCTTGCTTAGATAGATGCTCAGCTGCTCATCTGCGGTTGTGCCTGTTGCAGTAGCGCCGTCATATCTGGCTATAACATGACATATAGCCTATAACACGCTCTCACACGTTTATTTTTTAGCCTTGTTGAGGAGTAACATTTACATATGTGGTTTCAACAACCAGATGCATTTACACTTGACCAGTTCCGTCTGGAATGTGGCCAGACCTCCTCCTGAAGATCAGATCCGTCTCGAATGCGTCTCGGAGGTAGACTGGGTAAACCCAGCCTGATCTGCCCTGAAGCTCAGGCCGGACACCTGTACATTTATCTCTGCTGCTTCCTTTACAACTTTGCGGGAACCAATCACAAACTGGCTTATCCACCTAGCGCTATTGGCGGGTTTAATCCAGTCCAATTCCAGAGCCGTTACCCCAGCTAACAGGAACTTTCACTAACGTTATGTAAAGGTTATGTAAATGTTAGCAAAAAACTTTCCTGAAATAATGTTTCTGGAACGTTCTTATAATGTTTATAGAGTTAAAATACATTCTCATAATGTTGAGTGAAAACGTTCTTAGAACAACATTCCCAGATATCAAAAATATGTTTGTTTTTCTAACATTCCCATTAAGTTATGAAAACTTTATTTCTGAATGTTTTCTGAACGTTTCAAACATCCGTTTTTTTTTTTTTAAGCATTAAGAACGTTTTTTTTTCTTGGTTTATGTGAAGTTAGAGGAACATTCCATTCTATCATTTGGGGAATGTTAGGAAAACGTTATTTCTGAATGTTGTCTTAACGTTCCAAACATCCGGGTTTTTTTAAGTATTAAGAATGTTTTAGCATTTTGGAAATGTTATGAAAACATAATTTTTTTTATGTTTTCTGAACGTTCAAAACATCCAGTTTTTTTTAAATGTTTTAAGAACGTTTTGTTCAAACATTTATACATAACTTTTAAAGAATGTTAGTGAAAGTAAAATAAAACCTTAAAATAACCTGCAGGGAACGTTCTGGGAAGGTTTTCTTTGGGTTATAAAATTAAAACTAAAAATAACCTGCAAAGTAAGTTCCTAAGAAAGTTCTCTTTAGGTTCCCAAAAACAATAACCAAATGGGAACATTAGTGGGGAAGTTCTGTGTTTGTTGGGTTCGTTGTTAGCTGGGATTGAACCTAACCCATTACACTAATCAATCAGGACTTGGAATTTCCCTTCAGTAACAGCATTCCATCTGATTCTGAACTAAATTCTCTCATTGTCTTTCTATCACTCACAACTCTGAGCATGCGCTCCATTCCATGCCATCTTTACACCAAACACCCAGCGTCTCCAGACAACCATTAGCCTACGCTCTACCGGTCTCTCTTCAGCCTGAAGCATCACTGTAATACTCGAGTGTCAGTGTGTAAGCCCGGTGATGGACGGGCCACCCGCTCAGGGTGATGTGAACGTCCAGAAAACATTCAAATATAACGTTTTCCTAACATTTCCAAAATGAGTGAATGGAATGTTCCTGTAACGTTCACATAAACCAAGAAAAAAACGTTCTTAATACATAAAAAAAAACTGGACGTATTCAACGTTTAAAAAACATTCAGAAATAACGTTTTAATAACATTTCCAAAATGAGTGAATGTTACTTTAATGTTCACATTCATAAAAAAAAAAAAAAGTTCTTTATACACTTAAAAAATGGACGTTTTCAATGTTTAAAAAACATTCAGAAATAATGTTTTAATAACCTAATGGGAATGTTAGCAAAACGTTCTGACAACTTATTTTTGTTAGCTGGGACGGCTCTGTCCAATTCCTTTTAACCTCTCGACGAGTCACTCCAGTGGGTGTAAATACCACTAACTTTCATGTTTTTTTTGTGTGTTTTTTTTACATAACCTGCAAAAACCGCTCGATGCCATTGCTGCTTCTGCAAACCGCTGATCAACACGTTTGGTTACACATTTCCTGCATGAAGTTTGGAATGTTCACATAAGCAAGAAAAAAAAAAACATGGACGTTTTGAACATTCAGAGGATACAGAAATATTTTTTTTTCATGACTTAATAGGAACATTAGCAAAATGTTCTTAAAAATTATTTTTGTTAGCTGAGAATGACTCACCGTACTCCTGTTTCTTAAACAAGTCATTCTACATTTTAACTAAATTTTAGCTTCAGCCTACCTGAGAGAACAGAAGACACGACACAGACACAGGTGTTCATCTAACCTACTGTACCTGAGAGAACAGAAGACACGACACAGACACAGGTGTTCATCTAACCTACTGTACCTGAGAGAACAGGAGACACGACACAGACACAGGTGTTCATCTAACCTACTGTACCTGAGAGAACAGGAGACATGACACAGACACAGGTGTTCATCTAACCTACTGTACCTGAGAGAACAGAAGACACGACACAGACACAGGTGTTCATCTAACCTACTGTACCTGAGAGAACAGAAGACACGACACAGACACAGGTGTTCATCTAACCTACTGTACCTGAGAGAACAGAAGACACAACACAGACACAGGTGTTCATCTAACCTACTGTACCTGAGAGAACAGGAGACACGACACAGACACAGGTGTTCATCTAACCTACTGTACCTGAGAGAACAGAAGACACAACACAGACACAGGTGTTCATCTAACCTACTGTACCTGAGAGAACAGAAGACACAACACAGACACAGGTGTTCATCTAACCTACTGTACCTGAGAGAACAGAAGACACGACACAGGTGTTCATCTAACCTACTGTACCTGAGAGAACAGAAGACACGACACAGGTGTTCATCTAACCTACTGTACCTGAGAGAACAGAAGACACGACACAGGTGTTCATCTAACCTACTGTACCTGAGAGAACAGAAGACACGACACAGACACAGGTGTTCATCTAACCTACTGTACCTGAGAGAACAGAAGACACAACACAGACACAGGTGTTCATCTAACCTACTGTACCTGAGAGAACAGAAGACACGACACAGACACAGGTGTTCATCTAACCTACTGTACCTGAGAGAACAGGAGACACGACACAGACACAGGTGTTCATCTAACCTACTGTACCTGAGAGAACAGGAGACATGACACAGACACAGGTGTTCATCTAACCTACTGTACCTGAGAGAACAGAAGACACGACACAGGTGTTCATCTAACCTACTGTACCTGAGAGAACAGAAGACACAACACAGACACAGGTGTTCATCTAACCTACTGTACCTGAGAGAACAGAAGACATGACACAGACACAGGTGTTCATCTAACCTACTGTACCTGAGAGAACAGAAGACACGACACAGGTGTTCATCTAACCTACTGTACCTGAGAGAACAGAAGACACGACACAGACACAGGTGTTCATCTAACCTACTGTACCTGAGAGAACAGGAGACACGACACAGGTGTTCATCTAACCGACTGTACCTGAGAGAACAGGAGACACGACACAGGTGTTCATCTAACCTACTGTACCTGAGAGAACAGGAGACACGACACAGGTGTTCATCTAACCTACTGTACCTGAGAGAACAGGAGACACGACACAGGTGTTCATCTAACCTACTGTACCTGAGAGAACAGAAGACACGACACAGACACAGGTGTTCATCTAACCTACTGTACCTGAGAGAACAGAAGACACGACACAGACACAGGTGTTCATCTAACCTACTGTACCTGAGAGAACAGAAGACACGACACAGACACAGGTGTTCATCTAACCTACTGTACCTGAGAGAACAGAAGACACGACACAGGTGTTCATCTAACCTACTGTACCTGAGAGAACAGAAGACACGACACAGACACAGGTGTTCATCTAACCTACTGTACCTGAGAGAACAGAAGACACGACACAGACACAGGTGTTCATCTAACCTACTGTACCTGAGAGAACAGGAGACACGACACAGACACAGGTGTTCATCTAACCTACTGTACCTGAGAGAACAGGAGACACGACACAGGTGTTCATCTAGGCCTGATCGCCTCCCTGGGCGTGTGTGTATGTGCGCCGGTGAGACGGCAGCCGGTTGCATGCAGCTGTGTGTAGCGTTGTCTGCCTGTTAGTGTGTTTTAGTACTTTTTTTAGCTACCTTTAACATTTAAGATTTTAACAAGATTTTATTATTGAACTCATCTTGACTCATCAACAATTATGTGCCGATATCTGCAAAGCAAGACATACACCCGCCAGGAACTCCTGAACCTAGTTCATGGCTCAAGATATGGAATTCGACATGACATTCCGATGGAACTCTTACTGAGGAGACATAGGGGAACGCGTGCCGGGGTGAAGAGAAACAAGAGGAAAGTGGCGAGAGCATGGAAGGAGTCTTTTAAACCAGCAATACCATCCATAACTATGGGAAATGTCCGCTGCTTAACAAACAAACTAGAGGAACTAGAAACTCTTGTCAAGACACAGAAATTGTATCAGGAGAGCAGCATTATATGCCTTACGGAGACGTGGTTGACAAACAACACGCCCGACTCTCTGATCAGTTTTACCGGCTTCAGGACGGTACGAGCTGACAGGGACACCGCATTGAGCGGGAAGCAGAAAGGGGGAGGGCTTCTCATGCTTATCAACAACAAGTGGTGTAACCCTAAGCATGCAACAATCAAAGAACATGTATGCAATAAGGACATTGAGCTTCTAGCGGTCAGTTTAAGACCGTATTACCTACCTAGAGAGTTCACCGTGGTAGTGGCCATTGTTGTTTACATCCCTCCATCTGCCAAGGCGGAAGCCGTTTGTGACGTGGTACACACCACTGTCGCGAGACTTCAGGACAATTATCCAGACGCGTTTATTTTCTTGTCTGGAGATTTCAATCATGTCAGTCTCTCTAAGACTTTGCCCACTTTTAAACAGTTTGTTGAGTGCACAACGAGAGGTGATAAAACGCTGGATCTCTTGTATGCCAGTGTGAAAAATGCATATAAATGTACTGCACTGCCCCCTCTTGGACGCTCAGACCATGACATGTTACACCTTACTCCTTTCTACACCCCAGCTGTCAAGAGGCTGCCTGTCACCACCAGAACATCGAAGTGCTGGTCTCCTGAAGCTGACGAAGCTCTGAAGTACTGTTTTGAGACAACAGATTGGGATGTGTTCTGTGAGGAATATGGCGATGACATTGATGGCCTAACAGAATGCATTACTCACTACATCAATTTCTGTTATGACGACATAGTACCATCAGTTGTGATTCGCTGTTTTCCTAATAACAAACCATGGATTAATAGCAGCTTGAAGGGTTTGTTGAATGAGAAGAGAAAAGCTTTCAAGGAAGGGGACAGAAACAAAATTAAGGAAATCCAAAAGTTACTGAAAGGCAAGATTAAAGAGGGGAAAGAAGCATATAGGCTGAAACTGGAACAACAGCTGCAGCAAGATGGAGTTAAGCAGGTATGGGATGGAATGAGGAAGATCACAGGCATGAAGCAGAAGGGTGGTTCGTTGCCTGATGGTGATCAGAGTCTGGCTGATGATCTAAACAGATTCTTCAACAGATTTGACTGTCCCACACCATCTCAGCCTCCTCCATCTGGTCTATTGGCCACAGCTGCCTCTTCTCCATCTCCCCCTCCTTTTCCCAACACTCCTGGGATATTATCTGCTCATAGCCCCCTCTCCACATCCCATAGCAGCCCACCAACAGCCCCGCCTATAGTTCTTCATCCAGCTCAGGTCAGGGCGATGCTGGGTGGTCTGAAGCCAAGGAAAGCAGTGGGGCCTGATAACATCAGCCCCAGATTATTGAAGACCTGCTCTGCAGAGCTATGTGGTATTCTAACACACCTGTTTAACCTGAGCCTGTGTTTACAGATGGTTCCAAGGTTGTGGAAAACATCTTGCCTGGTCCCTGTCCCAAAGAAGAAAAAACATTCCACCGACCATAATGACTACAGACCGGTAGCACTCACCTCACATGTCATGAAGACATTTGAGAGACTTGTCCTCTCTTACATTAGGACTAGTGTGTCAAATAAAATGGACCCCTTACAGTTTGCATATCAGTCTAACATCAGTGTAGATGATGCCCTCATCTATATGCTGCAGAGGGTTTATACACATCTGGACACCTCTGATGCATCTGTGCGGATCACTTTTTTTGATTTCTCAAGTGCCTTTAATACCATCCAGCCTCGTCTGTTAGGGGAGAAGATGGGAAAGATGAAGGTGGATCCATCATTGGTCTTGTGGATTTTGGATTATCTATCCCTCAGACCACAGTATGTGCGCCTACAGAACAGTGTCTCAAGTACCATTCTAAGCAGCACAGGAGCACCACAAGGAACTGTGCTAGCTCCGTTTCTGTTTGCCATCTATACAGCGGACTTCCAATACAACACTGATGGTTGCTTCCTGCAGAAATTCTCAGATGATACCTCAGTGGTCGGCCTCATCAACGGAGACGATGAGGAGGAGTACAGAAGAACAATCAGCAACTTTGTGAAATGGAGTGCGGACAATAACCTACATCTCAACACCACAAAAACCAAGGAGATAGTGGTGGATTTTAGGAGGGGGAGGAGGAGAAGAATCCAGCCAACACCAGTCACCATCAGGGGCAACGAGGTGGAGCAGGTTGCCAATCACAGGTACCTGGGTGTGCAGCTGGATAGTAAGCTGGACTGGAAGAGTCATATGGAGGTGGTGTACCGTAAGGGGCAAAGCCGACTTTATTTTTTAAGGAGGCTGAGGACATTTAACATCTGCCAACCCTTGCTCTGCAGGGTCTATCACACAGTGGTGGCTAGTGCTGTGTTTTTCGCTGTGGCATGCTGGGGAGAGGGAGTTAACACAGCAGACAGAAACAGAGTTGACAAGCTCATCAGGAAGGCCAGCTCAGTGGTTGGGGCTGAAATTGAGACGGTCCAGCAGGTGGCAGGGACCAGAGCAGTAAACAAACTAGGCTCAATACTGGACAACCCCGCACACCCTCTCCACTCCCTGAAGGTGATAAACAGAAGCACCTTCAGTCAAAGACTGATTGCACCAGTATGCAAGACGGAGCGGTACAGGAAATCCTTTATACCAGCTGCTATAAGACTCTACAACGCACAAAAATAACCTTTGTCTCTTTTATGCATAGTTTGCTATAGTAGTCTGTTATATATATATTTTTAACTTAAATAGGTCAGGATAAAACTGAACTAATATGTGGTGTTATGTCTGTCATGAAGCTGCTGTGACACTGTAATTTCCTGTTAAAGGATCAATAAAGAACCTACTACCTACTACTACTACTACTAACCTACTGTACCTGAGAGAACAGGAGACACGACACAGACACAGGTGTTCATCTAACCTACTGTACCTGAGAGAACAGGAGACACGACACAGACACAGGTGTTCATCTAACCTACTGTACCTGAGAGAACAGAAGACACGACACAGACACAGGTGTTCATCTAACCTACTGTACCTGAGAGAACAGAAGACACGACACAGACACAGGTGTTCATCTAACCTACTGTACCTGAGAGAACAGGAGACACGACACAGACACAGGTGTTCATCTAACCTACTGTACCTGAGAGTACAGGAGACACGACACAGGTGTTCATCTAACCTACTGTACCTGAGAGAACAGAAGACACGACACAGACACAGGTGTTCATCTAACCTACTGTACCTGAGAGAACAGAAGACACGACACAGGTGTTCATCTAACCTACTGTACCTGAGAGAACAGGAGACACGACACAGACACAGGTGTTCATCTAACCTACTGTACCTGAGAGTACAGGAGACACGACACAGACACAGGTGTTCATCTAACCTACTGTACCTGAGAGAACAGGAGACACGACACAGACACAGGTGTTCATCTAACCTACTGTACCTGAGAGAACAGGAGACACGACACAGACACAGGTGTTCATCTAACCTACTGTACCTGAGAGAACAGGAGACACGACACAGGTGTTCATCTAACCTACTGTACCTGAGAGAACAGAAGACACGACACAGGTGTTCATCTAACCTACTGTACCTGAGAGAACAGAAGACACGACACAGACACAGGTGTTCATCTAACCTACTGTACCTGAGAGAACAGGAGACACGACACAGGTGTTCATCTAACCTACTGTACCTGAGAGAACAGAAGACACGACACAGACACAGGTGTTCATCTAACCTACTGTACCTGAGAGAACAGAAGACACGACACAGACACAGGTGTTCATCTAACCTACTGTACCTGAGAGAACAGGAGACACGACACAGGTGTTCATCTAACCTACTGTACCTGAGAGAACAGAAGACACGACACAGACACAGGTGTTCATCTAACCTACTGTACCTGAGAGAACAGGAGACACGACACAGGTGTTCATCTAACCTACTGTACCTGAGAGAACAGAAGACACGACACAGACACAGGTGTTCATCTAACCTACTGTACCTGAGAGAACAGGAGACACGACACAGGTGTTCATCTAACCTACTGTACCTGAGAGAACAGGAGACACGACACAGGTGTTCATCTAACCTACTGTACCTGAGAGAACAGAAGACACGACACAGGTGTTCATCTAACCTACTGTACCTGAGAGAACAGGAGACACGACACAGGTGTTCATCTAACCTACTGTACCTGAGAGAACAGAAGACACGACACAGGTGTTCATCTAACCTACTGTACCTGAGAGAACAGAAGACACGACACAGGTGTTCATCTAACCTACTGTACCTGAGAGAACAGAAGACACGACACAGACACAGGTGTTCATCTAACCTACTGTACCTGAGAGAACAGAAGACACGACACAGACACAGGTGTTCATCTAACCTACTGTACCTGAGAGTACAGGAGACACGACACAGGTGTTCATCTAACCTACTGTACCTGAGAGAACAGAAGACACGACACAGACACAGGTGTTCATCTAACCTACTGTACCTGAGAGAACAGAAGACACGACACAGACACAGGTGTTCATCTAACCTACTGTACCTGAGAGAACAGAAGACACGACACAGGTGTTCATCTAACCTACTGTACCTGAGAGAACAGGAGACACGACACAGGTGTTCATCTAACCTACTGTACCTGAGAGAACAGGAGACACGACACAGGTGTTCATCTAACCTACTGTACCTGAGAGAACAGAAGACACGACACAGGTGTTCATCTAACCTACTGTACCTGAGAGAACAGAAGACACGACACAGACACAGGTGTTCATCTAACCTACTGTACCTGAGAGAACAGAAGACACGACACAGACACAGGTGTTCATCTAACCTACTGTACCTGAGAGTACAGGAGACACGACACAGGTGTTCATCTAACCTACTGTACCTGAGAGAACAGAAGACACGACACAGACACAGGTGTTCATCTAACCTACTGTACCTGAGAGAACAGAAGACACGACACAGACACAGGTGTTCATCTAACCTACTGTACCTGAGAGAACAGAAGACACGACACAGGTGTTCATCTAACCTACTGTACCTGAGAGAACAGAAGACACGACACAGACACAGGTGTTCATCTAACCTACTGTACCTGAGAGAACAGAACACACGACACAGACACAGGTGTTCATCTAACCTACTGTACCTGAGAGAACAGAAGACACGACACAGACACAGGTGTTCATCTAACCTACTGTACCTGAGAGAACAGAAGACACGACACAGACACAGGTGTTCATCTAACCTACTGTACCTGAGAGAACAGAAGACACGACACAGGTGTTCATCTAACCTACTGTACCTGAGAGAACAGAAGACACGACACAGACACAGGTGTTCATCTAACCTACTGTACCTGAGAGAACAGGAGACACGACACAGGTGTTCATCTAACCTACTGTACCTGAGAGAACAGAAGACACGACACAGACACAGGTGTTCATCTAACCTACTGTACCTGAGAGAACAGAAGACACGACACAGACACAGGTGTTCATCTAACCTACTGTACCTGAGAGAACAGGAGACACGACACAGGTGTTCATCTAACCTACTGTACCTGAGAGAACAGAAGACACGACACAGACACAGGTGTTCATCTAACCTACTGTACCTGAGAGAACAGGAGACACGACACAGACACAGGTGTTCATCTAACCTACTGTACCTGAGAGAACAGGAGACACGACACAGACACAGGTGTTCATCTAACCTACTGTACCTGAGAGAACAGGAGACACGACACAGGTGTTCATCTAACCTACTGTACCTGAGAGAACAGAAGACACGACACAGACACAGGTGTTCATCTAACCTACTGTACCTGAGAGAACAGAAGACACGACACAGACACAGGTGTTCATCTAACCTACTGTACCTGAGAGAACAGGAGACTCGACAGCAGCCAGTGCGCGAGCACGAGAGGACACGGGGGAAACCTGAGCATCATCAGTCTGAGCCTGAACAAGAACATCACAGTTACTGAAGCAGAATAACACTAACACTTTACTGACTTCAGTCGCTAATCTGTTTCAGTCCATGACTTTAGTAGAGTAATAACTAGTTATTTCACTTACCCCGCATGTGAAAAGTCCATCAAAGGGTGCGAGTATAATCCGCGACTCGCCGCGTCACATGACTATTTAGAAACACCTTCATCATTACTAAAGACGATAGTCATTAATAATCGATTATCATCACTAGTCAGAAGAGTGCAGAACTCCACAGACAGAGGAATCCATCACTGCTGAGAATGAGGACAGTATCTGTGTGTCTCCTGTTAATATCAAACACACACACACACACACACACACACCCACAGTGGTGTGATGAGACTCTCTCAGATGAACCAGTCTCTCTCTCTCTGTCTACTCCTCTTCTCTACTCCTCTTCTCTACTCTTCTTCTTCTTCTTCTCAAGAGTTGAGCTTCACATCAATCCAGGCGAGTGGGAGGAGCTTATGATTTCATACTGTAAACACCATTACATTATAAAATTAACGACTTGCTGTAGGCTACGTTTTGTGTGTGTGTGTGTGTGTGTGTGTGTGCCATGAACAGAAAACTTTTTACAAATGAAATCAGGAGAAAGTAGACTAAACTGGATCTCATGAGACAAATAGACAATTAGTGTGCATTTTCCATTTTTCATATACCATTTTACAGTGATGATCAAAGAGATACTCTCAGAGGAAGCACACTTGGACTAAATATTAACAGAAAATGTTAACTGATACTTTTATTTAGCTTTAAATGTAAGACATGCTGCTAAAAGTACTAAGAGTGAGTGCGCCCTCATGTGGCACTGCTTAAAACTGGCAATAGAGGATATTCTTTAGGATTACAGAGATATAAATGTTAGGAGAAACAGAGATTATAATTTATGTGAACAATGAAATCTTCTGAATCGTGACATTTGTGAATAAAACTTCAACACAGAATCAGTTGCTCTTTTTCATTCAAAATTAAACTACTCTCGTGATTGACTTCTTTGATTACAGTAAATTGACGGAAAAAATGCAAATTACATGGTCTATTATTTTAGCCGCTAAATAAATTAAAAATGTAAATATTTTAACTGTTTTGCTTGTCCAATAGACCCCATGACCCCGCTGGTTCAGTTCTTGGGAGCCTCGCTAGATCTCCCAACCTGTCCCGCTGGGTCGCGAGAACATCAGGCTCGGCTATGCGGTTCAGTTCGCACGGTCTCCTCGCCTCTTCCGGGGAGTCCGCTTCACTATGGTGGGTGGCAATGCCCCTGTCATGAGAGCGGAGGTCGCCACCCTACTGGCGAAGGGTGTGATCGAGATTGTCCCTCCAGCCGAAATGAAGTCCGGGTTCTACAGCTCCTACTTC
>NC_140226.1:300000-400000 GCF_951802725.1 Rutilus rutilus
CTGACACACACACACACACACACACACACACACACACTGCCCGCTCACGACCTCTCACCCCTCTAGGCCCGCGAGCAGCACACACAGGTCTGACACACACACACACACACACACACACACACACACACACACACACACACACTGCCCGCTCACGACCTCTCACCCCTCTAGGCCCGCGAGCAGCACACACAGGTCTGACACACACAGGTCTGACACACACACACACACTCAGCATAAACCAGCCGTGCTACCAACACACACACACACACACACAGCATAAACCAGCCGTGCTACCAACACACACACACACACACTCAGCATAAACCAGCCGTGCTACCAGCACACACACACACACACTCAGCATAAACCAGCCGTGCTACCAGCACACACACACTCAGCTAAATATCAGGGGCCGTATGTATAAAGCCACTCAGAGTAAAATGTTAGTCTTAAGTCTCTCAAAATTCTAAGAATGACGTCACTTTACTTTTATTCCTAGACTTAAGAATAAGTATGATTCATAAAGGTTCCTAAGTGTCAAGACTAGGTCTCAGCTCCTACATTACTTAAGAGAGCTGAAGAGGTCTCCTAACCTAGTTAGGAGTAACAAGATGGCCGCAGAGAGGAGGAGGCCACGCACTTTTCAATGAAAATATGATGTATTGGAGTTTTGCAGAAATTTTATAGCAATGAAATGAAAGGAAAGTAATAATTATATTGTTGCTGACTGGGAAAAAGCAGCAGTGGACCAGTGATGACTTGAGCTCATCAGTCCACTGTAAGCAGGGTCTCAATAGCACTATTGTGGCACTGACCACATCAAATACAGTAGTGGCTAAAAGTGATGTGCAGAGTTTTTATTTTTAATTTTTTAATGACCCTACAAGTTTGCTTAAACCATCAAAATATGAGGAAAATGGTGTTTTGTTCATCCCTCATATTTAAATTTTTTAAAAATATATAAATATAAAAATAAACTTAGTGAAGATATTTATCTGACTAAATTATTTCAAGTCAAGTCGCTTTTTACAATACAGATTGTTTCAAAGCAGCTTTACAGTGATAACAGGAAAATAATGCAACAAAGTTAGTTTGGGCTGTACAGCAGCTCTAGAAGAACATAGTGCCATTGTGCAGCTTAAGTTCGATGATGATTCATTTCCATTGTAAAAGATCATTAGTCATTAGTTATCTATTTAGTTCATTATACAGCCGCTCTGGAGAAAACAGTGATGTCATCATTCAGCTCAGACAATGGTGTCATTACAGGCAGATCAATAATATTGTTGAAGAAAGGCCTAACTACAGCTACAGGTTAAAAATAAAAATAAAAAAAATAAAAAGCTTACAGGAGAAAAAAGAAATCATACATTGTCTGTAACATAGTCAGTTATTAATATTTCATTGTCCTCTCTTGTTCATTTGTTTGACAGCCTTGGCTAAAAATTATGTCTGTACAATTTGGCATGTTTCATTGTGTTATCACAAATAAATAATTGACTCTAAGCACAACTACACAATACACGTACAAAATCTTTAACACATTTTTAATATTTGAATAAAGGGTGAATCTGACAATTTCCCTTTGCCTGACTTTTGGCCAATACTGTATGGCAGTTCATTGACTTTGCAAATCTCGCAGCAAAATAAAGCCACTTTAATGAGTATTTCGGGCTTTCCTGAGTTGTTGGATCCATTTATGGAACTCATGTTTGCATAATTGTAAATGAGGAGACACACA
Source organism: Rutilus rutilus (assembly GCF_951802725.1). NCBI lineage: Eukaryota > Metazoa > Chordata > Actinopteri > Cypriniformes > Leuciscidae > Rutilus > Rutilus rutilus. The sequence continues at coordinate 301,742 of NC_140226.1, forward strand.
TCAACAGAAGAGGATTCCACAGCATCTATCTATAAATTACAGAAACGTCTGTCTGTCTGTCTGTCTGTGTGTGTGTCTGTTCCTCGCATATCTCTCGAACCGTTAGTCCGATTGATTTCAAACTCGACAGGAAAAACTGATTTTGCACGGGCATTTTGCACTAGTAAATACTAATTTGCGAAAATTTTGCACAATGCACTGCATAAAAAAATTTTTTTTTATATATTAAAGTGTCTTAATTAAATGATTTTATTATAATAAAATTAAATGATTGGTGTCATGCTGCAGTGACCTCACCCTTGCAGGCTCACTATTGGCTGATTCAGTGGTTGAGGGCGGCCATTTTGGGTTGACGTCACTGTAGTCCTTAGTTCACAACACTTAAGTCCCACTTCAGTCAGCACTTAAGAATCAGTCTTATACTTTACTGAAAGTTGCTTTTAGCTGCTTTATAAAAGTCTCCTACTCTTAGAAAAGTCCTACTCTTTACTAAGTATTTTCTGACACTTAAGTCAAAGCTTAAGACTATTCTTAAGAGCATTTCTTAGAAGTTTTATACATACGGGCCCTGATTATTATCAACAAAAGCTTTGAAAATATCGAGATGAATTTGGAGCGGAAGCGTCCCACAGCAGTGCTACGGTACTCTGGTGCCACTCACAACTCCTGACGATCGACACGGAAATAATTGCGCACTTTACCGTACCGTATCCAGCTGTCCCAGATACCACAGCTAAAACTACTATCTTAACTAATATAAATTGAGTGGCCTACATTTTTAAAGACAAGTAAACAGTCAGTAATAAAATAAGAACAATCAAATTTTGCACAAATAAATAATACAAGACCTACAAATGAAGTAAACAGTGCTCTTCAAGAAGCTCTAAGAGTTTTCAGGAACCAAAAGTGAATAAAGTAATGAAAGAAGTAACACTGCCGTCTTCACAGGTTCAGGAGCAGTGAGTGAGTGTGTGTGTGTGTGTGTGTTCTCTGTCTTCTGTTGTGTGGTTAACATTGAAACGCAGACAGTAGCAGGAGTATTAGGCTGCTGTCACTTTAAGACTGAGTGCATGCACGGATCACACGTTTTGTGTCTGCGTTTACTTAAGACGAGTGTGTACGTGGAGACTCTCTGAGAATGTTGAGTGTGTTTGTCTCACTCGCCAAACGCCTGACGGTTTCATGCACTCGCCAAACGCAGATTTTTGCACTTGTGGAGTGTTAATTTAAGGCCCTGGCTGTAAGTGTCCCATTCACAAATACATCACCTCTTCTGATATGAATACACCACCTCTTCTGATATGAATACACCTCCTCTTCTGATATGAATACACCTCCTCTTCTGTCACAAATACATCACCTCTTCTGATATGAATACACCACCTCTTCTGATATGCATACACCACCTCTTCTGATATGCATACACCACCTCTTCTGATATGAATACACCACCTCTTCTGATATGAATACACCTCCTCTTCTGTCACAAATACATCACCTCTTCTGATATGAATACACCACCTCTTCTGATATGCATACACCACCTCTTCTGATATGCATACACCACCTCTTCTGTCATGATTACACCACCTCTTCTGTTATGCATACACCACCTCTTCTGATATGAATACACCACCTCTTCTGTTATGAATACACCACCTCTTGTGATATGAATACACCACCTCTTCTGTCATGAATACACCACCTCTTCTGATATGAATACACCACCTCTTCTGTTATGAATACACCACCTCTTCTGATATGAATACACCACCTCTTCTGTCATGAATACACCACCTCTTCTGATATGCATACACCACCTCTTCTGATATGCATACACCACCTCTTCTGATATGCATACACCACCTCTTCTGATATGAATACACCTCCTCTTCTGATATGAATACACCTCCTCTTCTGTCACAAATACATCACCTCTTCTGATATGAATACACCACCTCTTCTGATATGCATACACCACCTCTTCTGATATGAATACACCACCTCTTCTGATATGAATACACCACCTCTTCTGATATGAATACACCTCCTCTTCTGTCACAAATACATCACCTCTTCTGATATGAATACACCACCTCTTCTGATATGCATACACCACCTCTTCTGATATGCATACACCACCTCTTCTGTCATGATTACACCACCTCTTCTGTTATGCATACACCACCTCTTCTGATATGAATACACCACCTCTTCTGTTATGAATACACCACCTCTTGTGATATGAATACACCACCTCTTCTGTCATGAATACACCACCTCTTCTGATATGAATACACCACCTCTTCTGTCATGAATACACCACCTATTCTGATATGCATACACCACCTATTCTGATATGCATACACCACCTCTTCTGATATGCATACACCACCTCTTCTGATATGATATGCATACACCACCTCTTCTGATATGATATGCATACACCACCTCTTCTGATATGCATACACCATCTCTTCTGATATGAATACACCACCTCTTCTGATATGCATACACCACCTCTTCTGATATGATATGCATACACCACCTCTTCTGATATGCATACACCACCTCTTCTGTTATGTATGACTTGTCGTTGTGTTTTCTGACTTGTTTTGTTTTTAGACTTGCCCTCGTGCTGATGTGTTCAGTGCTGATGTATTTTGCAGCTCTCGCCAGTGCACTGCTGCTTGTGATGTGCTAGTTCTACACAGATGTGTGTGTTGGCGTCACTGAACACACTGCTCTGGTCCTCAGGAGTGTCCTGAGGTGTGGTACCTCCGCCCGTGTCCTCCTGTGCTGATGAGTGCGATGGCCTCGTCTGTGCGCCACCTTCTGCCGCTGCGTCTGCTCCTGCTGGACGCCCTCATGGCCGACTACACCCTTCTGGTGGACACACACATGAGCAGCGGCCGCGACCAGTCTCTTCACTTCCATCAGGTCAGAACACACACACACACACACGAGACTACACCCTTCTGGTGGACACACACACATAAGTACCACGACCAGTCCCTGCTCTTACACCAGGTCAGAATCCTTTCAGTAGAAGCCTTAAAATGTGTAAGACCTGTTTTGTGTAAGAAAGCTTTATGCGAGGAGGTGTGAATCATCATGAATATTGATGCGTTTCACACCTGAGAAAGACAAAGACCCGGCCTCCCATAATGGCCCTATCAGGTGGGACTGTGAGGGAACTAGAACAAAGAATTGTGAGTTTAACAGAATGGCTTTTTGATTGTTTGGATTTATTTACAACACAACATAATCCAAAGATACACAACAAAGGACAATGTTCTTGTACAGAGACTCATGTGAATGTTGAAGTTAGCAGGACAACAACAACAGAACAACTGTGAACACGCTGATATCAGGAGCAGCGACTGCATGATTTGGGGGAAAAAAATCGCGATTTTAAAATGTCCAAAAGATATATATATAATGAACACCAGGTTTGTTGTGTCTTGTAGGCATATACTTGTAGGGCTGCATAAAATAATAATAACGGTAATAATTTTTACTTTTACAGAAAACTTAAACTTATTGGGGAGAAATGCAGGCGGCCTATAACCATAAACTAGAGATGCGCGGTGGACGGTTACAGCCGCGGACTCCACGGATAAACCGCGGATTGGGCGGATGACGTGACGAAAAATAATATTTTAATTAAATTCGGGCGGGTGGCGGGCGGTTGAACCAATCAAATGAAAAATATATGTATACACAAATCAACGGATGGCGGGCGGGTGCGGTTTTGAAAATTGGTCAAAAACGTTGGTGCGGCTGGATGGCGGACGGATGATGATTTTTGTGATGCGGTTGCGGATGAAATAATAGCCCATCCGCGCATCTCTACCATAAACCATTAGAAAGGAACACTTCAGTAACACTACACTAGAGAAAAATATATGGAAAGGGTTCCAGACTGCGACCATTTTTTGAGAGTTAAAATTTTGGTCATGGTGCCTACTAAGTTAAATTCACGCATGAATTTTCCTGCATTGAACTTGTTTTAGCGCCCGCCAAAGTCTTATTTGAGCGGTGAGTAATTTAGATGAACTGCTGCGCTTGAGAGAGAGAGAGAGAGAGAGAGAGAGAGAGAGAGAGAGAGAGAGAGAGAGAGAGAGAGAGAGAGAGAGAGAGAGAGAGAGAGAGAGAGAGAGAGAGAGAGAGAGAGAGAGAGAGAGAGAGAGAGAGAGAGAGAGAGAGAGAGAGAGAGAGAGAGAGAGAGAGAGAGAGAGAGAGAGAGAGAGAGAGAGAGAGAGAGAGAGAGAGAGAGAGAGAGAGAGAGAGAGAGAGAGAGAGAGAGGTCGCACGCACTCAGCCAGGTGAAAGTGTAACAAGACTTCACCGCCTCTCACTAAGCGCTGTCTTGCTCTCTCTCCCTCGCACATATTAATCTAAATAAATCGACACGGTGGTAAAAGGTCGGAAGTTTCATGCGGAGCATTCAGAGATTATTATTTTATTTTTTTTGAATTACCGCTGGGTGTGAATTGTGCTAAATAAGTTGCCTTATCTTCTCTGAAAACCATTCCGGACATCCAGCTGACATAAAATCACACTTTAAATAAACGAAAAAACTATCCAGTGATGAAATGTTTTCTGTGTTGACAGAAATCTTGGATGTCCATGTCCTAACTGCTGGGATAATCACACAACACGCATGACACGTCCAATTCGCGAACTAATGACTCCTTTGAACCGATTCATTTTAATGAAAGGTTAAAACAACTGATCTTTCCAACAGTGAACTCAGGAGACGTCTGAATCGGTGTATAACTAATCAGTAACACTTTACAATAAGGTTCTATTTATTACATAAATTACATAAAAAGTAGTTTGCTTACTCAAGCTTAAGCTTTAAAATAAATAAAACCACTTGTTTTTTTGAAAAGCATATGACTACATTTTTCCACACAGTGCTATCAAGAATCCATAAGAGAATCGTTAAAGAATCGGATCGATAAGCAGAATCGCCAGTGACACTGATATTGATAAAATCTTATCAATCCCCATCCCTATGTGAAGACAGTCAAATTATAATCAAACATTAAAGAACATACATGTTTTTTTAATAGTTTTTTTGAGAGTTAAAAGATTACAACATTTTGCTAACATGAGGTCTTGTGTCACTTTACATCAGTGCAACACTAGGGTATGCAGATTAAGACCACCCTTCATCAGCATGCACTGATTAATCCCATGGCATGTAGCAAAAAAAAAAAAAAAGTGCGACCAAATCATATGCTGGTGCGACCAACTGAGAAAGTTAGTAGCACCAGTGCAACCAGTGGAAAAGTTAGTCTGGAGCCCTGTATGGATTATCATATGTTACTTCAAATGTTTTCATACATTATGACGTTATAAAATGAGATTGGAGTAAAAACATGAAGCCTAATGTTTGACTTGCTTTTCAAATGCTTACTAGAACATTTACTGAAGCGATCGAGCCGCTCCAAACTATGAAACGTTATTAACACATTATACATATCTACGTTTGAGCAGAGATCCATAAACACAGAATCAAAGGAAACACTGGTCTAAACATTATAATATTCGTCATGTTAGTGTAAACACTAATACTAGCCTACTCTTATATATTATGCTGGGTTAATATAATCGAGCATAAAAACATCCTCGTGTTGTACATGTATATTTAGTTAGCATTGAAAGGTTTTCTACCTGTCTATAGTTCATATTTCAACATGTTTACATCGATTTCTATACATTTTAGTCTGGCACCAGTTCAACTACAATGGGAAGTTTATACTGTACAACAATAACATGCTAACTAATATAATACATTTCTTACCTTAAAAATCGTTCTTATCTTCAAATCGCATTCTTCTTCTTCTGAGGCCAATCCACGGTAAACTCAGAGTGTGTCTTCCAAACTCGATGAAAAGAAGAGGAATGATGAAGTTTGATGCTTTGTTTTGAGGTGATGGGCGTTTCCTCTCGTTATCATGTTCCTTCACGTGGACTATTAGCATGCGAATCGCTCGTGCGTGGGTGTGGTCACATTAGAGATGGCCACTCAAGATTAACTCTTGGGTAGTTTTTGGTTGGCCAGTTCATTGTCCAAAAGACAATTTTGTCCAAACAGAGTTTGGTAATTCATATTGCGCTGTAAACCAAAAAAGAAGACTGTTGTCCCGACTCTCATTTGTGTTATTTGAACAGTATCAACACTCAGGAACCACTGAGCATCTGCTCACACTCATAACTGCTACTGAACATCTGAACACAAACAATGATCAAATGCACATTGATGGATCATCTTCCGTATGTTCTCCAAAACGTATATTTCTGCAGCCGTGTGTAAACTGGTTAACTGTGTCTAAAGCATTTGTTTTCAAGGTCGCCACCACTGCACAATACTCACAAATAACTGCGGGTGTTCTTTCATTTAATGTATAAATAAAGGTCCTAAAAACTGGTAATGTCATACTTTTGTAGTAGTGGTAGTGTGCCGTAATATTCTGTTTGGTTGTAAAATGTATTATCTTTATGGGCTGAAATCGAATGTAGCTCTACCTGTGGAATCATGCATTCACAGAAAGCAAATGCAGATGTTCAACTATCGCTGGCAAACAATAGGATGATTTTGCAGATTTGCTTTTAATTGGCTGAAGGTCCACGGCCATTTCATCCAACGCTCTTGATGCTCGTAAATCTCCCGTTACGTCTCCGAGTGTGAAACCGCTTCAGACGAGTCAGTGCAGGAACTGAACAAATCATTCAGACTGATTCGCGGACAGATTTAGACAGTTTTGCCAACTTGTTTGAAGTCTTTGAACAGAATCGACTCAGGAGTGATTCATTAGTGAATGGAGCGTCGCTCATGCCCCAGAAAAAAAGAGGATAATAATTGGAGTAAATTACGAGTTTCTTAACATGTACTGCATTCAAATAAAGTAACGAGAGGAACGTCGCCCAGCGTAACGAAGTTAAAGTACTTTTTTTTTTTCATTAGAAATGTAATCTTAAGAGAAAATTTGTACCTCTAAGAGTAGATTCAAATGTGGGTACTTTTACATTTAACTCAAGTAAATGTACTTCGTTACTACCCACCTCTGGTTATAATATTATTCCTTTGACAGTAAGAGCCATATACTGTACAACAAATGCACTGAAAAATAAAGTCGAGCTTTTATTCTGGTGGAAAACAAGTTTACAAACAGTACTAGTCTAGTGAAATGCTGTAATCGTCAACTAACCAGATGTGTAAATAATGTGTAACTGCGTTCCCAAAAGCACATTAAACTCAGCAGATGGAGCTCACTGCATTCATGTGCTCTTCTCTCTGACCAGCGCAAACAGACGAACACGAGACCTTAACTACGGAAGAGGATTAGGGCCAAGCAATAATAAAAAAATAAAACCATCTCGAGATTAAAGTCATTATAATGCGAGATTAAACTCGTTAAATTTCGAGAAAAAAAGTCGAAATACAATCTTGAGAATAAACTCATTACATTTCGAGAATAAAGTCGTTGTGTTTCGAGAAAAAACTCGTTAAATTTCGAGAAAAAAACTCAAAATACAATCTTGAAAATAAACTCATTAAATTTCGAGAATAAAGTCATTGTGTTTCGAGAAAAAAACTTGTTAAATTTCGAGAAAAAAAAATCGAAATAATCGTGAGAATAAACTCATTAAATTTCGAGAATAAAGTCGAAATGAAATGTAGAGAATAACGCATTCGATCACGATCAGTGTTCATTGCATAGCCTACTGATATCAACCTCATCGAGGTTTCGTGGTTTCCAGGATACCATAAGACGCATTATTAATCGTTGTTGGCTGTGTACGCTGTAACCATCTATACAGCCATATAATGGCAATGCCGTACGGTTTTAATTTATCATAGCTGTCCATATGCCAGAGTGCATTTGGGCCAGTCTCCTTCGTCGAAATTCCACACCTTGAGGATCAACAAGTTTAATAATGTGTCTTATGGTATCCTGGGAAACCACGAAACCTCCATGAATTTCATGTTGGACAAAAGCGAGTACATCGCGCAAATTGGACTGATTTTTTCTTCTAAAAAGACCTAAAGTTAGCCGACCTAGACCTAAGAATGTTCTATTCATTGTTACTGAAAGAAAGTCTAAAATATAGCTTGACTAAGTGATCCAACTCTGCCATGTCCTCTATCAGTAGGCTATGCAATGAACACTGATCCAATGCCTTATTCTGTACATTTCATTTCGACTTTTTTTCTCGAAACACAACAACTTTATTCTCGAAATTTAATGTTTATTCTCACGATTACTTCGACTTTTTTCTCTCGAAATTTAATGAGTTTTTTCTCGAAACACAACGACTTTATTCTCGAAATTTAATGAGTTTATTCTCAAGATTGTATTTCGACTTTTTTTTCTCGAAATTTAACGAGTTTAATCTCGCATTATAATGACTTTAATCTCGAGATTGTTTTATTTTTTTTATTATTGCTTGGCCCTAATCCTCTTCCGTAGTTAACATGTTAATATGAGGAGTTTAAATATATTTCCGGCTGCCACAGTCAAGTTAAGGAATGGGAAACCCTGCACTGTGTTAACCATAAAAACACATTTTCCTCAAACTCACTTGCCTCATTTTCACTGGAAAAACCAGCATAATGAAATCAAAGTTTAATCACACTTGACATTGTTTTTGTGAAGCCTGATATTTTATATTCCACTAAATGACTCGAGTGAAAACAGACCATGGCCAGGAAATGAATCCAGTCTCTCAGTCAAAACTCTATCGACCTGCGGGCCAATCTGCACGTTCATATGCTATTTTCAAAACGGTTAAACTTGTTAAAAACATAACATAATACATTAAATAAGACAGAGATTTGCAACATTTCTACAGTAATACCATACTGAAATATATTCTCAATCTTAAGCTCAAATACTATGAAAATAATTCAATGTATGTGAACACCTACTCAAGAGTTAGTCTTTCAGTTTCATCATCGATACAGAATAATTTAGTACAGTAATGTAAACATGATCGTGTAACAAACTGCAGTGAACTATAAACAGTAGAGAGTGTCATTCTTGTTCTGTAAAGTTAGTTTACTAAAGCAATCATTGTATAATTTTCCTGATGTTGGTGTTTTATCTCATTGTTTTATGAGTGATAAAGTGTGTGTGTGTGTGTGTGTGTGTGTGTGTGTGTGTGTGTGTGTGTGTGTGTGTGTGTGTGTGTGTGTGTGTGTGTGTGTGTGTGTGTGTGTGTGTGTGTGTGTGTGTGTGTGTGTGTGTGTGTGTGTGTGTGTGTGTGTGTGTGTGTGTGTGTGTGTGTGTGTGTGTGTGTGTGTGTGTGTGTGTGTGTGTGTGTGTGTGATCTTCTGCTAGTGTTCAGGAAGAATGAGCTGATTTAAGACATGAATGAAGTGTTTTAGTGAATGTGAAATGAAGTGCTGTGAAGCTTAAAGTTAGTAGAGAGAACTGTGTGAAGAGTTTTGAGAGTGATGTAGTGATTGTAACCCAGTAAGTGTTGTGTGTGTGTGTGTGTGTGTGTGTGTGTGTGTTTTCTCTGATCAGGAGGAGTATGCGCTCCCGAAGGAAGCAGAAGAGCTGCTGTCGGTGAGACGGGAGCGTCGGGAATGGGCCATGCAGCACTATTCTCTGACTGACGCCGGTCTCCTGGATCGCTCCAGCTTCAGACCCTCTCCTCACACACACACACACACACACACTCCGTCTGACCTGTCCTCTGTGTATCAGTAGTGTTGTGTTTCTCCTGCTCCTGGAGAGACTGTCCTGATCAAACACATGCAGGGATAGAGGATCACCAGCTTATAGTGTTACAGCTCATTTCTGTTATTATTTGAAAAAAATATAATTTTTGTACAGTACGTTGGAATTCCTAATGATGCATGTTTTACACTTCTGCAGTGTGTGAATGTTCTCATTAAATGTAAAGCTCTTCTACTGCTGTTGACTCCTGTATTTATCTGTCAGAACCACACTGAAGGTTTGTTTGTGGTTTTTCTTCAGTTTTCTTTCATTAGAACGTTTTTTCTACATTAAACCTGAGAACTCTGTGAGATGAAACTGTCAGAAACCCTTCATCACTCCACCTGCCCTTACGAGACCCTCCATCACTCCACCTGCCCTAATGAGACCCTCCATCACTCCACCTGCCCTTACGAGACCCTCCATCACTCCACCTGCCCTAATGAGACCCTCCATCACTCCTCCTGCCCTTACGAGACCCTCCATCACTCCACCTGCCCTAATGAGACCCTCCATCACTCCACCTGCCCTTACGAGACCCTCCATCACTCCACCTGCCCTAATGAGACCCTCCATCACTCCACCTGCCCTTACGAGACCCTCCATCACTCCACCTGCCCTAATGAGACCCTCCATCACTCCACCTGCCCTTACGAGACCCTCCATCACTCCTCCTGCCCTAATGAGACCCTCCATCACTCCACCTGCCCTTACGAGTCCCACCATCACTCCACCTGCCCTTACGAGACCCTCCATCACTCCACCTGCCCTTACGAGACCCTCCATCACTCCACCTGCCCTTACGAGACCCTCCATCACTCCACCTGCCCTTACGAGACCCTCCATCACTCCACCTGCCCTTACGAGACCCTCCATCACTCCACCTGCCCTTACGAGACCCTCCATCACTCCACCTGCCCTTACGAGACCCTCCATCACTCCACCTGCCCTTACGAGACCCTCCATCACTCCACCTGCCCTTACGAGACCCTCCATCACTCCTCCTGCCCTTACGAGACCCTCCATCACTCCACCTGCCCTTACGAGACCCTCCATCACTCCACCTGCCCTTACGAGACCCTCCATCACTCCACCTGCCCTTACGAGACCCTCCATCACTCCACCTGCCCTAATGAGACCCTCCATCACTCCACCTGCCCTTACGAGACCCTCCATCACTCCACCTGCCCTAATGAGACCCTCCATCACTCCACCTGCCCTAATGAGACCCTCCATCACTCCACCAGCCCTTATGAGACCCTCCATCACTCCACCTGCCCTTACGAGACCCTCCATCACTCCACCTGCCCTTACGAGACCCTCCATCACTCCACCTGCCCTAATGAGACCCTCCATCACTCCACCTGCCCTTACGAGACCCTCCATCACTCCACCTGCCCTAATGAGACCCTCCATCACTCCACCTGCCCTTACGAGACCCTCCATCACTCCTCCTGCCCTTACGAGACCCTCCATCACTCCTCCTGCCCTTACGAGACCCTCCATCACTCCACCTGCCCTTACGAGACCCTCCATCACTCCACCTGCCCTTACGAGACCCTCCATCACTCCACCTGCCCTTATGAGACCCTCCATCACTCCACCTGCCCTTATGAGACCCTCCATCACTCCACCGGCCCTTACGAGACCCTCCATCACTCCACCTGCCCTTACGAGACCCTCCATCACTCCACCTGCCCTTACGAGACCCTCCATCACTCCACCTGCCCTTACGAGACCCTCCATCACTCCACCAGCCCTCATGAGACCCTCCATCACTCCACCTGCCCTTACGAGACCCTCCATCACTCCACCTGCCCTTACGAGACCCTCCATCACTCCACCTGCCCTTATGAGACCCTCCATCACTCCACCTGCCCTTATGAGACCCTCCATCACTCCACCGGCCCTTATGAGACCCTCCATCACTCCACCTGCTCTTACGAGACCCTCCATCACTCCACCTGCCCTTACGAGAACCTCCATCACTCCATATGCCCTTGCAAGACCCTCCATCACTCCACCTGCTCTTACGAGACCCTCCATCACTCCACCGGCTCTTATGAGACCCTCCATCACTCCACCGGCCCTTATGAGACCCTCCATCACTCCACCTGCTCTTACGAGACCCTCCATCACTCCACCGGCCCTTACGAGACCCTCCATCACTCCACCGGCCCTTACGAGACCCTCCATCACTCCACCGGACCTTACTCCATTACCTCCATTACTCCACATGCCCTTGCAAGACCCTCCATCACTCCACCGGCTCTTATGAGACCCTCCATCACTCCACCGGCCCTTACGAGACCCCCCATCACTCCACCGGCCCTTACGAGACCCCCCATCACTCCACCGGCCCTTACGAGACCCTCCATCACTCCACCGGCCCTTACGAGACCCTCCATCACTCCACCGGCCCTTACGAGACCCTCCATCACTCCACCGGCCCTTACGAGACCCTCCATCACTCCACCGGCCCTTACGAGACCCTCCATCACTCCACCGGCCCTTACGAGACCCTCCATCACTCCACCGGCCCTTACGAGACCCTCCATCACTCCACCGGCCCTTACGAGACCCTCCATCACTCCACCGGCCCTTACGAGACCCTCCATCACTCCACCGGCCCTTACGAGACCCTCCATCACTCCACCGGCCCTTACGAGACCCTCCATCACTCCACCGGCCCTTACGAGACCCTCCATCACTCCACCGGACCTTACTCCATTACCTCCATTACTCCACATGCCCTTGCAAGACCCTCCATCACTCCACCGGCTCTTATGAGACCCTCCATCACTCCACCGGCCCTTACGAGACCCTCCATTACTCCACCGGCCCTTACGAGACCCCCCATCACTCCACCTGCCCTTATGAGACCCTCCATCACTCCATCCGCCCTGACGACACACACACACAACTAAATTATTTTCAAATCATTAAAGAAAAGAAATGCTGTCAGCTTGCTGATGAAACAGCTATAATAAGATATATCACTGGTTAAACAATTTATAGAGTAATAAATATTTTATGTAATTCTTATAATCAAGGAGCTTTGAATGTGCTTGATTTTGTTACTTCTAATTCAATTTTCATGTTGAACTGGATTAAACATTATACAGCATAAAGATAAGCTATGGTAAATAATTTTACCAATTATACCCAGGACATAAACAGTTAATTTGAAATAATACAATTGTTAAATATAACAATAAATCAATCTCAATATGACATTGGATTAAAAATGATATTTTAATGGTCTCACAATTGATAAATGATGAGGGCTATTTATTTACATAAACTACATTTTGGAAAACATTCTGTATTCCAGTATTTCCATTAGAATATAATGTCATTTTCAATGCAATTAGTCAAGTCACCTTTATTTATATAGCGCTTTTTACAATAACTATTGTTTAAAAGTAGATTTACAGAGATAATAGGAAAATAATGCCAGCAAGTGTTCTGAGACTTTATCATCAGTGAATCTCATGAGCAATCAGCCATTAAAACACAGCTCTGTGAAGAAGGGATGAAGGAGGGACGAAGAAGAGATGAAGCCATGGCCTTATGGCTGTGCTTTTTTTCTCCTGGTCTTAAAGCAAAACTTTGATTAAAAAAAAAGAGGTAGAACCAGGGAGATTACTACTTATTAGGGCTGAAATTAGAAATCTTGTTTTTGTGTTCATAAACATTTATGCTCCTAATTAATGACCAAACAGATTGCAGTTTTTTGCCAAACTGGATAAAATGTTAATCCAACAGCAGGATGGGGATTTTATAATATTAGGAGGCAGGGGCATCGGACTGGGGGTAAAACCAGTAGTGATTACCAGGGCCCCAAGGGGAGAGAGGGCCCTTGAAAAGTCTGGAATATATTTTATTTTACCTGTATATTTTCATTTCCTAATTAAATTTCCTAATGAATGTCAGATGAAATGTAAAGTTAGGGAATTGGCTAAATAACTTGGTTGATTGACTGACTGGTCCCACCTCTTGCTAATGCGCCAAATGGTTTAGTCCATGTGCACGCATTTTGTTTATGTTAGTTAACTTAGTTGAGCATCTAGTGGAAGAACCACCGTTCTGCTGTAGAAATGTCTTTCTCAAAGAAAGCCAAATCAGGCCACCTGTTGAAGAATATGGGGGCCTATCAGGACTGCCTATGCATAGGGCCCAAGATCTTGTGCTACGCCCCTGTTAGGAGGAGATTGGAACTTCACTTTAGATTTCACAAAAGACAGGCATGGAGAAGAACGTCACACACAGTCAGCTGCGGTTTTAGCCAATGTGATAAAAAAAACCTACATTTATCATATGTGTGAAGGGAACACAATCTATCAGCGCAACAATACACATGGGTGAAATTCAGTACTGGTAGGATTTCTGTGGCACGATTGGACAGGTTCTACACATCACACAGGGTTAAACATACAGCTATCACTCCTACATCTTTTCTGATCACAAACTCATTATAATGGAGTGTTCATTGGTGAATAGAGCTCAGAAGAGTTACTACTGGCATTTTAACATTAAACTTCTGGATGATCAGTTCTTCTGTGAGAACTTTGGAGTTTTTTGGGAATCCTGTAAAACTGAAAAATGTTTATATGAAAGTATAATTCAGTGGTGGGAAATCAGCAAGTTTCATATAAAAGGGTTCTGTCAGCAATATGCAACCCATTCTTCTTTGGTTTTAAAAAAGACATTAGAGTTCCTTGAAGAGGACATCATTGACGTTGAGAAGACAATGACTGTTAATGATCCTGCAGATTTACAAGAACTGTGGACAGAAAAGAAAAATCAGCTTCATTCTAAATGAAAAAGTTAAAGGAGCCCTTGTAAAGAGCCGTCTTTTTAACAACAAGGGACATGGATGGTCCTACATCTTATTTTGTTTAATTCGGAGAGAAAAGCTGGACAGGATAAGCAGATGTACTGTTTAAAAGAAAACAATGGGAAGGAAACCTCTGATCCAGTCTCAATGTGTAGAGTCGCTGTGGATTTTTTTTGTGATTTATTTGCTGAAGCCTGAAAAAGTCCAAACTTTTGGACTGTTTTAGGGCAGACTACTTGAGGTTTTGCTAAACTGCACTACAGAAGGAATCCTTCCACGAGCTGTCGGCGGACTGTTTTAACACTATTACTAATTTCTATTACACTATTGTAAAACGCATTTAAAGAACTGGAGGCCTGTAGCAATTTTATGCTCAGAATACAAAATCTGTCTGGCCAACAGGTTAAATACAGTATTATATGAAACTAGATTAAAAAGTTCGTCGAGACAAACTTTAAGTTGGCTTGAGAAAGTTTGGACTGGAAAGTTTAAAGTTTAAAGTAGTTTGAAGATTAAAGTAGTTTGAAGTTTAATTTAGTTTAAAGTTTAAAGAAGTTTGAAGTTTAATTTAGTTTAAAGTTTAAAGTAGTTTGAAGTTTAATTTAGTTTGAAGTTTAAAGTAGTTTGAAGTTTAATTTAGTTTAAAGGTTAAAGTAGTTTAAAGTTTAAAGTAGTTTAAAGTTTAAAGTAGTTTTAAGTTTAAAGTAGTTGTAAGTAGTTTGAAGTTTAAAGTACTTCAACGTTTAAAGTAGTTTGAAGTTCAAAGTAGTTTAAAATTTAAATTAGTTTGAAGTTTAAAGCAGTTTAAAGTTTCAAGTAGTTTAAAGTTAAAAAAGTTGCTAGGCTGTTGCTAGGGTGTTCTGGGTCGTTGCTATGTTGTTGCTAGGCAGTTGCTAGGGTATTCTGGTTGGTT
Organism: Rutilus rutilus; assembly: GCF_951802725.1. Classification (NCBI taxonomy): domain Eukaryota; kingdom Metazoa; phylum Chordata; class Actinopteri; order Cypriniformes; family Leuciscidae; genus Rutilus; species Rutilus rutilus. The sequence continues at coordinate 317,235 of NC_140226.1, forward strand.
GCTAGGCGGTTGCTATGGTGTTGCTAGGGTATTCTGGGTGGTTGCTAGGCGGTTGCTATGGTGTTGCTAGGGTATTCTGGGTGGTTGCTAGGCGGTTGCTAGGGTGTTCTGGGTGGTTGCTATTGTGTTGCTAGGTGGTTTCTAGGGTGTCCTGGGTGGTTGCTATGGTGTTGCTAGGCAGTTGCTAAGGTATTCTGGGTGGTTGCTAGGCAGTTGCTAGGGTGTTCTTGGTGGTTGCTATGGTGTTGTTAGGTGGTTGCTAGGGTGTTCTGGGTGGTTGCTATTGTGTTGCTAGGTGGTTTCTAGGGTGTCCTGGGTGGTTGCTATGGTGTTGCTAGGCAGTTGCTAAGGTATTCTGGGTGGTTGCTAGGCAGTTGCTAGGGTGTTCTTGGTGGTTGCTATGGTGTTGTTAGGTGGTTGCTAGGGTGTTCTGGGTGGTTGCTATGGTGTTGCTAGGCGGTTGCTAAGGTATTCTGTGTGGTTGCTAGGGTGTTGCTAATGTATTTTGGGTGGTTGTTAGGGTGTTCTGGGTGGTTGCTAGGCGGTTGCTAGGGTGTTCTGGGTGAAACTAGGATATTTTGGGTGGTTGCTAGGGTCTTTTGGGTGGTTGCTAGGCGGTTGCTAGGGTGTTTTGGGTGGTTGCTAGGGTCTTTTGGGTGGTTGCTAGGTGGTTGCTAGGGTCTTTTGGGTGGTTGCTAGGCGGTTGCTAGGGTGTTTTGGGTGGTTGCTAGGATATTTTGAGTGGTTGCTAGGGTATTTTGGGTGGTTGCTAGGGTGTTCTGGGTGGTTGCTAGGCGGTTGCTAGGGTGTTCTGGGTGGTTGCTATGGTATTCAGGGCGGTTGATATGGTGTTACTAGGTGGCTGGTAGTTGTCACAGATGGTTACTATGGAGTTTTTATAGAGTTCTTAGCATGATCTTGGCATGATTTAACACTTAACTAATTGCTATTAGCATGTAGCTATTCACTGCTAGCATGTGTAGCATGTTGGAAGTGCTGTTTGCTAGCATGAGTCAAAAGAGCCAAAACTCATCTCTATACGATGTTCTGATACAGAGATATAGGTCTTGCAAAACGGTTGCTAGGGTACTCAAGTTTGGTTGCTATGGAGTTGCTTGGGAGCTGGAAGCATTAAACTTAAGAAGTTTAAAGTGGTTTGAAGTTTAAAGTAGTTTAAAGTAGTTTGAAGTTTATGATAGATATATAAATAAGTTAGATAGATACACACAAACACACACACACACACACACACACACACACACACACACACACACTCACTCAGACTACCTCGCTCACACACTCACTCAGACACACACACACACTCAGAGTTTATGAGTTTAGAGTTTATAAGTGTACGAGTTTTTGAGTTTAGAGTTTATAAGTTTAAATGAGTTTAGAGTTCAGAGTTTATTAATTTATGAGTTTAAGAGTTCATAAGTCTATGAATTCATGAGTTTATTAGTTAATTAGTTATTAAATTTAAGTTAATTAGTTTATAAGTGTATGAGATTAGAGTTTATTAGTTTAAATGAGTTTCATTGGCTAATATATATAGAACGGCAGTTTGGTTTAGTCTTCAAGGTGTTTAGATTTGAATTTTTGTCGGTTGGTGAGTTTGAATCTGGATTTGAATTTTTTAGAACTCCCCAATGTAAGTCAATGGGAGTTTTTCCGAGTTTTGATCGTCATTTGTAGGAAAACCGTAAGTCCGATCAGTCTGAAAAGATAAAGCAACTAACTTCAGATCAGTTTGAGTGTCTGAGCCGAGTTTGGAGTATGTAGAGTTAAAGCTCTAGGACGAGTTTGAGTCAACAGTTTTTCACAGAAGAATAATAATAATAACTAGATGCGAAAGTTCGTCGAGACAAACTTTAAGTTGGCTTGAGAAAGTTTGGACCAGAACGTTTTTTGCTAGGCGGTTGTTAGGATGTTATGGGTGGTCGCTATGGTGTTGCTAGGCGGTTGCTAAGGTATTCTGGGTGGTTGCTAGGCGGTTGCTAGGGTATTTTGGGTGGTTGCTAGGGTGTTTTGGGTGGTTGCTAGGGTGTTTTGGGTGGTTGCTAGGCGGTTGCTAGGGTCTTTTGTGTGGTTGCTAGGCGGTTGCTAGGTGGTTGCTAGGGTGTTCTGGGTGGTTGCTAGGATATTTTTGGTGGTTGCTAGGGTCTTTTTGGTGGTTGCTAGGCGGTTGCTAGAGTCTTTTGGGTGGTTGCTAGGCGGTTGCTAGGGTGTTTTGGGTGGTTGCTAGGGTGTTTTGGGTGGTTGCTAGGATATTTTGGGTGGTTGCTAGGCGGTTGCTAGGGTGTTTTGGGTGGTTGCTAGGATATTTTGGGTGGTTGCTAGGCGGTTGCTAGGGTCTTTTGGGTGGTTGCTAGGGTGTTCTGGGTGGTTGCTAGGCGGTTGCTAGGGTCTTTTGGGTGGTTGCTAGTAGGGGTGTGCATTGGCACTGCCCTCACGATTCGATTCGATTACGATTCACCAGGTAACGATTCGATTCAATTCGATTCTACGATGCATTGCGATGCATCAAAATTCTACTGCACACAACAAGGCAAAATTTTCATCAGTCATGAGGCAATACAAGCAGTCAGATATTGAACAACAGATTTTATTGGCTGCTATGTGTGTATTATCACTCTCCTGTATCTTTGACATAAATGTCATTAAATAAAATAAAATTGAATGGTACAGGGTATTGGATATGGCATTTTCAAACCTGAAAAAGAAAGCATAAATCACTGCTTTCAGTGCTTTGAATGAGAAATGTTTCTCTTCTCTCTGCTTGAGAACCATTTGAAATTAAATTTCAACTTTATTGTCCAACTCAAGGCCAGAAAATAAACAGTGTAGGGTGTAACGGTTCACAAAATTCATGGTTCCGTTCAATACGATACACTTGTGTCACGGTTCGGTACGTTTTCGATACAGCACAAAGAAAGAAATGCCAGAGAAATTTCCTTGATTTTTTTTTTGTATTCTTTTTTTATTAGAACTAACATCATAAAGTATGACTTTTTTTTCTTTGAGCAATGATGGAGCTATAATTGACTCTTCTTAGGAGCATATAAAACAAAACAGCTCCTTGGAAAAAATTAAATGTAGCCTAATATTTTGTGCTTATAAACAAATGTTTATTTTAGTTCAGATTAACATTTGAGGGCAGCAATGTTATTCATAATGTCGAAATAAATCCGACATAACGTTACTTGAAAGCATTATAGCCTACTATTCCTGCCAAACTTCCAAAGTTGCAGTTAGTGTTACTACAGTAAATCCATGGTGAATGTTGCTGATCTGTGGACACTGGATAGTTCATTCATGTCACAATGTTTCTCACTAGATCTCGCAGCGATGTTATTACTTTAGTGGCGAGTTCAAATGCTTTCTTTACTGGATCTCTTAGCGTTGTGTAGTATAAGATCGGCTCGCGCTGCGTTGGTCCAAGCTGATAAACAGTCCGTCACGAGTAGCTCAGTTTCGTTCCGCTTACATTGCGTTTGCCATTTGATGTTGTGGTCGCGCCAGCGTCTACATTATGAGCGCGCTCGCGACGCGCTTACATAACCGTTCGGTTTGAAAATGCGTGCCTTGTACCGAACGGTTTAGTACGAATACGCGTACCGTTACACACCCCTAAAACAGTGACATAATCGATTATGGCACTTTGCCGCATCGATGCTGAATCGTGCATGCCCCGCATTGCGATGCATCGCCGAATCGATTATTGTTGACACCACTAGTTGCTAGGGTGTTTTGAGTGGTTGCTAGGCGGTTGCTAGGGTGTTTTAGGTGGTTGCTATGGTGTTGCTAGGGTGTCCTAAGGTATTTTGTGTGGTTGCTAGGGTGTTCTGAGTGGTTGCTATGGTGTTGCTATGGTGTTCTAAGGTATTTTGGGTGGTTGCTAGGGTGTTCTGGGTGGTTGCTATGGTGTTGCTAGGGTGTTCTAAGGTATTTTGGGTGGTTGCTAGGGTGTTCTGGGTGGTTGTTAGGCAGTTGCTAGGGTGTTCTGAGTGGTTGCTAGGATGTTGCTAGGGTGTTCTAAGGTATTTTGGGTGGTTGCTAGGGTGTTCTGAGTGGTTGCTAGGGTGTTGCTAGGGTGTTCTAAGGTATTTTGGGTGGTTGCTAGGGTGTTCTGGGTGGTTGCTAGGCGGTTGCTAGGGTGTTCTGGGTGGTTGCTATGGTATTCAGGGCGGTTGATATGGTGTTACTAGGTGGTTGGTAGTTGTCACAGATGGTTACTATGGAGTTTTTATAGAGTTCTTAGCATGATCTTGGCATGATTCAACACTTAACTAATTGCTATTAGCATGTAGCTATTCACTGCTAGCATGTGTAGCATGTTGGAAGTGCTGTTTGCTAGCATGAGTCAAAAGAGCCAAAACTCATCTCTATACGATGTTCTGATACAGAGATATAGGTCTTGCAAAACGGTTGCTAGGGTACTCAAGTTTGGTTGCTATGGAGTTGCTTGGGAGCTGGAAGCATTAAACTAAAGAAGTTTAAAGTGGTTTGAAGTTTAAAGTAGTTTAAAGTAGTTTGAAGTTTATGATAGATATATAAATAAGTTAGATAGATACACACGAACACACACACACACACACACACACACACTCAGACTACCTCACTCAGACACACACACACACACTCAGAGTTTATGAGTTTAGAGTTTATATGTGTACGAGTTTTTGAGTTTAGAGTTTATAAGTTTAAATGAGTTTAGAGTTCAGAGTTTATTAATTTATGAGTTTAAGAGTTCATAAGTCTATGAATTCATGAGTTTATTAGTTAATTAGCTATTAAATTTAAGTTAATTAGTTTATAAATGTATGAGATTAGAGTTTATTAGTTTAAATGAGTTTCATTGGCTAATATATATAGAATGGCAGTTTGGTTTAGTCTTCAAGGTGTTTAGATTTAAATTTTTGTCGGTTGGTGAGTTTGAATCTGGATTTGAATTTTTTAGAACTCCCCATTGTAAGTCAATGGGAGTTTTTCCGAGTTTTGATCGTCATTTGTAGGAAAACCGTAAGTCCGATCAGTCTGAAAAGATAAAGCAACGCGAGTCAGAACAGTTTGAGTGTCTGAGCCGAGTTTGGAGTATGTAGAGTTAAAGCTCTAGGACGAGTTTCATATAGAAATTTTAGTCTCGGAATAATAATAATAATAATAAGTTTAAATAGGATTTCAATATGTTGGCTCTCTCAAGCCAACTTAACTAGATGCGAAAGTTCGTCGAGACAAACTTTAAGTTGGCTTGAGAAAGTTTGGGCCGCAAAGGTTGCTAGGGTGTTCTGGGTGGTTCCTAATGTATTTTTTAGGGTATTTTGGGCGGTTGCTAGGGTGTTCTGGGTGGTTGCTAGGTGGTTGCTAGGGTGTCCTGGGTGGTTGCTAAGGTCTTTTGGGTGGTTGCTAGGGTATTTTGGGTGGTTGCTAGGGTGTTCTAGGTGGTTGCTAGGGTATTCTGGGTGGTTGCTAGGCGGTTGCTAGGGTTTTCTGGGTGGTTGCTAGGGTCTTTTGGGTGGTTGCTAGGGTCTTTTGAGTGGTTGCTAGGCAGTTGCTAGGGTGTTTTGGGTGGTTGCTAGGATGTTTTGGGTGGTTGCTAGTGTCTTTTGGGTGGTTGCTAGGCAGTTGCTAGGGTGTTTTGGGTGGTTGCTAGGGTCTTTTGGGTGGTTGCTAAGGTCTTTTGAGTGGTTGCTAGGCAGTTGCTAGGGTGTTTTGGGTGGTTGCTAGGGTCTTTTGGGTGGTTGCTAGGCAGTTGCTAGGGTGTTTTGGGTGGTTGCTAGGATATTTTGGGTGGTTGCTAGGGTCTTTTGGGTGGTTGCTAGGCGGTTGCTAGGGTGTTTTGGGTGGTTGCTAGGATATTTTGGGTGGTTGCTAGGGTCTTTTGGGTGGTTGCTAGGTGGTTGCTAGGGTGTTCTGGGTGGTTGCTAGGGTCTTTTGGGTGGTTGCTAGGGTATTTTGGGTGGTTGCTAGGGTCTTTTGGGTGGTTGCTATGGTATTTTGGGTGGTTGCTAGGGTGTTCTGGGTGGTTGCTAAGCGGTTGCTAGGGTCTTTTGGGTGGTTGCTAGGCGGTTGTTAGGGTCTTTTGGGTGGTTGCTAGGCGGTTGCTAGGGTATTTTGGGTGGTTGCTAGGGTGTTCTGGGTGGTTGCTAGGCGGTTGCTAGGGTGTTCTGGGGGGTTGCTATGGTATTGAGGGCGGTTGATATGGTGTTACTAGGTGGTTGGTAGTTGTCACAGATGGTTACTATGGAGTTTTTATAGAGTTCTTAGCATGATCTTGGCATGATTTAACACTTAACTAATCGCTATTAGCATGTAGCTATTCACTGCTAGCATATGTAGCATGTTAGAAGTGCTGTTTGCTAGCATGAGTCAAAAGAGCCAAACCTCATCTCTATACGATGTTCTGATACAGAGATATAGGTCTTGCAAAACGGTTGCTAGGGTACTCAAGTTTGGTTGCTATGGAGTTGCTTGGGAGCTGGAAGCATTAAACTTAAGAAGTTTAAAGTGGTTTGAAGTTTAAAGTAGTTTGAAGTTTATGACAGAGAGATAGATAGATAAATAAGTTAGATAGATACACACACACACACACACACACACACACACACACACTCACAGACTACCTCGCTCACACACTCACTCACACACACACACACACACACTCAGAGTTTATGAGTTTAGAGTTTATAAGTGAATAAACTGATGAGTTTATAAGTGTATGAGTTTTTGAGTTTAGAGTTTATAAGTTTAAATGAGTTTAGAGTTCAGAGTTTATTAATTTATGAGTTTAAGAGTTCATAAGTCTATGAATTCATGAGTTTATTAGTTAATTAGTTATTAAATTTAAGTTAATTAGTTTATAAATGTATGAGATTAGAGTTTATTAGTTTAAATGAGTTTCATTGGCTAATATATATAGAACGGCAGTTTGGTTTAGTCTTCAAGGTGTTTAGATTTGAATTTTCGTCGGTTGGCGAGTTTGAATCTGGATTTGAATTTTTTAGAACTCCCCAATGTAAGTCAATGGGAGTTTTTCCGAGTTTTGATCGTCATTTGTAGGAAAACCGTAAGTCCGATCAGTCTGAAATGATAAAGCAACTCGAGTCAGAACAGTTTGAAGGTCTGAGCCGAGTTTGGAGTATGTAGAGTTAAAGCTCTAGGAGGAGATTGAGTGTAATTTTTTGGTAAGAAGAATAATAATAATAACTAGATGCGAAAGTTCGTCGAGACAAACTTTAAGTTGGCTTGAGAAAGTTTGGACCGGAACGTTTTTTGCTAGGCGGTTGTTAGGATGTTATGGGTGGTCGATATGGTGTTGCTAAGGTATTCTGGGTGGTTGCTAGGCGGTTGCTAGGGTATTTTGGGTGGTAGCTATGGTGTTTTGGGTGGTTGCTAGGCGGTTGCTAGGGTCTTTTGGGTGGTTGCTAGGTGGTTGCTAGGATGTTCTGGGTGGTTGCTAGGATATTTTTGGTGGTTGCTAGGGTCTTTTGGGTGGTTGCTAGGCGGTGGCTAGGGTCTTTTGGGTGGATGCTAGGGTCTTTTGGGTGATTGCTAGGCGGTTGCTAGGGTGTTTTGGGTGGTTGCTAGGGTCTTTTGGGTGGTTGCTAGGCGGTTGCTAGGGTATTTTGGGTGGTTGCTAGGATGTTCTGGGTGGTTGCTATGCAGTTGCTAGGGTGTTATGGGTGGTTGCTATGGTGTTGCTAGGCGGTTGCTAGGGTGTTCTGGGTGGTTGCTAGGCAGTTGCTAGGGTGTTATGGGTGGTTGCTATGGTGTTGCTAGGCGTTGCTAAGGTATTCTGGGTGGTTGCTGGGTGGTGGCTAGGGTGTTCTGGGTGGTTGCTAGGCTGTTTTGGGTGGTTGCTAGGGTATTCTGGGTTGTTGCTAGGGTCTTTTGGGTGGTTGCTAGGCGGTTGCTAGGGTGTTTTGGGTGGTTGCTAGGGTGTTTTGGGTGGTTGCTAGGCGGTTGCTAGGGTCTTTTGGGTGGTTGCTAGGGGTCTTTTGGGTGTTGCTAGGGTGTTCTGGGTGGTTGCTAGGGTCTTTTGGGTGGTTGCTAGGCGGTTGCTAGGGTGTTTTGGGTGGTTGCTAGGATATTTTGGGTGGTTGCTAGGGTATTTTGGGTGGTTGCTAGGGTGTTCTGGGTGGTTGCTAGGCGGTTGCTAGGGTGTTCTGGGGGGTTGCTATGGTATTCAGGACGGTTGATATGGTGTTACTAGGTGGTTGGTAGTTGTCACAGATGGTTACTATGGAGTTTTTATAGAGTTCTTAGCATGATCTTGGCATGATTTAACACTTAACTAATCGCTATTAGCATGTAGCTATTCACTGCTAGCATGTGTAGCATGTTGGAAGTGCTGTTTGCTAGCAGGAGTCAAAAGAGCCAAAACTCATCTCTATACGATGTTCTGATACAGAGATATAGGTCTTTCAAAACGGTTGCTAGGGTACTCAAGTTTGGTTGCTATGGAGTTGCTTGGGAGCTGGAAGCATTAAACTTAAGAAGTTTAAAGTGGTTTGAAGTTTAAAGTAGTTTAAAGTAGTTTGAAGTTTATGATAGATATATAAATAAGTCAGATAGATACACACAAACAAACAAACACACACACACACACACACACACACACACACACACACACACACTCAGACTACCTCGCTCACACACTCAGTCAGACACACACACACTCAGAGTTTATGAGTTTAGAGTTTATAAGTGTACGAGTTTTTGAGTTTAGAGTTTATAAGTTTAAATGAGTTTAGAGTTCAGAGTTTATTAATTTATGAGTTTAAGAGTTCACAAGTCTATGAATTCATGAGTTTATTAGTTAATCAGTTATTAAATTTAAGTTAATTAGTTTATAAATGTATGAGATTAGAGTTTATTAGTTTAAATGAGTTTCATTGGCTAATATATATAGAACGGCAGTTTGGTTTAGTCTTCAAGGTGTTTAGATTTGAATTTTTGTCGGTTGGTGAGTTTGAATCTGGATTTGAATTTTTTAGAACTCCCCAATGTAAGTCAATGGGAGTTTTTCCGAGTTTTGATCGTCATTTGTAGGAAAACCGTAAGTCCGATCAGTCTGAAAAGATAAAGCAACTCGAGTCAGAACAGTTTGAAGGTCTGAGCCGAGTTTGGAGTATGTAGAGTTAAAGCTCTAGGAGGAGATTGAGTGGAATTTTTTGGTAAGAAGAATAATAATAATAATAATAATAAGTTTAAATAGGATTTCAATATGTTGGCTTTCTCAAGCCAACTTAACTAGATGCGAAAGTTCGTCGAGACAAACTTTAAGTTGGCTTGAGAAAGTTTGGACCAGAACGTTTTTTTGCTAGGCGGTTGCTAGGATGTTATGGGTGGTCGCTATGGTGTTGCTAGGCGGTTGCTAGGGTATTTTGGGTGGTTGCTAGGGGGTTGCTAGGGTATTCTGGGTGGTTGCTAGGGTGTTTTGGGTGGTTGCTAGGCGGTTGCTAGGGTGTTTTGCGTGGTTGCTAGGCGGTTACTAGGGTTTTTGGGTGGTTGCTAGGGTATTCTGGGTGGTTGCTACTGTGTTTTGGGTGGTTGCTACGGTGTTTTGGGTGGTTGCTACGGTGTTTTGGGTGTTTTGGGTAGTTGCTAGGGTGTTTTGGGTGGTTGCTAGGGTGTTTTGGGTGGTTGCTAGGCGGTTGCTAGGATATTTTGGGTGGTTGCTAGGGTCTTTTGGGTGGTTGCTAGGCGGTTGCTAGGGTCTTTTGGGTGGTTGCTAGGATATTTTGGGTGGTTGCTAGGGTCTTCTGGGTGGTTGCTAGGCGGTTGCTAGGGTATTTTGGGTGGTTGCTAGGGTGTTTTGGGTGGTTGCTAGGCGGTTGCTAGGATATTTTGAGTGGTTGCTAGGGTGTTTTGGGTGGTTGCTAGGCGGTTGCTAGGGTATTTTGGGTGGTTGCTAGGGTGTTTTGGGTGGTTGCTAGGCGGTTGCTAGGGTATTCTGGGTGGTTGCTAGGGTGTTTTGGGTGGTTGTTAGGGTATTCTGGGTGGTTGCTAGGGTGTTTTGGGTGGTTGCTAGGGTGTTTTGGGTGGTTGCTAGGCGGTTGCTAGGGTATTCTGGGTGGTTGCTAGGGTGTTTTGGGTGGTTGTTAGGGTATTCTGGGTGGTTGCTAGGGTGTTTTGGGTGGTTGCTAGGGTGTTTTGGGTGGTTGCTAGGGTATTCTGGGTGGTTGCTAGGGTGTTTTGGGTGGTTGCTAGGGTGTTTTGGGTGGTTGCTAGGCGGTTGCTAGGATATTTTGGGTGGTTACTAGGGTCTTTTGGGTGGTTGCTAGGCGGTTGCTAGGGTCTTTTGGGTGGTTGCTAGGATATTTTGGGTGGTTGCTAGGGTCTTCTGGGTGGTTGCTAGGCGGTTGCTAGGGTATTTTGGGTGGTTGCTAGGGTGTTTTGGGTGGTTGCTAGGCGGTTGCTAGGGTATTCTGGGTGGTTGCTAGGGTGTTTTGGGTGGTTGCTAGGGTCTTTTGGGTGGTTGCTAGGCAGTTGCTAGGGTTTTTGGGTGGTTGCTAGGGTATTCTGGGTGGTTGCTAGGGTGTTTTGGGTGGTTGCTAGGGTGTTTTGGGTGGTTGCTAGGCGGTTGCTAGGGTCTTATGGGTGGTTGCTAGGTGGTTGCTAGGGTGTTATGGGTGGTTGCTAGGCTGTTCTGGGTGGTTGATAGGCGGTTGCTAGGGTGTTATGGGTGGTTGTTATGGTGTTGCTAGGCGGTTGCTAAGGTATTCAGGGCGGTTGATATGGTGTTAATAGGTGGCTGGTAGTTGTCACAGATGGTTACTATGAAGTTTTTATAGAGTTCTTAGCATGATCTTGGCATGATTTAACACTTAACTAATCACTATTAGCATGTAGCTATTCACTGCTAGCATGTGTAGTATGTTGGAAGTGCTGTTTGCTAGCATGAGTCAAAAGAGCCAAACCTCATCTCTATACGATGTTCTGATACAGAGATATAGGTCTTACAAAACGGTTGCTAGGGTACTCGAGTTTGGTTGCTATGGAGTTGCTTGGGAGCTGGAAGATTTAAACTTAAGAAGTTTATAGTGGTTTTAAGTTTACAGTAGTTTACAGTAGTTTGAAGTTTGACAGATAGATAAATAAGTTAGATAGACACACACACACACACAAACACACACACACACACAGACACAAACACACACACACACACTAACTCGCTCACACACTCACTCATAAACTCAGTGTGTGTGTCTGAGTTTAGAGTTTATAAGTGTATAAATTGATGAGTTTATAAGTGTATGAGTTCTTGAGTTTTGAGTTTATAAGTTTAAATCAGTTTAGAGTTTATAAGTTTAAATGAGATTAAGAGTTCAGAGTTTATTAATTTATGAGTTTAAGAGTTCATAAGTTTATGAATTCATGAGTTTATAAGTTAATTAGTTTATAAGTGTTTATAGTTTAGAGTTTATTAGTTTAAATGAGTCTCATTGGCTCATATAGTATATAGAACGGCAGTTTGGTTTAGTCTTCAAGGTGTTTAGATTTAAATTTTTGTCGGTTTGAATTTTTTAGAACTCCCCAATGTAAGTCAATGGGAGTTTTTGAATGAGTTTTTTCGAGTTTTGATCGTCATTTGTAGGAAAACCGTAAGTCCGATCAGTCTGAAAAGATATAGCATACCGAGTCAGATCAGTTTGAGTGTCTGAGCCGAGTTTGGAGTATGTAGAGTTAAAGCTCTAGGAGGAGTTTGATATAGATTTTTTTAGGGTCAGAAGAATAATAATAACTAGATGCGAAAGTTCGTCGAGACAAACTTTAAGTTGGCTTGAGAAAGTTTGGACCGGAAAGTCTTTTGCTAGGCGGTTGTTAGGATGTTATGGGTGGTCGCTATGGTGTTGCTAGGCGGTTGCTAAGGTATTCTGGGTGGTTGCTAGGCGGTTGCTAGGGTATTTTGGGTGGTTGCTAGGGTGTTTTGGGTGGTTGCTAGGGTGTTTTGGGTGGTTGCTAGGCGGTTGCCAGGGTCTTTTGTGTGGTTGCTAGGCGGTTGCTAGGGTGTTCTGGGTGGTTGCTAGGATATTTTGGGTGGTTGCTAGGGTCTTTTGGGTGGTTGCTAGGGTATTTTGGGTGGTTGCTAGGCGGTTGCTAGGGTGTTTTGGGTGGTTGCTAGGCGGTTTTGGGTGGTTGCTAGGCGGTTGCTAGGGTATTTTGGGTGGTTGCTAGGGTGTTCTGGGTGGTTGCTAGGCAGTTGCTAGGGTGTTATGGGTGGTTGCTATGGTGTTGCTAGGCGTTGCTAAGGTATTCTGGGTGGTTGCTAGGTGGTGGCCAGGGTGTTCTGGGTGGTTGCTAGGCTGTTTTGGGTGGTTGCTAGGGTATTCTGGGTGGTTGCTAGGGTCTTTTGGGTGGTTGCTAGGGTCTTTTGGGTGGTTGCTAGGGTCTTTTGGGTGGTTGCTAGGCGGTTGCTAGGGTCTTTTGGGTGGTTGCTACGGTGTTCTGGGTGGTTGCTAGGGTCTTTTGGGTGGTTGCTAGGCGGTTGCTAGGGTGTTCTGGGGGGTTGCTATGGTATTCAGGGCGGTTGATATGGTGTTACTAGGTGGTTGGTAGTTATCACAGATGGTTACTATGGAGTTTTTATAGAGTTCTTAGCATGATCTTGGCATGATTTAACACTTAACTAATCGCTATTAGCATGTAGCTATTCACTGCTAGCATATGTAGCATGTTGGAAGTGCTGTTTGCTAGCATGAGTCAAAAGAGCCAAACCTCATCTCTATACGATGTTCTGATACAGAGATATAGGTCTTGCAAAACGGTTGCTAGGGTACTCAAGTTTGGTTGCTATGGAGTTGCTTGGGAGCTGGGAGCTTTAAACTTAAGAAGTTTAAATTGGTTTGAAGTTTAAAGTAGTTTAAAGTAGTTTGAAGTTTATGATAGATATATAAATAAGTTAGATAGATACAAACAAACACACACACACACACACACACACACACACACACACACACACACACTCACACAGACTACCTCGCTCACACACTCACTCAGACACACACACACACACACACTCAGAGTTTATGAGTTTAGAGTTTATAAGTGTACAAGTTTTTGAGTTTAGAGTTTATAAGTTTAAATGAGTTTAGAGTTCAGAATTTATTAATTTATGAGTTTAAGAGTTCATAAGTCTATGAATTCATGAGTTTATTAGTTAATTAGTTATTAAATTTAAGTTAATTAGTTTATAAGTGTATGAGATTAGAGTTTATTAGTTTAAATGAGTTTCATTGGCTAATATATATAGAATGGCAGTTTGAATTAGTTTTCAAGGGATTTAGATTTAAATTTTTGTCGGTTGGTGAGTTTGAATTTTTTTAGAATGCCCAATGTTAAGTCAATGGGAGTTTTTCCGAGTTTTGATCGTCATTTTTAGGAAAACCGTAAGTCCGATCAGTCTGAAAATAGATAGCACACTTAGTCAGAAAAGTTTGAGTGTCTGAGCCGAGTTTGGAGTATGTAGAGTTAAAGCTCTAGGAGGAGTTTAATATAGAAATTTTAGTCTCAGAATAATAATAATAATAACTAGATGCGAAAGTTCGTCGAGACAAACTTTAAGTTGGCTTGAGAAAGTTTGGAGCAGAAACTTTTTTGCTAGGTGGTTGCTAGGATGTTATGGGTGGATGCTATGGTGTTGCTAGGGTATTTTGGGCGGTTGCTAGGGTGTTCTGGGTGGTTGCTAGGCGGTTGCTAGGGTGTTATGAGTGGTTACTAGGATGTTTTGGGTGGTTGCTAGGGTGTTGCTAGGGTATTTTGGGTGGTTACTAGGGTGTTCTAGGTGGTTGCTAGGCGGTTGCTAGGATATTTTGGGTGGTTGCTAGGGTCTTTTGGGTGGTTGCTAGGCGGTTGCTAGGGTATTTTAGGTGGTTGCTAGGATATTTTGGGTGGTTGCTAGGGTATTTTGGGTGGTTGCTAGGGTGTTCTGGGTGGTTGCTAGGCGGTTGCTAGGATATTTTGGGTGGTTGCTAGGCTGTTTTGGGTGGTTGCTAGGGTATTCTGGGTGGTTGCTATGGTGTTGCTAGGGTATTTTGGGCGGTTGCTAGGGTGTTCTGGGTGGTTGCTAGGTGGTTGCTAGGGTGTCCTGGGTGGTTGCTAAGGTCTTTTGGGTGGTTGCTAGGCAGTTGCTAGGGTTTTCTGGGTGGTTGCTAGGCTGTTTTGGGTGGTTGTTAGGCGGTTGCTAGGATATTTCTGATGGTTGCTAGGGTCTTTTGGGTGGTTGCTAGGCGGTTGCTAGGATTTTTTGGGTGGTTGCTAGGGTCTTTTGGGTGGTTGCTAGGCGGTTGCTAGGGTATTTTAGGTGGTTGCTAGGATCTTTTGGGTGGTTGCTAGGCGGTTGCTAGGGTCTTTTGGGTGGTTGCTAGGATATTTTAGGTGGTTGCTAGGCAGTTGCTAGGGTTTTCTGGGTGGTTGCTAGGCTGTTTTGGGTGGTTGCTAGGCGGTTGCTAGGATATTTCTGATGGTTGCTAGGGTCTTTTGGGTGGTTGCTAGGCGGTTGCTAGGATTTTTTGGGTGGTTGCTAGGGTCTTTTGGGTGGTTGCTAGGCGGTTGCTAGGGTATTTTAGGTGGTTGCTAGGGTCTTTTGGGTGGTTGCTAGGCGGTTGCTAGGGTCTTTTGGGTGGTTGCTAGGATATTTTAGGTGGTTGCTAGGGTCTTTTGGGTGGTTGCTAGGCGGTTGCTAGGGTCTTTTGGGTGGTTGCTAGGCGGTTGCTAGGGTGTTTTGGGTGGTTGCTAGGATGTTTTGGGTGGTTGCTAGGGTCTTTTGGGTGGTTGCTAGGCGGTTGCTAGGGTGTTTTGGGTGGTTGCTAGGATATTTTGGGTGGTTGGTAGGCGATTGCTAGGGTGTTTTGGGTGGTTGCTAGGATATTTTGGGTGGTTGCTAGGCGGTTGCTAGGGTCTTTTGGGTGGTTGCTAGGCGGTTGCTAGGTCTTTTGGGTGGTTGCTAGGATATTTTGGGTGGTTGCTAGGGTCTTTTGGGTGGTTGCTAGGGTGTTCTGGGTGGTTGCTAGGCGGTTGGTAGGGTGTTCTGGGTGGTTGCTAGGGTCTTTTGGGTAGTTGCTAGGCGGTTGCTAGGATATTTTGGGTAGTTGCTAGGGTCTTTTGGGTGGTTGCTAGGATATTTTCGGTGGTTGCTAGGGTCTTTTGGGTGGTTGCTAGGCGGTTGCTAGGGTATTTTGGGTGGTTGCTAGGATATTTTTGGTGGTTGCTAGGGTCTTTTGGGTGGTTGCTAGGATATTTTGGGTGGTTCCTAGGTGGTTGCTAGGGTCTTTTGGGTGGTTGCTAGGTGGTTGCTAGGGTGTTATGGGTGGTTGCTAGGTGTTGCTAGGCGGTTGCTAAGGTATTCAGGGTGGTTGATATGGTGTTACTAGGTGGCTGGTAGTTGTCAGAGATGGTTACTATGGAGTTTTTATAGAGTTCTTAGCATGATCTTGGCATGATTTAACACTTAACTAATCACTATTAGCATGTAGCTATTCACTGCTAGCATGTGTAGTTTGTTGGAAGTGATGTTTGCTAGCATGAGTCAAAAGAGCCAAACCTCATCTCTATACGATGTTCTGATACAGAGATATAGGTCTTACAAAACGGTTGCTAGGGTACTCGAGTTTGGTTGCTATGGAGTTGCTTGGGAGCTGGAAGATTTAAACTTAACAAGTTTATAGTGGTTTGAAGTTTACAGTAGTTTGAAGTTTGACAGATAGATAAATAAGTTAGATAGACACACACACACACACACACACACACACACACACACACACACACACACACAAACAAACACACAAACACACACACACACACACACACCCACTAACTCGCTCACACACTCACTCATAAACTCAGTGTGTGTGTCTGAGTTTAGAGTTTATAAGTGTATAAATTGATGAGTTTATAAGTGTATGAGTTCTTGAGTTTTGAGTTTATAAGTTTAAATCAGTTTAGAGTTTATAAGTTTAAATGAGATTAAGAGTTCAGAGTTTATTAATTTATGAGTTTAAGAGTTCATAAGTTTATGAATTCATGAGTTTATAAGTTAATTAGTTTATAAGTGTTTATAGTTTAGAGTTTATTAGTTTAAATGAGTCTCAATGGCTCATATAGTATATAGAACGGCAGTTTGGTTTAGTCTTCAAGGTGTTTAGATTTAAATTTTTGTCGGTTTGAATTTTTTAGAACTCCCCAATGTAAGTCAATGGAGTTTTTGAATGAGTTTTTTCGAGTTTTGATCGTCATTTTTAGGAAAACCGTAAGTCCGATCAGTCTGAAAAGATATAGCATACCGAGTCAGATCAGTTTGAGTGTCTGAGCCGAGTTTGGAGTATGTAGGGTTAAAGCTCTAGGACGAGTTTGATATAGATTTTTTTAGGGTCAGAAGAATAATAATAATAAGTTTAAATAGGATTTCAATATGTTGGCTTTCTCAAGCCAACTTAATAAGTTTAAATAGGATTTCAATATGTTGGCTTTCTCAAGCCAACTTAATAATAATAATAAGTTTAAATAGGATTTCAATATGTTGGCTTTCTCAAGCCAACTTAATAAGTTTAAGTACAATATCAGTAAGTTGGCTTTCTCAAGCCAACTTAATAATACACAAAGACCAGTCTTACTGTATAAAAGATCGATCCATCACAGATCATTTACATTTGGTACAGAACATGCTTGATTTTGCTTTTCAAAACAATATCAATATTGGGTTTCTGTCATTAGATCAGGAAAAAGCTTTTGACAGAGTTGACCACACTTTTCTTTTTAGTACTTTAAAGGCTTTCGGATTTGGGGATGTTTTTATCTCTAAGATTAAACTGCTATATACTGAGGCTACGTGTAGTATGGTCCTCCTGTGGAGATCCGCAGAGGTATCCGGCAAGCGTGTCCTCTCTCGGGTCAGCTATTGAGCCTCTCTATGTAGATTAAGAGGACAGCTTATGGGTTTAAATGTTAGTACACTGGGTTTTAAAGAACCTACTAAACTCTCTGCATATGCAGACGACATTACACTGTTAATTAGTGGACAGAGTGAGGTCAATCTCTAAAAGGAGCTCTAGCATGCTACGGGAAGGCTTCTTCGGCTAAAGTTAACGGGTAAAAGTGAGGGTCTTTGGTCTTGGTCTGAATAGTCCACCACTCCCTGGTGGATTACAGTGGAGGAGAACAGGTCTTAAATATCTAGGGGTGTTTTAGGAGTAGACGGATATAAGAGACAAACCTGTGAGGGCTTAGTGGAGAAAGGTTGTGCTCGGGTGTCTCACTGGGAACGGTTCCTACAGCGAGACGGTCCTGGTCTGCAGAAATCTGCTGGCTTCATCTTCATGGCACAGGATGATAATTCTAGAGCCTCCAGAAGATCTAGTAAGGAAAATCCAGAAAGCCTGGTGTATTATATTGAGGACGGAGGACAGGGGCTGGTCCTTCAGAGACGACTCTACGGGGAGCACGAGCTTGGACATCGACGAGCTGGACAGCTTTCCGGTCAGTACTGAGAGCATGGACACTTTTAACAATATCTTGGGCAAACGGTGTGCTGGGCCTGTGGATGAGGAGGAACCTGTGCTCTTGAACCTTTATTAGACCTTTATTTAACCAGAAAAGAGCTCTCTGAGATTAAAAATCTCTTTCACAGGAGTGTCCTGGCCAAAATGTGCAGCAATACATTCAGTTACATCACAGATAAACATCACACAAACAGATTAGAAAAAAAAAAAGAAAAAAAAAAGAAAGAAAAAAACCCTTAAAAGCAATTGCATAATGTTAGATCAACTTCCATTTGCTGGATAACTGATTTGAAACGGTCCAGAGTCAGTAGATTTTCTAATTTTAATTTAGATTGGAGGAGATTCCAATCAAACGGCGCTGCATACATAAAAGACTTCTTACCAAACTCAGTTCGAGCAAAAGGAACAGAAAGAGTATAAAAGTTTTGCGAACGAAGAGAATAGTTCTTGATAATTTTCTGCTGCACAAAACAACAGAGATAAGAAGGCAACAACCCCAAGATGGCTTTGTAAATAATTAAGTACCAGTGCGTTTTTCTTCTGGTAGACAAAGAAGGCCAACCTACTCTATGGTACAAGGTGCAATGATGAGTTGAAGATTTACAATTTGATATAAACCTTAGAGCGCCATGATAAACGGCATCTAAGGAAGAAAGAAGATAATAAGGTGCAAATTGATATACAACATCACCATAATCGAGAACAGGGAGAAAAGTAGCAGAGACTAATTTTTTTTTTTACATTAAAAGAGAAGCAAAACTTGTTCCTGAAATAAAACCCAAGCTTGATTTTCAACTTATTCTTCAGTTGAGTGATATGAGAACTAAAAGATAGGGCATCATCAACTATGATGCCTAGATATTTGTACTCTTTTACTGATTCAATCACTGTACCTTGAAAGGTCTGAAGAGATACTAAATTATTTTCAAGTTTTTTTGATTTGGTAAATAACATATACTTGGTTTTATCAGTATTCAGAACAAGTTTTAAACTGTGAAGCCTTAACTGAATAATATCAAAGGCTGACTGAAGCTTAGACAAGGCTTGCTGTCCAGAGGAAGCGCTGCTATACACAACAGAATCATCCAACCCAGTCTCTTACTACTGCGTATCTATACCACGAGTTTTCATTTTCATTTGGCGTAGTATTTACACGCCAAAGTCACATTTCGCGTTCATATGGTACGCAAAACCCTCCCGTTAAACTTCTATTGATGGAAAATGCGTATGCATTGCACGCAGAAATGTATTATAGTTAACGTCATCGTCCCGCCCCTTAATCGTACGAAGATTCACGATTCCATCTCGTGCAGATGCCGAAGGTGCATGCAGAAATACGTGTTATTATTATTTTTTATTTTTTTTATTATTTTTATTATTTTATTTTTTTTGTACAGAAACATAACTCATAATCTCTAATGGGGGCGAATGGTCACATCATTTAATCTATTGATTCGTGACACGGGCACGTTTATTTCGTTATTTTCGTAATACCAGCACGTTTTTTAAACTAATGTATTTTAAATGGGCAGCGTCTTGTGATCACAGCACGATTCTTTCTGCCTATCGGGCTGCAGCAGAGAACCTGTTTAATCAACATTAATTCACGAGATTTTATCTTGTCATGGACCATGGTTTATGTATTTTTTTTAATGTTATTTTTCGATCTTATTGCCAGGGAAGCTGGATTGCTTTGCTGTTTATTGATATTTAAAAATATATATTTTATCAGTATGAAATCGCGCTGCAAGAAGTCTCGTTCCGAACACATCGCGATATTTGGCATCAGTTCACGTGTGCCAGATGTTGGTAAGTAATAAATACGATGTCCTAATAATCTGTGATATAATGTCTTTTCTGTTTGTCGATATTAATAAGATTAGCTCACATTCAGTCACTGCATTATATCTGTCATCGCCACGGAGGCTTTGCGTTTCATTGCTTTCTAATTCTAAACAGGGTGATTAAACACCGTCTGTCACGTGACGTGCTGTTGTATTTGTAGTAGAAGCACAGTAAAAACAACACTTACCATGCTTTAACCACATTAACATTAGTTTTACTGTGATAAGTGTAGTAAAAAGACAGTAATCACAAAACTGACCATGCGTTTACCACACTATTGGTAGTTTTAATGTGATTCGTATTGTAAATGTACAGTAACCACAATACTTACCATGCTTTTACTACAGTAACCCTAATTTTACTGTGATAGGTGTTGTACAAGGACAGTAACCACAAAACTTACCATGCTTTTACCACAGTAACCCTAATTTTACTGTGATAGGTGTGGTAAAAGGACAGTAACCACAACACTTACCATGCTTTTACCACAGTAACCCTAATTTTACTGTGATAGGTGTGGTAAAAGGACAGTGACCACAAAACTTACCATGCTTTTACCACAGTAACCCTAATTTTACTGTTATAGGTATGGTAAAAGGACAGTAACCACAAAACTTACCATGCTTTTACCACAGTAACCCTAATTTTACTGTGATACGTATTGTAAAAGGACAGTAACCACAAAACTTACCATGCTTTTACCACAGTAACCCTAATTTTACTGTGATAGGTGTGGTAAAAGGACAGTAACCACAACACTTACCATGCTTTTACCACAGTAACCCTAATTTTACAGTGATAGGTGTGGTAAAAGGACAGTAACCACAAAACTTACCATGCTTTAAACCTCAGTAACCTTAGTTTTACTGTGATTGGTGTAGTACAGGGCAGTAATCACAAAACTTACCATGCTATTCTCCAGAATTGGTAGTTTTAAAGTGATATTTGTTGTAAATGCATATTAAACACAACACTTGCCATGCTTTTAATGCTTTATAATGTAACATCCAATATTTGTAAGGCAGTACTTTGTCCTTTAAAGAATCCTATATATTATTAATTATACATAATGATATTTTCTTTTCTTTTTTTTCAGCTGAAAAGACCAAAAGGGCCTTTCGGACTCAGTCAGCCCCATATTGTTTGAGAACAAGTAAACGGAGGAGACGGAAAGCTGCATAGGTAAATATTTGCAATGTATGTGTTGTTTTTAACCCTAAATCAAATAATTTATCAAGCATTTGTTGTTTCTTAAACCTTTTCTCACAAAACCCATAGCCCAATCCGTATGAACATAGTCTGAAGGTCTTAACAATTCACAAGATTTAACAAGTTGTCAAATTCGTACGATACTCTTACATATTTGTATACTCGTACACAATCCTGCAGCTTTTACTCCTAGTGCTGTCATTGGCTACTGCCTCAATTCCTGTACGGAATTATCGCGATATTTGTAAATCAGTTGAGCCCCTTCTTGGAAAGTAGTCGGATGTCCCACACACTGTTAGAAAGTTGATATTAATTGCATTGTATTTATTACAATTATTACAAATTGGTCCCCGTCTGTTTATGTTCCAGTGATACATGATGTCTCTCCACACCTCATAACCTACCTCTGTTTGCAAGAGTGGAAAAGCTTATCTGACATTATCATGTCATCAGATACTCAATTATTTTGTCGTAATCAGAGCAGTTACACTGCCCTACCCGTTTGCATGTAAATCATTTTCATACGATTATTGCTTGCTTTTATAGACATACTTTTATTCATAGAAATGCCCATATATCAGTGAACTTATAACATAAAAATGCTTTTAACATTTAATTATGCAACACTCTTTACAGAAAAATATCCCACAGTTATGGATAAACTCACAACGTCATCATCAAGTGCTGTGCTGGGCACATTGGGCAACAAGTGTCCTCCAACGTATTCGATCCGTGGCCAGGTTCTTCACATCTTCCCATGGGACACTGACATTCTTCAGGTCTTCGTGAAACATCTGTCTCTGTGTCTTCCTTGGTCTTCCCTGTCTCCTGCATCCTCCTGGTGGTGTCCACTTCATCACTGTGTTTGGGTGTTGTTGTTTGGGCATGCGTAGGATGTGTCCAGCGAGGTGCACCCTTTGCTCTGTCTCAGTTTCTGAAAGTCCTCATGTGGAGTCCCACTCCTCCTCAGGATCTCTTTGATATATGCAGAACCAATACTGAATATAGTGATTTATCTTTTTCCATATTGTTAAAGCATTTTGTTTTCTCTTTCAGCTTCATAAACTGTCCTTGATTTCTGCCTAATGCCTTTATAAAAAAGGGTCAGTGCACATCAGGTGTTTTGCTAAAGGACATATTCATTGCATAGTTACAATAAAAGTGACCAATAATCACAAGGATATAGAATGAAAGTTGAGAATGTAAAATGTTGTGCTTATGTTTTTGCCTATTTGTTCTTTAAAGCAAAGAAACAAATGTATTTTCACATAACAAAGTTGAATCTCATCTCTTGGTTTGTAAATATATAACTTCATCATAGCAATTTTTTAATGTTAATGTATGTGTCACTATAATAGATTGCCCCTGTATCTGGATATTTTTAATTAACTGATTTTTATACTGTTGTGCTGTAGTTTTGGCACTACATTTGTCTTTAAACAGTTTGACATTAAATATTGGAATATGCTTTCAAAATTGTGTCCATTCATTTGTGCTTTTGTTACATTTATTTGAATATAATTGATATACCTTTTTAATATACTATACATAGTGAAAATGAATCATTATATTCCAACACAATATAAAATTCTGTAGGTGACTGAATATGATTCTCTGGCACTCAGTTTATGGCTTCAGCAGATGTGAATGGATCAACATGATGTTAATGTATTTTTGAAGACACATTTTTATTTATCTTGAATATCATTTGTCTTTATGCTACTTTATCAACTTTATTGATAAAGTGTTGTTTAATAAAGTCCTCCAATAAAGTGTTGTTTAATAAAGTATGGTGAATATTGTGTATAGAAAAAGTGGTGTTTGGTACAATAAATAGAATTTTCTATTTTAGAAATTTTAATTTCTTATTTATTTAGTATTTATTTTTAATTTAGTTTTAGTCATTTTAATTTAGTAATTTAGTACTAGTAATTTAGTACTTGAGTAATTTAGTTTTAAATTCATAATTTAAAAACAACTACATATAATTAATGACCATGATTATTTTACTTAGAACAAAAAAACTTAGATCTGGTTAATGATATTTGGGACAACAATGCAACATAAGTTGCATATACTTGCATGTATGTCACGTTTCAGTGAAATAAAGGGAAACTAAATTACAAGAGGCTGCAGTGGGCTATCTTCCTATAAACACTTCAAGCATAATTGAAGATGATCCATGTTGATCATTGTAGTACATCTACTACTGCTTTTCAAATGAAAGCAGACATTACTGATGTCAGGCATATAAGCAGCAATCAGAAGGGGTGAAAAGGAAATGTTGGCACTGTTTTTTTTTTGTTTTACTGAATGGTGCATTATCTTTGTGTAATAGTAAAACTGTGTGTAGATCTGTGTAGATTGTATTGCCCTTCCACCTCCAGGGGCCCAGCAACGGCCCCCAGAAGAGCAAAAAAATGCACATTTCAAATGGCTGTAACTCAAAGTCCGGTTAGTGTATCAAAGAGAAAATCGGCAGGACAACTGCTTATGCAATGTTTAATAAATAATGTTGGCCACAGTTATCAGACATATATGGAAAGCTGGCATAAAGGTTATTTTTAAAGTGCTCACAGTAAAATATCAAATTTCAGCCTGCCCCTCATATATGTCATAAAGGTTTGCACAATGAACATATTTAGATATCCAGTTGTCCATTAAATATATTATTTATTTAACATTTATTGTTTCATTACTAAACGTTTTAAACTACATTACCCACATGTCTCTGTCATTCTATCAGTGGAACCAGAAGCATTGTGCTGTAGTTCATTGAAATGTGCAGACATGCTTAGGGTTAGGGTTAGGGTTAGGATCTCAGTAAAGGAGTAACTTCTCACAACATAGAGACACTTTATAGTTAGCTTAATCTATAACTAACGTAATAATAACACCAAAACATACTTTGTAACATGAAGCGCCGTTTTATATGTGTTAAACGATCGTCCAATCACAGCGAGTTCTGCGATAAAGTCACAGCCAATAACAACCCAGCTGAACAGATGCGTCACACTTACATGCCCATTTATGGCAAATGATGACATCTCTTCTGGTTCCGCCTGCAGGGATAGATACCTTAAATATTTTATATTTAGGCTGTTAAACATGTATTCCTTCTAATTAAATTATAAAACTCATATTTAAAAACAAAAGACTCCTTTGTGTGGTTACCATCCAAAAACGAGTTCACATGATCAATGTTACAAATTAGCTTTTTTGATTAGACTGATGCATAAATACATTTGAAAGAGAAACTTTTTTCTAAGCAATGTCCTACAGCAGGGGTAGTTTTGCAGTATTTTAATTAAAGATAATTGCATGTTCTAAAGTGCTTCTAACATTTACAGTGTATAGTATATTAAAGGTATATCAATTATATTCAAATAAATGTAACAAAAGCACAAATGAATGGACACAATTTTGAAAGCATATTCCAATATTTAATGTCAAACTGTTTAAAGACAAATGTAGTGCCAAAACTACAGCACAACAGTATAAAAATCAGTTAATTAAAAATATCCAGATACAGGAGCAATCTATTATAGTGACACATACATTAACATTAAAAAATTGCTATGATGAAGTTATATATTTACAAACCAAGAGATGAGATTCAACTTTGTTATGTGAAAATACATTTGTTTCTTTGCTTTAAAGAACAAATAGGCAAAAACATAAGCACAACATTTTACATTCTCAACTTTCATTCTATATCCTTGTGATTATTGGTCACTTTTATTGTAACTATGCAATGAATATGTCCTTTAGCAAAACACCTGATGTGCACTGACCCTTTTTTATAAAGGCATTAGGCAGAAATCAAGGACAGTTTATGAAGCTGAAAGAGAAAACAAAATGCTTTAACAATATGGAAAAAGATAAATCACTATATTCAGTATTGGTTCTGCATATATCAAAGAGATCCTGAGGAGGAGTGGGACTCCACATGAGGACTTTCAGAAACTGAGACAGAGCAAAGGGTGCACCTCGCTGGACACATCCTACGCATGCCCAAACAACAACACCCAAACACAGTGATGAAGTGGACACCACCAGGAGGATGCAGGAGACAGGGAAGACCAAGGAAGACACAGAGACAGATGTTTCACGAAGACCTGAAGAATGTCAGTGTCCCATGGGAAGATGTGAAGAACCTGGCCACGGATCGAATACGTTGGAGGACACTTGTTGCCCAATGTGCCCAGCACAGCACTTGATGATGACGTTGTGAGTTTATCCATAACTGTGGGATATTTTTCTGTAAAGAGTGTTGCATAATTAAATGTTAAAAGCATTTTTATGTTATAAGTTCACTGATATATGGGCATTTCTATGAATAAAAGTATGTCTATAAAAGCAAGCAATAATCGTATGAAAATGATTTACATGCAAACGGGTAGGGCAGTGTAACTGCTCTGATTACGACAAAATAATTGAGTATCTGATGACATGATAATGTCAGATAAGCTTTTCCACTCTTGCAAACAGAGGTAGGTTATGAGGTGTGGAGAGACATCATGTATCACTGGAACATAAACAGACGGGGACCAATTTGTAATAATTGTAATAAATACAATGCAATTAATATCAACTTTCTAACAGTGTGTGGGACATCCGACTACTTTCCAAGAAGGGGCTCAACTGATTTACAAATATCGCGATAATTCCGTACAGGAATTGAGGCAGTAGCCAATGACAGCACTAGGAGTAAAAGCTGCAGGATTGTGTACGAGTATACAAATATGTAAGAGTATCGTACGAATTTGACAACTTGTTAAATCTTGTGAATTGTTAAGACCTTCAGACTATGTTCATACGGATTGGGCTATGGGTTTTGTGAGAAAAGGTTTAAGAAACAACAAATGCTTGATAAATTATTTGATTTAGGGTTAAAAACAACACATACATTGCAAATATTTACCTATGCAGCTTTCCGTCTCCTCCGTTTACTTGTCCTCAAACAATATGGGGCTGACTGAGTCCGAAAGGCCCTTTTGGTCTTTTCAGCTGAAAAAAAAGAAAAGAAAATATCATTATGTATAATTAATAATATATAGGATTCTTTAAAGGACAAAGTACTGCCTTACAAATATTGGATGTTACATTATAAAGCATTAAAAGCATGGCAAGTGTTGTGTTTAATATGCATTTACAACAAATATCACTTTAAAACTACCAATTCTGGAGAATAGCATGGTAAGTTTTGTGATTACTGCCCTGTACTACACCAATCACAGTAAAACTAAGGTTACTGAGGTTTAAAGCATGGTAAGTTTTGTGGTTACTGTCCTTTTACCACACCTATCACTGTAAAATTAGGGTTACTGTGGTAAAAGCATGGTAAGTGTTGTGGTTACTGTCCTTTTACCACACCTATCACAGTAAAATTAGGGTTACTGTGGTAAAAGCATGGTAAGTTTTGTGGTTACTGTCCTTTTACAATACGTATCACAGTAAAATTAGGGTTACTGTGGTAAAAGCATGGTAAGTTTTGTGGTTACTGTCCTTTTACCATACCTATAACAGTAAAATTAGGGTTACTGTGGTAAAAGCATGGTAAGTTTTGTGGTCACTGTCCTTTTACCACACCTATCACAGTAAAATTAGGGTTACTGTGGTAAAAGCATGGTAAGTGTTGTGGTTACTGTCCTTTTACCACACCTATCACAGTAAAATTAGGGTTACTGTGGTAAAAGCATGGTAAGTTTTGTGGTTACTGTCCTTGTACAACACCTATCACAGTAAAATTAGGGTTACTGTAGTAAAAGCATGGTAAGTATTGTGGTTACTGTACATTTACAATACGAATCACATTAAAACTACCAATAGTGTGGTAAACGCATGGTCAGTTTTGTGATTACTGTCTTTTTACTACACTTATCACAGTAAAACTAATGTTAATGTGGTTAAAGCATGGTAAGTGTTGTTTTTACTGTGCTTCTACTACAAATACAACAGCACGTCACGTGACAGACGGTGTTTAATCACCCTGTTTAGAATTAGAAAGCAATGAAACGCAAAGCCTCCGTGGCGATGACAGATATAATGCAGTGACTGAATGTGAGCTAATCTTATTAATATCGACAAACAGAAAAGACATTATATCACAGATTATTAGGACATCGTATTTATTTATTACTACTTACCAACATCTGGCACACGTGAACTGATGCCAAATATCGCGATGTGTTCGGAACGAGACTTCTTCAGCGCGATTTCATACTGATAAAATATATTTTTTTAAATATCAATAAACAGCAAAGCAATCCAGCTTTCCTGGCAATAAGATCGAAAAATAACATTAAAAAAAAATACATAAACCATGGTCCATGACAAGATAAAATCTCGTGAATTAATGTTGATTAAACAGGTTCTCTGCTGCAGCCCGATAGGCAGAAAGAATCGTGCTGTGATCACAAGACGCTGCCCATTTAAAATACATTAGTTTAAAAAACGTGCTGGTATTACGAAAATAACGAAATAAACGTGCCCGTGTCACGAATCAATAGATTAAATGATGTGACCATTCGCCCCCATTAGAGATTATGAGTTATGTTTCTGTACAAAAAAAAAAAAAAAAAAAAAATTAAATAAATAAATAAATAACACGTATTTCTGCATGCACCTTCGGCATCTGCACGAGATGGAATCGTTAATCTTCGTACGATTAAGGGGCGGGACGATGACGTTAACTATAATACATTTCTGCGTGCAATGCATACGCATTTTCCATCAATAGAAGTTTAACCGGAGGGTTTTGCGTACCATATGAACGCGAAATGTGACTTTGGCGTGTAAATACTACGCCAAATGAAAATGAAAACTCGTGGTATAGATACGCAGTAGTAAGAGACTGGGTTGGAATCATCGGCATAGAAATGAAAGTTGGCATCCTGAATGTCATAATCAAGGCTATTTATATAAATGGTAAATAAAAGGGGCCCCAGCACCGATCCTTGGGGAACACCTTTGGAAATCTCTAATAAATCAGATTGTTTACCTTCGGCTTGAACACACTGGGTTCTTCCACTCAGATAATTTTTAAACCAAGGAATAACGTGACTTGATAAACCAACCACCTTCAATCTGTGCAGCAAGATTCCGTGATCCACTGTATCGAAGGCCTTTGATAAATCAATAAAAAGCGAGGCACAAAACCTGCACTGCACTGGCTTTAGACAGTCTTAATTCAGTCTCCCTCAGAAGAGCTTTATGGATGGCAAACATTACCACAGTCGGACTTCTGATCTCTGAGGACCCCTATCTGCTGAAGATTCGGCTCTAAAGCTGGACATTAGATCAGTTCGACTGGTGGAGAGTTTTTGCCCTCCCGTACGAAAAAGAAGTTTATTAGTATACTTATTTTAAACTAAAAATAAGAAAGTATACTTTCAGTCTACATTTTATATACTTCTCAGAAATATACTTAAAATTACACTTAAGTGTTCTTGACTTATACTGAGAGAAAAATCCAAGTATATTTGGTCTGTACTTGTACTCAATTATACTTTTAAGTATATCTCGATCAAAAGATTAAGTATTCAAAGTATACTTGGCTTGTGGTTGTGTTAACTCTTTTGATCGAGTAGCCTATTAAATATACTTTTTTTTACATCGGTTTCATATACAGTCTTATGAAACTTACATTGTTTGAAAATATTGATTAGAATATTGATATAAAACAGATATGTTTCTAATTCTGCGTATCTGAATTTTTGTGTAGGCTAGTCCACTGGTAGTGTATAGAAATTTACTCTTATTCTACTTTACTCTTTCCCCACCACTGACTGAATTTTCCAGCTATCCATGTTTTCACTGTTGTACTGTAGGGGGCGCTATGACACATCTTCTAGTGCAGAATCTCCGGATCAAAACACAGGAGAAGAAGAAGCTGAAACAAGTCTTTGCCAAATGTTGACCTTAATATACAGCAGGAATTGAAAGATAATTTGGTACAACTTCCAACATGGTATATAGTCCAGAATTATTTTAAGGAACATTATCCAGAATCAGTGGTTTTATTTACAGATGGATCCA
This sequence comes from Rutilus rutilus, assembly GCF_951802725.1. NCBI lineage: Eukaryota > Metazoa > Chordata > Actinopteri > Cypriniformes > Leuciscidae > Rutilus > Rutilus rutilus. The sequence continues at coordinate 345,827 of NC_140226.1, forward strand.
AAGATCCTGAAACAGGGTTTGCAGTATATATTCCAATGAGAGATTGTTTTATTAAGAAAAGAGTAACCAATCATTTGTCAGTATATGCAACAGACCTGTTGGCAGTATTACTGGCCCTGCGGTGGATAGAGGAGAAGAAGATAAGAAACACTGTCATTGCATCAGATCGCTACTCATCACTAGAAAGTATACGATCTGGCAGGTCATTAGTTAGGATGGATATTATCAATGAGATATTCTGTAAGATGTATAATATGAAAGTTATGGGTATTTCTACACATTTCATTTGGGTTCCTGCTCATGTTGGTGTGGAAGGAAATGAGAAGGTGGATATTCTGGCTAAACAAACTCTAAGAATAAAGCAAGTAGATTTTCAAGTCCCATTAAGTAACTAAAGTAATTAAGAACATATGCACAGTCAATATGGCAGGTATATTGGGATGATAATGAAACAGGTAGACATTTATACAATATACAAAAACAAGTTGGTGCTGGGAGGAGGGAGAGCAGGAATCGAAGAGAAGGAAGTATCATAACTCGGATGAGAATAGGTCATACTGGACTTAACAGTACACTATATAACATCGGAAAACACCCAACTGGGGAATGCATACAAGAAACAGGTGAGCATGTATTAATCCATTGTAGGAAATATAATAATGAGAGATGTCATCTTATTCAATCATTGAAGAAAGTAAAACATCATGACCTTACTTTATCAGGTCTATTAAGGGAAACAGATAGTAAGTTGTATGATGAAATTATTACATTTGTGAAAGAAAGTAAATTATATAATAGAATTTAGCGGTTTTTGTTTTGTTTTTTGTTTATTTATTCTGTTTTAATTTCCAGTAGTCTTGATTTTCTCAACTTTTTTGTTTAAAATGTTGCCTTTCCTTATGAAACTTACCGACATTCAAGTGTTGATAAAAAAGGATGCATTAAGCTAATAAAAGGTTTTTTAAATTAAAGTACAGTTAAAGGTATTTTTCAAGTAAAAAAAAAAATCTACATTTGACAGAGTAGTATACTGCAAGTGCAAAAATAATATATAAATAGTAAACTATAAGTATAATGTTATGTTTACTTAAAGAAAACTTACAAGTATACTTGCAGTTTAAACTACTAATCTAGTAGTTTACTGAGTACACTTCAGTGTATACTTTCATAAACTAAAAAATGTACTACTTGTATTAAAATAGTAAACTACTTATAAGTTCACTTGTAGTACAGATGCATTACAAATGAGAAACCTAGTTGTGTACTTACACTTACAGTACACTTAAACGTGTACTTTTATATACTAAAAGTGGGCCAATTTAGTCCCAAGCAGTATTGAAATAGTACACTTACAAGTTTACTACAAGTACACATTGACATTAGTAGACTTACTACATAAAGTATACTTAAAAATATACTTGGACATTACTTAAGTATACTTCATAAAATGACCTTGAAGTATACTTCTTTTTTGTAAGGGCAGGACTATAGGCTGGCTTTAGTCGTCTGGCGGGAGGATAAAGCGTTGTCAAAATGATTCCAGTTCGCATGGATACGCGGAGGCGATAAAAATTCTGTATTATGAGTTTTTAAGGCCAGACAAGTAGTTTGTAAAGACGGATTACACGCCTGTGCACATATATATTCAAACACGCATATCTATAGACTAAACACGTGATACGCATGTGCGCCGTCAGCGTTTCACAGATTCACGTTTTTGATTCACCGCCTGCACCAGATCCTGTTTCAAGGTGTGCGTTCTCGAGCCCCAAACACTGCCGTGTGAATGAACGGCCAGAACACATTAAAGTTTCTGTTTCCTGTGAGAACGGTGTGTGTTAGCGGCCCCTAAGTTAATAACTAATGATCTTTACAACGCAAGTGAATCAATCAAAACTTTATCTGGACAATAACTTTATTCTAGAGCCGCTGTAAAGCCTAAACACTCTCTGTTACTGTAATCTCCTGTTATCACTGTAAAGCTGCTGTGAAACACTGTATATTGTTAAAGCGCTGTATAAATGAAGGAGACTCGACTTGAGGAGGAAACCTCCGCTTTCCCAGAACCGGCTTCTTCAGCAGACACTGGGATATGGCAGGAGACGGAGGGAGGCCTGCTTTCTTTTAAGACCCCCAGTGGGACCCTTTCAGCAACACTGGGAAAACAGCTTCTCATGTACACATCTGCACTCGCTTCCCCAGGACTGCTGTGGAGAACAGGTCTGAGACCTGCCGTGAGGAGAACGGCACACCTCGACCCACAGCTGCCGGACACAGGGACACACGGGCTCATTTGATTAACTGTTTTAGGCTAAAGCCATTGTTCAGCAAGCTAGAGGAGGTGTCAGACCCTGGGGGAAGTTTGTATGCCTGTGTTTTTTATTTATGGGCCTAAATACAGCAGGAAAAAGCTAAAATGGCAATTTGTCACGAAAGGAAAACTGAAAGATGGGTTTGCAGTGTTACAGGGGTTAATAAAATCCCTATCAATATAGAGTTTAGCTGTTATAAGTTGGTTTATGACTTGGATGTTTTCAGATGTAAATGGCGCATAAAGAAATGTATTTGGAATGTTGACCCTGATGGCTGTCTTCAGATTTATGCATGAATGGAGTTTTTATGATTGTAAAGAAAAGGAAAGAAAAACAGTGAAAAAATAAAGCAAAAGCCCCTTGACGGCGTGATGTACCGCGGATGTAGAGCAGCTGAGGGGCGTTGTTAGGCTCGACGCGGAGTAAAACCCCTCAGCTGCTCTACATCCGCGGTAAATCACGCCGTTAAGGGGCTTTTGCTTTTATAAAACAGTTACTATATCAAATATTCATTTTAATATTTATTTTATTCATAAAATAAACACCAGCAACAAAAAATATGTTATAACACATTTATTCCTCCGCCAAGCAATGTAGTTCCAAAGACGTTGGCAACCATCACATATAGCAACATAGCATTACAAACGGCAGTTGCGCAGTAACACTAGTGTAAAGCGGTCACACCTGTGTGTGTGTGTGTGTGGAGTCATTTACAACGGCTTCGAACTCGGCTCAACCAATCAGAATCAAGGACCGGAACGATCCGTTTTATTACCTTTATTTATTTTAGAAAGGAGTGTTGACGTTTCTAAGATGCTTTTTCACGTCTTGAGACTTTTTTATTTTTATTTTTTATCCATTGCGCTCCTTTCAGCTGCTTTTTTTCTTTTCTTTTTTTTTTTACTAAAAATTCTATATCTTTAATGTTTTTGTAAATAAAGTGATCTTAAAGTAAAAAAAAGTCTCTCCCTCTCTCCTCTCTCCCCCCGGGATTGTCCCGGTCTCGGTTGGCAGGGTGACAGTCCTCGAGTGTGTAAACTCGTGCTATTGTCCCCGGGCCAGAAGCTGCCATGGAGACACACTAATATGACACAGGGAAATGTTTGCTGATGGCCATTCTATGGGCTTTGTCCCACTCTTTCTCTTTCATGACGACTCGATTTAAGTCTCCGAATGTTTGACTACAAACGCGAGAGTGCTCTCCGGCTCCTCCGCCTTTGTCCCGCGGGTTTGAATGAGTAATTCAGCTTTTGTGTGTCTGGATTGAGGGGGCAAACAGAGAGACAAGATTCCTGAGCGCTCGAGCCGCTTCCCATGGTTATGCGGGATCAGACTGGGATCGGGATGGGGAACAGGAGCGTGGCGCTTCACCGGCCCTTTACAAACGCATTGTGCCCGAGGGGAACCGGTGACCGTTTCTACGGAGAAACATCGCGTCTGCGGGCTATTTTCCTGAGGGATTTCCATGACAACTATTTGAGGAGGTAAAGAATCCGACACCGGGCTCTCGAGCTCATTGTGAGGAGAGTGCGGGCTCTGATTGGCTCAGGGAGCAGTGATACACCGAGTCTATAGGCATTGAGCTTCAGTGAGTGTTATTAGAGAGCGTCCCTTCACGAGCTTCTGTGCGCATTACCCGGGAACGGGAGAGCAGATGCGCGGGCCTGAGCGCGGAGGTTTGAACGCTCCGGGTAAACGCGTGCGATGGCCAACGCTGACAGCGAGGTGAAGACGCTCCTGAACTTCGTGAATCTGGCTTCGAGCGACATCAAGGCGGCGCTGGACAGATCCGCGCCCTGCAGACGCTCCGTGGACCACCGCAAATACCTGCAGAAACAGCTCAAGCGCTTCACGCACAGGCCCGCAGACCCGCGCGCGCGCGTCCGGCCGAACGCGCCGGACCCGAGCCCGAACCCCGCGGGTCACGTGCCCATGCGCTCGCGCCAGCTCCCGGCGTCCTTCTGGCAGGAACCGCGCACCCCGGGCACCCGCGCGCGTCTCCAGCACCTCCTGAGGAACAGCGCGAGCGGCCCTGCGAGCGTCAGATCTCACGCAGAGAAAAGGAAGATGATTCGCGATAATAATAATAATAATCACCCGCACGCGGAGCCGCCGAGGAGGAGCGCGCCGTGCGCGTGCGTGTGCGCGTGCTGCCCTCTTCAGTGTCACGCGCTGCACGCGGACGCGCCTCTCAGGAACAGAACAGCGGAGGCGCGCGGCTTCATCGACGGACTCCACGGTAACGCACATGTGGTGATCAAGCCGATTCCCACGAAGCCCGCGATCTCCTCCTCCATCTTCAGCGTGTTCGGCTTCATCTAGTGCTAGAGGACCACAGGACCACTACAGCACTACTACTGGACTACTACTGGACTACTAACCTTCTTCAGCTCTTCTGTTTTAACCCAGTCCTGACACGTGCTGCACATGCACAAGCAATGCTTATGATCACGCGCCTTTGAGCACTTAAGTACAGATGTAGCAGGAGTAATACACACGTGCGGTGATTATTTTATTGGCTTTTGTAAAGTTGGAACGCGAGGACATCCAGATATGATCACAGCATTGCATTAGTTTACACGCATCATCAGGAGACTTTCTGTAGAAGGAGTTTTCATTTAACAATCGCTCTCTGCTCCAGATTCACTTCCCTGAAACAGCAGGATTTCACTGTGGTGTAGAGATAGATCAGTATTTATTATGATCTTTTAGTTGAGATGTTGTTCTGTCACACTAATTAAGCCTGGTCATAATCCAGGTCTTGTGCTGAATTAGCTCATTAAAACTGGTAATCGACTGCTTTACACTGTCTGCTCATTACTGACGCACTCAAACCACACACGAGAGAAGGAGAGCCTTTTATTCTGCAATCGCCAATGTCATACTCTGTGTTTTTAGATCATCAAAATACATGAAATTGTGTATCAAACACACACAAACTTTAAAAAAATTCAAGATCATAAATTAAAATGTATAAATAGCAGCCTGAAGACAAAACACTCAATTCACAATAGAAGTAATCTCACAGCACCTGTGTTTAAATGTCCAGCAGAAAAAATGTTTCAGAATAAATTATTTGTTTCTGTGTTGTGTTGGAGCCGGTTCTGGATCTAAGGGTCTGGTTCTGGAGCTCAGGAGCCGGTTCTGGAGCTCTGGAGCCGGTTCTGGATCTCAGGAGCCGGTTCTGGAGCTTAGGTGTTGGAGCCCGGAGCCGGTTCTGGATCTCAGGAGCCGGTTCTGGATCTCAGGAGCCGGTTCTAGAGCTCTGGAGCCGGTTCTGGATCTCAGGAACCGGTTCTGGAGCTCAGGTGTTGGAGCCCGGAGCCGGTTCTGGATCTCAGGAGCCGGTTCTGGATCTCAGGAGCCGGTTCTGGAGCTCAGGGGCCGGTTCTGGAGCTCTGGAGCCGGTTCTGGATCTCAGGAGCCGGTTCTGGAGCTCAGGTGTTGGAGCCCGGAGCCGGTTCTGGATCTCAGGAACTGGTTCTGGATCTCAGGAGCCGGTTCTGGAGCTCAGGTACCGCAGCACGGGCCCCGGCAGCGGCAGCGAGTCGATGGACCTCAGTCTCCGGGTCCCCAGCTGCTCTCGGACCCTCAGCCGGCACAGGTGCATCAGGGGCCGAGGGGACGCTGCAAACACACAGATACACTCACACACTCATCATCCTCACACTGTAACTGACCTGAGTGTTAATGTGTGTATGAAAGTCTCAAAATCAACAAACACAACTGAAAATAATCATTCCTAACTGAAGTTGTCTTCTATGTACGAAACAAAGGAAAGCATGAAAGACAAACAGACTTTATATTATAAAGCCGCTGTGGTTGAACGGTTCCTCCCGATCAGGCTGATAGTGTCAGGGGAAACAGAAATAAAGCAGCATGTGTGATGTGTGTCCTTCATCTAATTTGACTGGCAAATGTGCTGCGGTTCCTGAAGCAGATCATGAAGACTCACATGTTCTGTCGCGGATGCTGGGCCACTCGGGAGCGTCGCGGAGCAGAGCCGTGGTTCTGGAGCACAGCTGAACGTTCCCCACACACTCCAGCAGCAGATCCAGGACCTCAGCAGCGGACCGGCTCCAGCGGGGCGACGAGATCCAGGAGCAGAACTGGCACACGACACACAGACACAACATTAATTAAACAACAAAACAACATTTAGAAATGTTACTGGTAGTCGCTGTATGACGAGTTTTTGGCTATAAAATGTCACAGTTTACTTTATTTTGCTCTCCTCTCCTCACTTACATAAATGAACTATAGTGTCCTGATCACACTAGTGAAACAATATCAAAAATTATATCTGGTGTCTGAATAATGTTTGGTTTGACTCTCGATTGCCTTGGCTTGATATGTTTTTATGAGTCGCATTTTCCCTACATCCAAAGAGCACCGGGATACAGATTGTTACTCCATGTGCAGCACTTTTTTGCACTCACTGTCTTCAGAATGAATCGTTACTCGCAATTATCTGTATGACAGTTAATATTCAACACCAAATTCATGATCATGGCAGGCCTGAGAATCACTGCTGCAGAGTTTCTGCTGTGAAAGCCTCATTACTCAGATCACTGCCCAGCTATCATCCCGGTTCACTGGTGTCACCTGTAGCCCGGCCTCAGAGCGGCTCCGGCCGGCGTGCTCCTCTCGCGGGGGTGTGTGTGTGTGCGGTGTGAAGCAGGGCCGGGCGTCGCAGCCGTGCTCCAGCAGACAGCGCAGGACGCTGAGGGTGTGTGTGTGTGTGAGCAGCGCGGGGAGGGCCTCCACATGGGCCCCGTGCTCCAGCAGCAGCGCTACGCTCTCCACACACCCCCGCTCCGCCGCTAGCAGCAGCACCGGCTCCGCGTCAGGATCGGCTCCGGCCCTCAGCAGCTCCGCGGCCGCCTGCGTGTTCCCGGCGGAGACGGCCCCGAGCAGAGCCGAGCCGCAGCCGGAGGAGCGCCGGATGTTCACGTCACAGCCCGAGCGGATCAGCACGCGCAGGGTGTTCAGCTGGTTGTGCTCCGCGGACAGATGGAGCGGAGAGACGCCACTCTCCCGTAACCGCACGCGGCTGCTGAGCGGCAGCAACAGGGAAACTATCCTGTGGGAAACATGAGGAACGCGCTTAATACAGCAAACAATCATTCTTTCAGTCAAGACACTATTGAAAATGCTAGTTGATGTTATCAAATTGGACTAAAACTTGCAGATTTTGATCACAACTTCCCAAATTTATAATTTTTTCCCACCTCGTTACACTTGTGTTTGCAGTCAAAAATGACCAGCCTACAAAAAACTGTGTGTAACTCTGTTTTATTGCCACATATTAGATTCAATCTTTTGATCAACTGGTTTTCTTACTCTGAAATGTTAATTGTGTAATTGAGAGATGAAAGCATGTTGATGACCCGAGATGGAGTCTGATGTGAAACTCGAGGTCAGGGACCGAATCTGTTCTGTGGGGACAGGAGTCAGTCCTAGAGCCTCCGAATAAATCTTTAGGGTGTGTGTTGGACCGATTCCTTTCCTAGAGCTCCTCCTGTCTGATTTTAGGGAAAACTCGGGTCCATCGGAGATGTCCAGTAGAGTTCTCAGGCGTGCCGAAAGAACAGCTCAGACACAGTGTGATCACCATGGGGAAATCTCACAGTAAAACTGCGAGTTGTGAAAAATATGATACACCGGTGTTTTGCTCATGATGCACCTGTTTTTGTATGTGAATAATCTTGAGCTCAGATCTACGGAGCCCCGCACATGACATGCAAGAAAAAAAGAATCGTGCGGACGATTTACTAATATGTTCCCTCGATTTATAAATTGTGTGCACAATATAGCAAATCAAGGGAACGAAATAGTAAATCGTGCGCATGATTTAGCCTACTATTCTTTTTTCGGTTCCCTGAAGAGGGAACGAGACGCTGCGTCGATTGACGCTGAGGGAACGCTGAGGGAACGCTGAGGGAACGCTGGGGGAACGCTGAGGGAACGCTGAGGGAACGCTGAGGGAACGCTGAGGGAACGCTGGGGGAAAGCTTCGCGTGATGACGTCTTGAAGCACATGTGAAATCAGTCCAGTGGTGTGGCGGAACGTCAGAGGCGGGTGACGTCACGAACCAGGACACTATAAAGCTGCCCAAAACAGAGCAGCGCTAGCTTCGTAAAGTCTGAAGTCGTCGCTGACAGGCACATTGGAGATATGGCATGGAGACGCAGCGTCTCGTTCCCTCTTCAGGGAACCGGGTTACAGTCATAAGTGAGGCGGTTCTTTTCAAGGGAACTCGCACTGCGTCAAGTGACGCTGAGCAAACGCCACCAAAGCGTGAAGTGTCTGTCCAGTGTGGAATCGTGAGGAGCAGCGCTAGGACGAGAGCACCTGGGACCCTGGTGTAGAGTCCATGTTCAAAGAGTAGAACCGCACAAATGTGTGCGGTGAGGACCACCCTGCCGCATCACAGACAATGCCTGGCGGGATCGGAGCGTCCACATAGGAAGCACATCACAGTGCTCACAGCTAGCACCCTCGAGCTCCTCACCCAAACAAGCTACACAAAACATGCGTGTCCCCACCCGTTAAATAACGCAGGCGGGGTGCACACACATCCTAAACTGCTGCTTGCTCGCCATGACTTCTGATGTTCTGCCGCACCATTGGACTGATTTCACATGTGCTTCAAGACGTTATCACGTGAAGAGTTTCCTCAGCGTCAATCGAGAACAAGCTGATCAAACGATTGAATCCAATATTTGATGATGATAATATAGCATAACAAGCGATATATAAGCAATCTTTGAGCCGGAAACACCAAAAGATGTGAAGGGTTTTGAAAGCAGAGCTGAGTGACAGTGAGCATGAGGTGTTTGTGCCAGCTGTCGAGCCATCGTCAGGCGTCACACTCAGCTGCTGTTCCCAGTCCTGTTCCTGGAGATCTGCAGAGTTCCGCAGCCGTGATCACACACACCTGGAGCAGCTGATGAAGATCAGGTGTGTGTGCCAGATCTCCAGGAGCAGGTGTGGTGTGTGATCAGACTCAAGATCTCCAGGAGCAGGTGTGGTGTGTGATCAGACTCAAGATCTCCAGGAGCAGGTGTGGTGTGTGATCAGACTCACTCCTCGTGCCCGTGCTGGCTGGCGATGTGCAGTGGCAGAAGGCCGGCACTGCAGGGTTTGTTGGCGTCGGCGTGATGCTGGAGCAGAAGCTTGACGGTTTCCCCGTGACCGTGTCTGCAGGCTTCCGTTAGAGCCGTGTTTCCATCACACGTCTGGAGGTTCACACCGGCACCTGGCAGGACAAAACACACAAGCCATCCTTTAACATCGGGAAATAAATGTCCTATGAACACAAACGATGTCCTGTTCTGGGATTTATATCTGCTGCTGTACTGGCCTGTCCTGTTATTAGTTTGTGGTTATTCTGAATCTATCATATTCATTTGTTTATTCATGTCACGGTAAAATATTAATTTTAAGAACTTCAGGCATATTCACAGATGATCAGATAGATCCTCATATCTGAAGAAATGACACTCATGACTGAGTATTTTGTGATTTAGTAAATGTTTGCAGCATACAAAATTTCTCTTTATATGAAGACCGTACAAAATACTCAAAAATAATCTTAAACTTCTTTGTCAAATTAAATATTATATGAGCAGATTATTTTTATTGGGTTTGTCATTTTTGGGATACACCAGCAAGTATTGTGAATAATTAGCCTATATTAATGTGTAATTAAGTAAGGGTTAGTTCATTTAAACATCTATGTTATTGATAAATGTACAATTACCTTACATTAAAGAAAAATACGAGTTTGATTTGTCTTATTTGTCTATTTGTCTTAAAAGAAGAGTTGGATTGACAAGTGCAATCAACATATACAGCTAAATATTGTGTTTTTAGTGTTTTTCACAATGAAAATCATTTCAGTAAATTGTCAAGATTAAGATGTTGTATGATTTTAATTGTTAAATGCAGTGGGGAAGGTCGAGGCCTCTGACAGACTGAAATCACAATTTTATAGATTTAGGGTTTAAAACTAGCTTTGTTTTAAACTTAAGTTAATTTGATGTTAGAATTTATTTTAGAATATTTCGAATAGGTCTTGCTACAGAAAACATGGAATTTGTGCTTCTAAAGTTTTTAAGAAGTCACATGACACCAAAGTCAAGCCTATTGCTTAAACTACTATTCTCATTAACATATGATTTTAAAGTCATTGGATTTTTTGAGAGAATCCAAAAGCATGAGGTTCAGTACCGTTCCGGATCAGGTACGCAAGCGCTTCTGTCCGTCCGTGTCGTGCAGCTTCGATGGCGGGTGTGACGTCGTCAGTGTTACGGGCGTCTACGGCGGCTCTGGCCTGCAGGAGCATCTGGCAGAGTGTGATGTTGTTCCGTCTCGCGGCTTCATGCAGTGCCGTCCAACCTCGCCGACAGCGCTGATTCACTGACGCTCCACACGCTAGCAGCAGCTCCACCATACCGACACACTCCTGCTCACACGCTGCACATGAGGAGAAACAAACACACACGTTTACTCCATACCGACACACTCCTGCTCACACGCTGCACATGAGGAGAAACACACACACACGTTTACTCCATACCGACACACTCCTGCTCACACGCTGCACATGAGAAACACACACACACGTTTACTCCATACCGACACACTCCAGCTCACACGCTGCACATGAGGAGAAACACACACACACGTTTACTCCATACTGACACACTCCTGCTCACACGCTGCACATGAGGAGAAACACACACACACGTTTACTCCATACCGACACACTCCAGCTCACAAGCTGCACATGAGGAGAAACACACACACACGTTTACTCCATACCAACACACTCCTGCTCGCACGCTGCACATGAGGAGAAACATACACACACGTTTACTCCATACCGACACACTCCAGCTCACACGCTGCACATGAGAATCATACACACTTTTACTCCATACCGACACACTCCTGCTCACACGCTGCACATGAGGAGAAACACACACACACGTTTACTCCATACCGACACACTCCTGCTCGCACGCTGAACATGAGGAGAAACACACACACACGTTTACTCCATACCGACACACTCCAGCTCACACGCTGCACATGAGGAGAAACACACACACACGTTTACTCCATACCGACACACTCCAGCTCACACGCTGCACATGAGGAGAAACACACACACATGTTTACTCCATACCGACACACTCCTGCTCACACGCTGCACATGAGGAGAAACACACACACACGTTTACTCCATACCGACACACTCCAGCTCACACGCTGCACATGAGAAACATACACACTTTTACTCCATACCGACACACTCCTGCTCGCACGCTGCACATGAGAAACATACACACTTTTACTCCATACCGACACACTCCTGCTCGCACGCTGCACATGAGGAGAAACACACACACACATTTACTCCATACCGACACACTCCTGCTCGCACGCTGAACATGAGGAGAAACACACACACACACACGTTTACTCCATACCGACACACTCCAGCTCACATGCTGCACATGAGAAACATACACACTTTTACTCCATACCGACACACTCCAGCTCACACGCTGCACATGAGAAACATACACACTTTTACTCCATACCGACACACTCCTGCTCGCACGCTGCACATGAGGAGAAACACACACACACGTTTACTCCATACCGACACACTCCTGCTCGCACGCTGAACATGAGGAGAAACACACACACACACGTTTACTCCATACCGACACACTCCAGCTCACACGCTGCACATGAGAAACATACACACTTTTACTCCATACCGACACACTCCTGCTCGCACGCTGCACATGAGAAACATACACACTTTTACTCCATACCGACACACTCCTGCTCGCACGCTGCACATGAGGAGAAACACACACACACGTTTACTCCATACCGACACACTCCTGCTCGCACGCTGAACATGAGGAGAAACACACACACACACGTTTACTCCATACCGACACACTCCAGCTCACACGCTGCACGAGGAGAAACACACACACACACGTTTACTCCATACCGACACACTCCTGCTCGCACGCTGAACATGAGGAGAAACACACACACACGTTTACTCCATACCGACACACTCCTGCTCATATGCTGCACATGAGGAGAAACACACACACACGTTTACTCCATACCGACACACTCCTGCTCGCACGCTGAACATGAGGAGAAACACACACACACGTTTACTCCATATCGACACACTCCTGCTCACACGCTGAACATGAGGAGAAACACACACACACGTTTACTCCATACCGACACACTCCTGCTCACACGCTGCACATGAGGAGAAACATACACACACGTTTACTCCATACCGACACACTCCTGCTCGCACGCTGCACATGAGAAACATAAACCCCTTTCACACAGAGATTCCGGAAAATACACGGATAAAGTGACCCAGGATTTGACCCGGGTTCATTTGATTTTGGTTCATTCACACTGTCAGTGATTTGCCGGAATCAGAGAGTGCGTTCACACCAGAGCATGTGAGCGGAGTGGAGCGGTGAGAATCTCCGCTCGTCGCTCACGGAACTGTTCACCCCTCCGCTCCCCCGCTCAAAGCTACATCAGGCCGCTCCGCTCATTATCGCTCAGCGCTCAACGCAGTTTGCTTCGCGCTCCACTCAAATCGCCCCCCGCTCGCTCCGAAAAAGGAAAAAAAATCTACATGTATATCACTTTTAGCTTAGACCACAGCCTTACCTCCTAAAGAACTAATGAGTAACAACAACATTTTTCAAATAGAAATGTTTTATTTCAAATTACAGCCCTATAAGAAGGAATATAGCCTACACAAAAAGTCCTGTAAATTTAAACGAATAAATGGGCCTAATAATATAAATAATAAAATTATATAAACAAAAATATACATACATTTTTTAAAAGTAAATTAACTATAAGGCCAGAATTTTGATAAGTGAACTTTTGCGCAACACGCACGATTAACATTTAAATCGACTTCCATTGTACACACAAACTGCTGTAAAATTAAACGAATAAATGGGCCTAATAATATAAATATTATTACGGACGACACAAATTAGGCTAAATAAAATGAACCATTAGGTCTACTTGAAAGAAAAAACAAATTTGTTTGAATATTACGCTCTATTTAATTTACACTTTGTTACAAGTTACCGTATTCAATTTACTAACCTTTTGTTTTCTTCCCAGCGTGTTCGAGTAGCTCACGTTCATGTTTTCGAGAAATGTGTCTTTTGAGATTCCAAAATGAATCTTTGCTGACTGAAACGATGTCTCCACATTCGTTTTCTTGTACCACATTATCATTGTTAGATAGTTTTATATTAATAGTAGCCTACACCTGTATGTATGACTTCTCATTTTCCTTTTTGAAGTAGCCTACTTTTTGAACTCCATTATTGAGCCGAGTTTTGACTGAAAATAGTCTACTGTTGATGACTGTGCAAGACAGATGGATCCTGGTTTAGGTTTGACTGAGCATGCTTCAGACTCGTGGTGTGACCGGAGCGAAATTGGAGCGGGGAAATAAGGCGACGCTCCGCCCTTTTAAAAATGCCGCTCTGCGCTCTGTCCAAGATCCGCCCGCTCCCGCTCCCCGCTCGCTCCCACTCCACTCCGCTCACATGCTCTGGTTCACACACAACCCGTAAAAATCCTGTAAAGACACGTGACATCGACGTGACATGTAATGTCTCAGCAGCGTCTTCAGTTTGCTTATGAGCTGCGATTTCTTGCAAACCAAGCTTGTGCATTTTTTTCTCTGATTCGATCATAAACTTGCGCATTACGTACCGTTTCACAGCTGGCGAACGATCCCGGCTTCAGCGTCATCACTACGACACGGCATTATTACGGCTTTTGTTCACACAGCGCGCGTTCCGGAACTTAACACGTCAATGTTACTAGGTCCCCAACCCGGCATCGATCCCGGCATCAATCCCGGGTCATGTTTGCGTTCACACAGAAGGCGTTCTGGAAATTGCCGGCAATTTCCCGGGTTCAAAGCGCTGTGTGAAAGGGGCTTTACACACACGTTTACTCCATACCGACACACTCCAGCTCACACGCTGCACATGAGGAGAAACACACACACACACGTTTACTCCATACCGACACACTCTTGCTCGCACGCTGCACATGAGGAGAAACACACACACACGTTTACTCCATACCGACACACTCCTGCTCGCACGCTGCACATGAGAAGAAACACACACACACATTTACTCCATACCGACACACTCCAGCTCACACGCTGCACATGAGGAGAAACACACACACATGTTTACTCCATACCGACACACTCTTGCTCGCACGCTGCACATGAGGAGAAACACACACACGTTTACTCCATACCGACACACTCCTGCTCGCACGCTGCACATGAGGAGAAACACACACACGTTTACTCCATACCGACACACTCCTGCTCGCACGCTGCACATGAGGAGAAACACACACACGTTTACTCCATACCGACACACTCCAGCTCACACGCTGCACATGAGGAGAAACACACACACACGTTTACTCCATACCGACACACTCTTGCTCGCACGCTGCACATGAGGAGAAACACACACACGTTTACTCCATACCGACACACTCCTGCTCGCACGCTGCACATGAGGAGAAACACACACACGTTTACTCCATACCGACACACTCCTGCTCGCACGCTGCACATGAGGAGAAACACACACACGTTTACTCCATACCGACACACTCCTGCTCGCACGCTGCACATGAGGAGAAACACACACACGTTTACTCCATACCGACACACTCCTGCTCGCACGTTGCACATGAGGAGAAACACACACACACGTTTACTCCATACCGACACACTCCTGCTCGCACGCTGCACATGAGGAGGAACACACACACACACGTTTACTCCATACCGACACACTCCTGCTCGGACGCTGCACATGAGGAGAAACACACACACACGTTTACTCCATACTGACACACTCCTGCTCACATGCTGCACATGAGGAGAAACACACACACACGTTTACTCCATACCGACACACTCCTGCTCGCACGCTGAACATGAGGAGAAACACACACACACGTTTACTCCATACCGACACACTCCTGCTCGCACACTGCACATGAGGAGAAACATACACACACGTTTACTCCATACCGACACACTCCTGATCGCGCGCTGCACATGAAGAGAAACATTCGGAAAAGGAAAGGAAGCGAGTAAAGGAAGAGAGGAAAGGAAGAGAGGAAAGGAAGCGAGTAAAGGAAGAGAGGAAAGGAAGAGAGGAAAGGAAGCGAGTAAAGGAAGCGAGTAAAGGAAGAGAGGAAAGGAAGCGAGTAAATGAAGAGAGGAAAGGAAGCGAGTAAAGGAAGAGAGGAAAGAAAGTGAGTAAAGGAAGAGAGGAAAGGAAGAGAGGAAAGGAAGCGAGTAAAGGAAGAGAGTAAAAGGAAGCGAGGAAAGGAAGAGAGGAAAGGAAGCGAGTAATGTCAATGTCAATGTCAATGTCAATGTCAAATTTATTTATTTAGCACCATTTATCCCAACCGAGGTTGTCCAATGTGCTGCACATATTGTAATAGACAATTGCACAAAACATATAAGCAATAAAAACATTGTAATAAAACAAACATTTCAATACCACTTCCTCACTAAGTATATGCTAATTCAAAAAGATGCGTTTTTAGCATAGTTTTAAAAACAGATAAGGATGATACAGAGCGAATGCACAGAGGTAAAGCATTCCATAATCTGGGGGCAGCTACTGAAAAAGCCCGGTCGCCTCTGCACCTCAGCTTTGACTTTGGGATACATAGCAATTTCTGGTTAGATGACCGGAGAGAATGAACAGGACGATACTCAGTAAGTAATTCCGAAAGATACGGAGGGGCCAGACCATTTAATGATTTAAACACCAAAAGAATAATTTTGAATAAATGAAGAGAGGAAAGGAAGCGAGTAAAGGAAGAGAGGAAAGAAAGTGAGTAAAGGAAGAGAGGAAAGGAAGAGAGGAAAGGAAACGAGTAAAGGAAGAGAGGAAAGGAAGAGAGGAAAGGAAGAGAGTAAAAGGAAGCGAGTAAAGGAAGAGAGGAAAGGAAGCGAGTAAATGAAGAGAGGAAAGGAAGAGAGGAAAGGAAGAGAGGAAAGGACGGGAGTAAAGGAAGAGAGGAAAGGAAGAGAGGAAAGGAAACGAGTAAAGGAAGAGAGGAAAGGAAGCGAGGAAAGGAAGAGAGTAAAAGGAAGCGAGTAAAGGAAGAGAGGAAAGGAAGCGAGTAAATGAAGAGAGGAAAGGAAGCGAGTAAAGGAAGAGAGGAAAGAAAGTGAGTAAAGGAAGAGAGGAAAGGAAGAGAGGAAAGGAAACGAGTAAAGGAAGAGAGGAAAGGAAGCGAGGAAAGGAAGAAAGTAAAAGGAAGCGAGTAAAGGAAGAGAGGAAAGGAAGCGAGGAAAGGAACAGAGGAAAGGAAGCGAGTAAAGGAAGAGAGGAAAGGAAGAGGGGAAAGGAAGCAAGTAAAGGAAGAGAGGAAAGGAAGAGAGGAAAGGAAGCGAGTAAAGGAAGAGAGGAAAGGAAGAGAGGAAAGGAAGCGAGTAAAGGAAGAGAGGAAAGGAAGCGAGGAAAGGAAGAGAGGAAAGGAAGCAAGGAAAGGAAGAGAGGAAAGGAAGCGAGGAAAGGAAGAGAGGAAAGGAAGAGAGGAAAGGAAGAGAGGAAAGGAAGAGAGGAAAGGAAGCGATTTCCTGTGGGAAATGACATACTGATAAAATGACCTGAATGACCCGAAAGACCTGTATGAGCTGAACGACCTCTGAACGACCTGTATGACCTGTATGACCTGAACGACCTGACTGACCTGAATGACCCAAATGAACGCACCTTTATAAAGCGGCGTCTCTTTGTTCTTGTTGCTGATATCGGGGTCGGCTCCTGCTTCCAGAAGAATCCTCACACAGTCCAGGTGTCGTCCGTGAACCGCGATCATCAGAGCCGTCTGTTCCTGAAGCGTGCGCTTGTCCACACACACGCCTCGAGCTGCACACACACACACACACACACATCATTAATCAGCACACGCATCAGGTCTGCTGTAGATGACCAATGACTAGCACAGTAAAACACAACACTAGAGCGGCTCAACCTGTTCAACAAGTGCATGGGTTTGTTTTCTGGAAATTCCTCAGAAAGGTTAGAGAGAAACAGCCTGTGGCACTTCAAGTGTGTGTGAGACAGTGATTTAGAACTCAAGTGTGTGTGAGACAGTGATTTACCTTTCAGCAGCGCTTGAACACAGAGTGTCTGTCCGCAGTGAGCGGCTTCATGCAGTGCCGTCCAGTCGTCAGCGTCACACACCGATGCTAGTGCCCTCACTTGCTGCACATCTCCTCTCCGCACCGCACAGATCAGCCTGAGAGAGAACAGATCATCACTGACTAGTCGTCACAGGGGTTTAGAGGCCGGGGCTAGTCGTCACAGGGGCTCAGAGGCCGGGGCTAGTCGTCACAGGGGTTTAGAGGCCGGGGCTAGTCGTCACAGGGGCTCAGAGACGGGGCTAGTCGTCACAGGGGATCACAGACGGGACTACTCGTCACAGGGGCTCACAGGCCAGGGCTAGTCGTCACAGGGGTTCAGAGACGGGGCTAGTCGTCACAGGGGTTTAGGGGCCGGGGCTACTCATCACAGGGGCTCAGAGGCCGGGGCTAGTCGTCACAGGGGTTTAGAGGCGGGGCTAGTCGTCACAGGGGTTCAGAGGCGGGGCTAGTCGTCACAGGGGCTCACAGACGGGACTAGTCGTCACAGGGGCTCAGAGGCCGGGGCTAGTCGTCACAGGGGCTCACAGAAGGGGCTAGTCGTCACAGGGGTTCACAGACGGGGCTAGTCGTCACAGGGGCTCAGAGGCCGGGGCTAGTCGTCACAGGGGCTCACAGACGGGGCTAGTCGTCACAGGGGATCACAGACGGGACTACTCGTCACAGGGGCTCAGAGGCGGGGCTAGTCGTCACAGGGGCTCACAGACGGGGCTAGTCGTCACAGGGGTTCACAGACGGGGCTAGTCGTCACAGGGGCTCAGAGGCCGGGGCTAGTCGTCACAGGGGCTCACAGACGGGGCTAGTCGTCACAGGGGCTCACAGGGGCTCACAGACGGGACTAGTCGTCACAGGGGCTCACAGACGGGGCTAGTCATCACAGGGGCTCACAGACGGGGCTAGTCGTCACAGGGGCTCACAGACGGGGCTGGGCTCACAGACGGGACTAGTCGTCACAGGGGCTCACAGACGGGGCTAGTCGTCACAGGGGCTCAGAGGCCGGGGCTAGTCGTCACAGGGGCTCATAGGCCGGGGCTAGTCGTCACAGGGGCTCACAGACGGGGCTAATCGTCACAGGGGCTCACAGACGGGGCTAGTCGTCACAGGGGCTCAGAGGCCGGGGCTAGTCGTCACAGGGGCTCAGAGGCCGGGGCTAGTCGTCACAGGGGCTCAGAGGCCGGGGCTAGTCGTCACAGGGGCTCACAGACGGGGCTAGTCATCACAGGGGCTCACAGACGGGGCTAGTCGTCACAGGGGCTCACAGACGGGGCTAGTCGTCACAGGGGCTCAGAGACGGGGCTAGTCGTCACAGAGACTCAGAGACGGGGCTAGTCGTCACAGGGGCTCACAGACGGGGCTAGTCATCACAGGGGCTCACAGACGGGGCTAGTCGTCACAGGGGCTCACAGACGGGGCTAGTCGTCACAGGGGCTCAGAGACGGGGCTAGTCGTCACAGGGGCTCAGAGGCCGGGGCTAGTCGTCACAGGGGCTCACAGACGGGGCTAGTCATCACAGGGGCTCACAGACGGGGCTAGTCGTCACAGGGGCTCACAGACGGGGCTAGTCGTCACAGGGGCTCAGAGACGGGGCTAGTCGTCACAGGGGCTCACAGACGGGGCTAGTCGTCACAGAGACTCAGTCTCATAAATGCTTGTTTTCTCCAGCAGTGCTTTTTAAGAAATCTCTTAAACTGAAATATTTTATTGAGTTCTGTCCTCCAGGCTAGATTTACAGTATAATCCTATTTTTGTAATATCTACGAAATAAAATAAACGCACACAGACATCCATCCACTATACAATTAAGGCAACTTTTGTCTTAGCATGTTTCATTAAATATATTTCCTAGTCGTTTTACTGTTCACATGTGGCCATAAACCCGTAATATGGATTTGAGTGGCAGGTTCCAGTGTGACAGCTTACCCCGTGCACAGATTACTCTACAGCGGTCTCGATGCGAATGTGTCTAAAGAGACATTTAAAACTCAACACATACTGAGAAACACTGAGTGTGACAACTAGCCCCGTCTCCAGAAGATCAACACAGAACACGGAGAGATTTGAGCTGTCACAAAACACCCGATTTAAAGTGACAGCTGAAGGTCATGCAGGAACAAACCCGTCACACACCTGCCATATTCTGATACTATAAACTGTAAACTGAACCATTTGAGCTCGTTCTGTTGATGAATAAACTGCCACAGTAAACACACACACACACACACACACACACACACACACACACTGAAGGACTCACTCTGTCGGCTCGATGTCTCTCTCAGATGATGATGTTTTCTGTGGCGATGAATTTCGTTTTGTGTCATTTGTTCGAAATAATGAGATATATTCGGCATAAGTGAATCGTGTCATCGTGTCGTGTTATTGTCACACAGCGCGCGTGGACAGACAAAGGCGCGCGCGCGCGTGTGAGTGAGTGTGTGTGTGTGTGTGTGTGTGTGTGTGTGTTCAGCGCTCAGCTGTTCGTTCACTGGGTTAATTTTAGTTCGTCTTGACACGTGAGGACTGGAGTTTACCTTATTTGTCTGTCCACTCCACCAGCTCAGATAATGTGATAATAGCAGCGCTTACTGTGGAATTACTGAGAAACGAGGAAAACATGTTTATTCATGTTCAGATCACATCAGGTCTTTTGTTTAGATTCCTCAGAAAAAGAAAGAGAAAGAGAAAGAGAAAGAGAAAGAGAAGAAAATACTACATAAGAACTGACACTTCTAGTTCAGATTCTGGATCTGTCATCATTCCACATTAGTGTGTGTATTCTCTGATGTCTCGTCACGCGTGTCAGATATGATGACGACAGCAGTAGTGTTACTGCACATGTCAGCCTTTTTGTTTGTTACATATTTAGGCAAACCGGTTTTCTGCTTATATGCAAATGTATTAGTGAGGAAATGGTAAAGAAACTATGGACTGTGTGTTTAAAATCATGCAGTGTGTTCACATGTGTGACTCCTCATCATGTGTGATGTTCAGATCTGCTCTGATGCCTTTTATGGACACGATCCTCAGTTCAGCTTCACACACACACACACACACACACACACACACACACACACACACACACACACACACACGCACGCACACACGCACGCACGCACGCACGCACACACACACACACACACACACACACACACACATATACACACACAATCCTCAGTTCAGCTTCACTTCCACTCGAGACATTTATCATCACTGTCACTGATCACATTCACACTACACAATGTTGTACATTAATGATACATGTGAGGTTTCTAAAGTATTAAAACTGATATTATTTGCGGATTGTTCTGGTGCCAATCTGAAACAACTTTTGGATACAATGGAAAAAGAAATGGCACTGCTAAAAAAATGGTTTGATTTGAATAAATTAACATTAAATATAAGTAAAACAAAATATATTATATTTGGTAATCGTTTATCGAATATAATAAGTAAATTAATGATTAATGAAGCTGAAATAGAAAGGGTGTCAGCTATTACATTTCTTGGAGTAATTATAGACAATAAATTAAACTGGAAGCCCCATATACTGTATCTTATACTAAGAACAAGATTTCAACGTCAATTGCAATATTATATAAAGTTAAAGATTTCTTAAATGAAAAATTATTATATACTTTGTATTGTTCCCTTGTGCTTCCATACATCACTTATTGTGTGGAAGTATGGGGAAATACATATAAAACAAACACCAATTCAATATTTATGCTTCAAAAGAGAGCCATACGAATAGTAAAGAAAACCACCTATAGGGAGCCAACAAACGCCCTTTTTATTGAACTAAAGGCTCTAAAGTTTAAAGAATTAGTAGAACTAAAAACATTACAGATCATGTACAGAGTAGCCAGAAAGCGTCCAGGGTTGTTCACAGAAGGAGAACGCCAACATGACTTAGGGGAACTTGTGTAGTCAAAAAGAACCAAGTAAGGACTAATGCAAAATACCATTGTATTTCAATTAAAGGTGTAAATCTATGGAATAGCGGTCATGAGGAACTAAACAAATGTGGGACACTTAATAAGTTAAAGAAACTATTTAAGAATAATGCACTGAAACTATATGAGACCATTTAAAGAATTATAAATGAACAAGCTGCTTTTGTTGTATTTGGATTGTGCAACCGTATTGCATAGGAAATACTAATGTTTTTGTATTCTGTTTATATTTGTTTGTCAACATTATAATGATGTAAGACAATAATTATTTTTATTAAAATATGAGATGTTTTAAAAAGGTAGGCATTATAAGCAAGAGCTCCGCCTACACCTGTTTCAGACTGCTGTAAATATGCTGTTGTTTGTTAGCTCAACTGTGTTGTTGAAATTAAGTTGTCTGTCTGAAATAAACTAAACTAAACACACGCACACACACACACACACACGCACGCACACACACTGAAAACGACACAGCTCAGTCTAGTTTGTCACACACACTCTCTCTGAACACGTCAAAGCTCCTGAGTTGATATCAGCACACTGTATGATGAATATTAAAGACCCCATGAAATGTAACAAGGCAGGCTAATCTTTTTGGACTTGCCGTATTTATTATTTGATTATTTTTTATTGAGAAATATCATACATATTTTGCTAACAATATATAAATAGCACAAATCTTACAGGACGACTTAAAGAAAGAGAGACTATTTTTTTAAATATGTAAATTTGCCTAAATGTACAGTATTCAGCAGAAGTGAGTTCTCAGTATCTCACACACTCTCTCACACACTGCAGTGTTTATACGTCGAGCATTTCCTCTTGAACCATCAAAAACAAGTCAGAAAGTCTAATAAAACTCACTGTAAGACAGAAATGAACAGAAGAGGACATTCATGTAACCCTAAACCTACACAATACAACCAATCGTTCAAAATACAGTAAACTCCTGTGAAAGACACAGATATTCCTTCATGTTCACACACACTGACGCAGTTCTCACTTCTGCTGATTATCTTAAAGCTTTACTCGTGAAATAAAAGCCACAACTTTGAATTTAAACGTCCTTGTAATAGCGAGGACTGTTTTATTTTTTGTGAAGCAAATAAAACACAACTTGGATAAAGATTTATGATTCGTGTAGTTGTTGATGACTCGACAGCGCCACACTGTGGACGCGCAGGTTCTGAGACTACGACACTTCCGCTCAATTACCATGACAACAGCGCCGCGTCGCCGCGAACTCATACTCCTATTGTGTTTCCGAGCAACACCAAAAGCGAGGAATTAAAGAAAACCATTAAAGAAAAGCTCGTTGTTAACGCGCCTCTCACGCTTACTACAGTCTCTCTGCTTCACTGTATCTCTCTCGGTCGGGTTCTGCTAAAGCACTCATGGATTCCTCGTCTCGAGCTTCACCTGCTCTGAAAACTAACGCAGATCTAAAGCTGAAAGTAGAAAACAGAAAGAAAAACGTGTTTGTAACGCAGTTAGAGGAGCACAGGTACAGATGCTTATACTTTATTGAGTTGTACTGCTTTAAACTTTTTAAAGTTATAAAGCCAGTTTACTGCGGTGATTTCTCTGTTAATGGTCTGTTGTTTTTGTCATGACAGAGAGCAGAAGGATGAGCATATAAAGCATATTCCTGTAATAACACAGGTGTGTATGAGACCGACCACAGCACACTACACACACACACACACACACACACACACACACACACACACACACACACACACGCATCTACAAAAAAAAGAAAATAATTCTGTGTAGGATTTACTCAGAAATATTTTTCACTCCGAAATGGCTCGTTTCACAAATAATGACAAAGAAACGTCAATTAACACGTTTTACACAGTGCCTAAACGGTATGATTACACTGTAACAAGAACACCTTAAAATACAGAGTAATATTAATTAACTACAGGTGATGTGATGGTGATGTGATGGTGATGTGCTGGTGATGTTATGATGATGTGATGTGATGATGATGTGCTGGTGATGTGATGGTGATGTGCTGGTGATGTGATGTGATGGTGATGTGATGGTGATGTGATGATGATGTGCTGGTGATGTGATGTGATGGTGATGTGATGGTGATGTGATGGTGATGTGCTGGTGATGTTATGATGATGTGCTGGCGATGTGCTGGTGATGTGATGGTGATGTGCTGGTGATGTGCTGGTGATGTGCTGGTGATGTGATGGTGATGTGATGATGATGTGCTGGTGATGTGATGATGATGTGCTGGTGATGTGATGGTGATGTGCTGGTGATGTGATGGTGATGTGATGGTGATGTGCTGGTGATGTTATGATGATGTGCTGGTGATGTTATGATGATGTGATGGTGATGTGCTGGTGATGTGATGGTGATGTGCTGGTGATGTTATAATGATGTGCTGGTGATGTGATGGTGATGTGATGATGATGTGCTGGTGATGTGCTGGTGATGTTATGATGTGATGGTGATTTGATGATGATGGTGATGTGATGGTGATGTGCTGGTGATGTGATGGTGATGATGATGTTATGATGATGGTGATGTTATGATGATGGTGATGGTGATGTGATGTGCTGGTGATGTGCTGGTGATGTGCTGGTGATGTTATGATGATGGTGATGGTGATGTGATGGTGATGTGCTGGTGATGTGCTGCAGAGCTCCAGCGGGCTCCTGGAGACGGGCGTGAACACACTGCAGTCCACACTGGTCCTGAAGAAGCGTGTGGAGGTGGACGAGATGAACACGCAGCTGATGGAGAAACGACAGCAGGTTCACGACTGCATGAAGATCCTCCGAGAGAGAAGAGCTCAGCTACAGCAGAGACAGGCCGAGGTGAGCGAGATCAGGGGTTCGGGCCGAGGTGAGCGAGATCAGGGGTTCGGGCCGAGGTGAGCGAGATCAGGGGTTCGGGCCGAGGTGAGCAAGATCAGGGGTTCGGGCCGAGGTGAGCGAGATCAGGGGTTCGGGCCGAGGTGAGCAAGATCAGGGGTTCGGGCCGAGGTGAGCGAGATCAGGGGTTCTCCTGCACTCACATGTGTAGGACAGGGTTCTGACTCCTCCTGCTGAAAAACTCATTCATTCACAGTCTAGTGTGTACTGTAAAACACAATCTATAGGCCCGTTCACATCAAGGACGATATCTATAACAATAAAGACAGATTTAAAAATCGTTCTAAATGTAAAAGAATAACAGAGTCCACACCTCAACTATAACTACGACTGCACAGAGAAACAATATTGTTTGTACAGTATATCTTTCTGAGCAGTTTTTCTCCAGCTGATGAAGAGTAAAAACAGCCAGAATCATCCTTCTTTAAAGAGCTCGAGCATTTAAAGCGACAGACAACAAACTGCAGCGCTTATAATAAACAGAAAGATATCGTCCAGTGTGGATTATAGTTATCGTTATAAACAGATATACCCTCCAGCTGTTTGTTAGGGGTTAACGGTACATTAGTGGACGAAACTGTTGTTCGATCATGTTTGCTTGAGATCATGTCTCCTCACACAGACAAAACAAAGGGCAGCAGAATTTGAGAAGTTTGTGGAGGAGAACGAGCTGAAACGTCGCCGTGCGCTGAAGAAGTTCCAGATGGAGAGACAGCAGAATGAGCTGAAGGAAAAGGAGAAAGCTGAACTGTCCTCACATCTCCAAGACTTACAGGCAAGGTAACTAGTAAAGACAGTCCAGTCGTTTACAGCAGTACTGACGAGTACACGGATCAGACACACTTAAAGTTGAGATGTGCATTAATCATGTTTTCTTTATTCAACAGACGACTGTACTTAAAAGAGCGAGTGAACAAGTTTAAGATATTCGAGGACTTTCTGATGAAGACTCTTGATTTACTTCCAGACAGTAAGAACATTTGGACAGAAAACTATCTTTTATTTAGTCTATAGGCCGTTCACACCAGGAACGATCACTATAACGATAAAGATATAGTTCTAAATATAATAGCCACACCTCAACTATAACGACACAGGAACGACGCCACTGTAATCTCTTTCAAAACAAATTTCTTTTCCAGCTCATGAATGATAAAAACATTGACAGCCAATCAGAATCCATCCTGCTTTAAAGAACTCAAGCATTTAAAGCGACAGACGAAACTGCAGCACTTATCATAAACTAGGGCTGTCAAAATGGCTGAACAGCTAAATGCGAATGATATTCGAATCCTAAAGGCAATACTATGTTAGAAGAAAGAAGTGCTGTAATGTCTCCTATGCCCACAAGAGGGCTCAAGCGAGCGCAATAAGCAGATATAAACCAAATCAAGCATCGCATCTTTTATTGGAATGAAACGACATTCACTTTTTAAAGTGCATTAACTTTTGAAACAATTGTTTTAAAATAAAATATAATTTCCTTAATGTACATGCAAGTAAAATTAGGTTACTATGGTGCATAAAACTGTGTTTGTGCATCAGTAACCTGAGAAAACACACTTTAACACACTGCGTAATGAACTACATGAACACACAACAGCAAACTGACTTTCAGAAACACTCACTTCTACTCTCTACATCTACATATAGATCATCACACACACCAGACGCTCTTGATCTGAGCGAGTGCTGAGCGCTTTGTTGACAGCTGATGAACACACACACACACACACACACACACTCAGATCTGACAGATGTGCAGGTTTGGTCAAGTGTGTCGTTGCACGAGTTTTGCCTCCGACTGAGAGGCTTTCGTCAGCATGAAGCCTTTTCCCGCCATTTTCCAAATGAAGAATGCAGCCACACCTGCTGTACTGGATACGCTAACAGGAACAAACCGCTTCGGCTCCTTCATCATCATGTCTCGCGCGCCTCTCGACACACCAAGAATTCGAATGAACATTTTTATTTCTTTTTCTTCGACGAATATTCGAAATTCACATTTTTATTTGACAGCCCTATAATAAACAGTATGATATTGTCCGGTGTGGACGCTGATATAGTTATGGCTCTTGGTGTGAACGGGCCTTTAGTCTCATCCCCGCTGTGCAGACTATCTAGGGTACCGGACGGAGCTGGTGACGGCGATCATCAGACGCTACGAGACTCTGAGCATCAGCCGACAGGATCTTCTGCAGCAGTTAAACAGCCTGACGGACGAGATGAAGACGAGCCAGGACCAGCTGGACGCCCTCAAACACCAGCACAACACCTATAAACTGGTACATTCACATCAGTGAAACCAGCATTACTGGCTCGTTACACACGCATGACGCACTGACGTGTTTTTGTGCTTGAGGCAGATGGCTAACCAGGAGCTGTCCGAGCGACAGACACAGCTGGATCAGACAAGTGAGAGGAACAAGCAGCTGGAGATGACGCTTCGCATGCACATGTCCCAGTCCAGAGACCAGGTCTGAGCCCTCACAGTACAGACACTGAGACCTCATGAGAACGTGTAGAGCAGGGTTCCTCACACCGACCTCACATCTTATAGAGATCCTGAAGAGCTTGATTATCTCGCTCAGGTGTGTTTGAGATTTTGTGTTTTCTCAGTCATCTTTAGTCAGATAAATTTACATGGTGACCGTGCCTCAGAATGCAATCAACTCTATCTGTGTCTGTAAAGATGTGAACCAAATGCACATACAGATGTACGACGGCCCACACAAATCTAGTGCATTCTGTCTTGTGCGGACGTTATATGGGAGGTCCTATCACTTCTTTACTCTGGTATAAAGTTTGGGTTAAGATTATTTGAAGGACGACATTCTAACATCGCTGCTGAAGAACTGCTACACTACTGCCTTCAGTAAATCCCCACAAGAACTCTGGTCAAGCTTACTTATTTTATGTATTAGAGAATAACAAATTGGCGAGCCACCAAACAATCACTCGGCTACATCTAGAGTAATCTAACGAGAGACACACGTCTCACGGATCCGCTTGCGTGACGGACAGCGGCGAGCTCGTTTAACCCATCACCCGACAACACAAGTTAACCACAGTCATTAGAATGTACTAAATCATCAGGTTATTCCCTGTGAGGATGTCAGTAGTTGATACCCTACGGCAACTGTCAAAAAATGATTGATTGACAGGTGCCCCGCCCCTTCCGGTGACAGGTACCCGCCCCTTTTGGCATAGGATCAAAGTGATCAAAGAGAACAAAGGGAGATCAAAGGATATCAAAGGGCTTTTGAAGTGTTTTTGACAGCTAGTTTTGATTTTTGATTGACAGGTTGACAGTTAGTATGACTTTTGATTGACAGGTTGACAGTTAGTATGATTTTTGATTGACAGGTTGACAGTTAGTTTCGGGTTTTAAAGTCTTTTGATGCCTTTTGATATGGACAGAAAGTGTTATAACAATATGTCATGGCTATGACAGTTAGTTTGATGCCTTTTGATATTGACAGAAAGTGTTAATCGTTTGAAGACACTGTGATTAAACAATATGTTATGGTATCTGACAGAAAGTCTGATTGTTTGAAGTTGGTATAATAATAATACATCATGATTTGGACAGAAAGTTGAAGCCTTTTGAACATGACAGTTAGTGTGTGTTTTGGAAGTTGGTGTCATAGGATCCTCCCTTCATATTCCTGAACTATCCGGGCTGCACTGTGAAAACTGATAAGGAAAAAGCTGTGGAAGTTTATGTCACACAAATGTTGAAAAACCATTCAGTTCTTTTAAAAGAATATAAATGATTATAAATGATTATAAAATCACACCTCACACCAAAAGTTTAAATAAAATGGAGTCACAAAAGATCAGAGTGTGTACTGAAGCTTCTCTCCAGCACAGCCCCGGCCTGAGTGGTGCGCGCGCCCTCCACATTCTGACATCCCCCTCCTTCTGCTCCTCCACATTCCAGAGCACAGTGATAGTGAGAAACAGAGAGTTTATAAAATAATGTATATTTCACACAAATAATATAATATACAATAATATAAAATAACATCTTACTGAAACCAATTCTTTCAGTTTTAGATAAACAAAAGAATAAAAAATCATCTTACTTAAAACATTCTGTTCTTTAAAAGAATATAAATAAAGATCTTATTAAAACCTCACACAAAAAGTTGAAATAAATGTAGAACTATCCAGTTTAAATAAAATGATTCACAAAAAAAAAAAAAATGCAATGAGTTAAATGTTTTTAACTATACATGTTCTACTGTTATGCTGCCTGAAAAATATTTTACACAACCAAGCAATGAAAAAAGCTTGTCATTTAGACCGTCATTTTGACTTACCTGTCGAGAAGAAAGCAGGCAACTTCCCTTTCAAAGTCTTTCTCCTTCATTAGCTCTTTCCACCTGGGAAAAGCTATCCCGATATTTATTTACATCCCGATATTTAAAATTTAAAAATTTTTCCGGGCTAGTGACAAGCGCATCTCACTGATCTCCTTGTCCACTTTAGCTGGTCTCAGGCAGCCGGCTCTGAACGAACACACGTTGATGAAACGTGTTGAGGTAGGCTAGTGCTTTTTGTCCCTCTCTGCCATTATAGTTTTTCAAGATGGCGGAATGACATGGAAGCCTCATGGACTTACCCGCCCCATGTAAATAAAGATAAGAAATGTTTCGCTTTAAGTCAGATCATTGGCAGAGGTCATTTTACACCAATGAGGACATACACTCACCTAAAGGATTATTAGGAACACCATACTAATACTGTGTTTGACCCCCTTTCGCCTTCAGAACTGCCT
This sequence comes from Rutilus rutilus, assembly GCF_951802725.1. Classification (NCBI taxonomy): domain Eukaryota; kingdom Metazoa; phylum Chordata; class Actinopteri; order Cypriniformes; family Leuciscidae; genus Rutilus; species Rutilus rutilus. Next base: position 375,089 of record NC_140226.1, read on the forward strand.
TAATTCTATGTGGCATTGATTCAACAAGGTGCTGAAAGCATTCTTTAGAAATGTTGGCCCATATTGATAGGATAGCATCTTGCAGTTGATGGAGATTTGTGGGATGCACATCCAGGGCACGAAGCTCCCGTTCCACCACATCCCAAAGATGCTCTATTGGGTTGAGATCTGGTGACTGTGGGGGCCATTTTAGTACAGTGAACTCATTGTCATGTTCAAGAAACCAATTTGAAATGATTCGAGCTTTGTGACATGGTGCATTATCCTGCTGGAAGTAGCCATCAGAGGATGGGTACATGGTGGTCATAAAGGGATGGACATGGTCAGAAACAATGCTCAGGTAGGCCGTGGCATTTAAACGATGCCCAATTGGCACTAAGGGGCCTAAAGTGTGCCAAGAAAACATCCCCCACACCATTACACCACCACCACCAGCCTGCACAGTGGTAACAAGGCATGATGGATCCATGTTCTCATTCTGTTTACGCCAAATTCTGACTCTACCATCTGAATGTCTCAACAGAAATCGAGACTCATCAGACCAGGCAACATTTTTCCAGTCTTCAACTGTCCAATTTTGGTGAGCTCGTGCAAATTGTAGCCTCTTTTTCCTATTTGTAGTGGAGATGAGTGGTACCCGGTGGGGTCTTCTGCTGTTGTAGCCCATCCGCCTCAAGGTTGTGCGTGTTGTGGCTTCACAAATGCTTTGCTGCATACCTCGGTTGTAACGAGTGGTTATTTCAGTCAAAGTTGCTCTTCTATCAGCTTGAATCAGTCGGCCCATTCTCCTCTGACCTCTAGCATCAACAAGGCATTTTCGCCCACAGGACTGCCGCATACTGGATGTTTTTCCCTTTTCACACCATTCTTTGTAAACCCTAGAAATGGTTGTGCGTGAAAATCCCAGTAACTGAGCAGATTGTGAAATACTCAGACCGGCCCGTCTGGCACCAACAACCATGCCACGCTCAAAATTGCTTAAATCACCTTTCTTTCCCATTCTGACATTCAGTTTGGAGGTCAGGAGATTGTCTTGACCAGGACCACACCCCTAAATGCATTGAAGCAACTGCCATATGATTGGTTGATTAGATAATTGCATTAATGAGAAATTGAACAGGTGTTCCTAATAATCCTTTAGGTGAGTGTATTTATGAATAAAGACAATGATTTTAGCTAATAAAATACAATTTTTTCAACCGAGTGAATCAGCACATGAGAGGCCTTCAGAAGTCATAACTTCAGGGGTAGGTCAGTTGGCGAAAACACTGCGTGTGTAAAAATCAAATACTGTATTACACTTTTCAAAGTTACAATAAAAAGACCTGTTGTGTTCTGACACAAGGCCATTAACTGGTTCTTTTTGCTTTATAAATGTATTTTGCTTATTTCTACAAATATCAACCTGGTAAATATGGACTGAATACACGATTAAACAAGATAATCATGCTACCCAATACGTCTGACACAACATTTTTAAGAAAAAAAAGAAAAAACAGTGTTTTAAAATTCAACTAAACCATGATACCAGATGATTTTTTGACAGTTTTCGGCATAGTTTCAGGCATAGTGCAACCATGCAATGTTTGAGAAATCTAATATCGGTGTAATCTTTGCGAGATCTCACTCACAATGCACAACTTTGTGTTGGCTGATCCAGACATAGCTTTACTAAAAGAAAATATTATGGAAGTCATTTTTTAAACTGTTATGGCTTCATGTTGATTTAAAGTTTAGGTGTACATGATCGAATATGCGTTTACGGTACAAACATCATCATGGAAAGCCATCAAAATTGAGACTCCACACAGGAAAAAAATGATGATTGAATCTTTTCATATAAATGAGATTTAAGATGACTAAGTACAGTTTTTGAACAGACATTGTTTAATTACCGTTACACAAAATCATTACAGTAATCTTCTAAAAGGTGAATAGAAGATGCGTATGTATTCAAACTTTAAAGATTTTATTTAAACAGTCTTTTGTTTTTAAAAGATATCATTTAAACTTTTAAGATTATACTTCTTATAAATAAACTCAGCACCTGATATCCTGATCGCTGAATTTGTGTGACTCTCTGACACACACACACACACACACACACACACACACACACACACACACACACACACACACACACACACACACACACACACACACACACACACACACACACACACACACACACACACACACACACACACACACACTCATACACACACACACACACACACACCCTTTGGCTGGTGCTTTTTGAAAGCTCCGCAGGTCAAACGCTGTTGTAAAGAGAGGCCAGAGGGCCCTGATTTCTAAACATGTAAGATGATTTTTTATTTTCGTGAACCCGTTTCATACATTGCGTTGTTTCATGAGCTGTATGTTTTTTCTTCAACTTTATAAACATTTAACTCATTGCATTTTTTTTTTTTTGTGAATCCATTTTATTTAAACTGGATAGTTCTACATTTATTTCAACTTTTTGTGTGAGGTTTTAGTAAGATCTTTATTTATATTCTTTTAAAGAACAGAATGTTTTAAGTAAGTTGATTTTTTATTCTTTTGTTTATCTAAAACTGAAAGAATTGGTTTCAGTAAGATGTTATTTTATATTGTATATTATATTATTTGTGTGAAATATACATTATTTTATAAAATCTCTGTTTCTCACTATCACTGTGCTCTGGAATGTGGAGGAGCAGAAGGAGGGGGATGTCAGAATGCGGAGGGCGCGCGCACCACTCAGGCCGGGGCTGTGCTGGAGAGAAGCTTCAGTACACACTACACTACACAGTACAGTACACTCAACATTTGTGTGAGATAAACTTCCATCGTTTTTTCAACCTTAGTTAAATTAGCATGAGAACAGTAAGTTTTTTCAACTTTAGTTTAATTGGCACGATAATTATTTTAAAGGATAGAATGTTTTTTTGTATGAAATTGTTTAATCACAGTGTCTGAACAGTACGTTTCAGATGTCAGAGCTCAAAAGGGTGGCAGGGGGAATCCCGTGACACACACACACACACACACACAGAGAGAGAGACACGAGCGCTTCTTATGTTTTGAAATGGTGCTTTGAGAGACTTTTTTTGTGACTCTCATTTTATTTAAACTTTTGGTGTGAGGTTTTAGTAAGATCTTTTTAAACATTTTATTTATATTGTTTTAAAAGAACTGAATGGCTTTTCAACGTTTGTGTGAGATAAACTTCCACAGTTTATCCTTATCAGTTCTCACATTACAGCCCAGATGCGTTCAGGAATAGGAGGATCCTGTGATACCAGCTTCAAAAACACACTAACTGTCATGTTCAAAAGGCTTCAACTTTCTGTTAGATACCATGACATATTGTTATAACACTTTCTGTCAATATCAAAAGGCATCAAAAGACTTCAAAACCCGAAACTAACTGTCAACCTGTCAATCAAAAGTCATACTAACTGTCAACCTGTCAATCAAAAGTCATACTAACTGTCAACCTGTCAATCAAAAATCAAAACTAGCTGTCAAAAACACTTCAAAAGCCCTTTGATCTCCCTTTGTTCTCTTTGATCCTATGCCAAAAGGGGCGGGACATGTCACCGGAAGGGCGGGACATGTCACCGGAAGGGGCGGGGCACCTGTCAATCAATCATTTTTGACAGTTGCCGTAGGGTATCAACTACTGATGTCAAAACCTAATCATTGTGTATCTGACTTCAATTGTCTATGAGATGTGATGGTAAATAAGCAGAAAGAATCGATATATAAACGCTGGCTCTGTCCGGATGCGCTCCATTCCGCAGTAAAGACACTTTACTGATGCGTATCACACATGCACACTTCACTGAGCCACAAATGATGGTTAATGTGTTACATGAGCGAGATGTGTCCATTGGTTTATGCTGAAGCCGTATGATACAGGTAAACAGGTTAACATTGTTGGCTTAGTAATCATAATGGGGTTCAGAATGTGCATGTAAATGCTCTCAATGACTGTCCGACTTGCAGAATGAAGACCTGCAGCAAAAGCCGAGTTAAATCTGTCAATCCGCACATCAGTTCATGAGACAGGTTCACAGGTGAAACACATGCGCTGCTGTCCTGATGCAGCCATGAGTCCTTTCAATCTATTTCTACAGGTCTGACAGCGAGATTTCAGTCCATCGTCAGTGGTGTAGTCAGAGCCGGCCCTAGACCTTTGGGGGCCCTATGCAAAGTGGCTGGGCCGGCTCTGGGTGTAGTGATGTATGAAGCACCGCTCACACAGAAGTCACTTTTACATCAGTTCCCTTTCAAGAGCGGGCACTTCTACATTGCGTCAGCTACACTATGGGAACTCCTCCCCTTCTCCTCTTTTCTGAAAGTTTATAGGATAATGCCAGGAACTGGCCAATTGTCACTGAAATATGCACAAATGCATGCAAATACTGACAGGCTAATGGCAGTATAAAATGCGCTGGAGTGATGTGATGGGGCGCATAGCTACCGTCACGGCAGTGATGCGCTACCTATTCCAGTTCACAAAGTCTGAGTGCAAATGTTGCCTGTATTTGTTTGTCAAGCGTGTCAATGTGTTCTGTTAATCCTCATGCTGTTTCAAATCAGCGGTAACCTAGCCTTTTATCAAAACCCCCACAGTAATCCCGTAGCTTTCGTGTGCACACTTTTAATATCTAATACTACGGCCCACGCCGGTTCGTGCCCTGAGGACTCGCAGAAACATTGCTCGTGGCCTTAGGGGGCTGGTGGGCCCTTCCCTCCTTCGGGAAGACAACAACGTATTCACCAGTACTTTTTGCGAATGAGAGTTTTCGCTCATTTGTGCCCCTCTTCGACCTCGTCGGAGCAGATCTCAACCTGTCTTCCAAACCCTGCAGACTGACTGCACACCTTGCTGACGAGGCTTACACGTCAGCCGGTGAAGCGGCATCCGCACTGCACGTGATGGCGGTGTTGCAGGTGTTCCAGACAGCACGGACACCACCGCGGACTCCATGAAAGAGTGCGGCGACGGACTTTGCGCTGATGGCCACTAAGCGCCCGGCCCAAGCCATTGGCCGGTCCATGAGCTTCATGGTGGTTCTCCACAGGCATTTGTGGCTAACTTTAGCTGACCTGAGAGACTCAACAGCCTATCAACAGTTATAATTTAGTGACCCAAAAAACTACAGGGGTATTTAATTAATACACACCTCTGCATTAGCAACTCGCTGTAGGTACAGGCACCCTAACTCGCTCTCTCATGGCTTCAGGGCCCTTAGGATCAACTGCACTTTGGGTTGGGACACTGGCTGTAGTCATTATAGTCAGAGGCGGACAGAGTACACAGCTTCATTACTTGAGTAAAAGTACAGATACCCCTTGCTAAATTTTACTCAAGTACAAGTAAAAGTACTACAGTCAGATGTCTACTTAAGTAAAAGTACTGAAGTACTTGTTTTTAAAAGTACTTGAGTATCAAGAGTACATTTTCTAAATATTGCATTACTACTGCCACAGTGCTTACATTGGTAAACAAAGCAAACACTTGAAGTGAAAACTATCATTAACTTGTTCAGAAAATTTAAATAGTCTGGCAAGGTGGGGCCACGGGTTGGCACAAATTGTACTTAAGGACTGTACTCAAGTAAATGTACTCCGTTACTGTCCGGCTCTGATTATAGTGCACACTTTTTGCAGGTGCACCTCGGTTTGGCACAAGAACTTTTGTTGTTGTAATTAATTTCTTTCGAGCAGACGCTGCATTTTGCGTACCCTGCCTTGTAGATGTTTTTAAAATACTGTGACAGCAGGAAGCTGTGCTGGACTCCCTTCTCCTCTGTTTTGGCCTTAACCTTCAGCCAGGACCAGTTCCATCTGCACCTCAGCCCTGACTCAATCAGTGCTGTAGAAAGAGCATCCTCCTCATTGAACTCTCTCATTCTGCAAAAGAATTGCCCAGATATCAGCTGGATTCATTCATGGCTCCTTTTTCATAAAATTTACAGAGGTCCTATTTTTGAATATTAGCCTACAGAACATCCTCAACACAATCTTAGAGAAGTTAAAAAGGCTCAGTACTAGGACCGTTGCTCTTCACCCTGTACATGTTACCCTGGGGAGATATCATGAGGAAACATGGCGCTAGTTTTCACTGTTATGCTGATGAGACTCACCTCTATATTTCTTCAAACTTAGGACCTGTTTACACCTGGTGTTAAGATGCGTTTTGGCCGATCGGATCACAAGTGGACGACACTGAATACAGGTGTAATGTTAAATGGGGTGTAAAACGTTCTGAGTTTTCCAGAGGTAGTTGAAAAGACATTTGACCGGATTGCTTTCGTAGTGGAAACGCTCATGTGATCGAATGTGTTCAAACAAAAGACAGTCTTCTCTCCGTCTACTGACCTAATGCTTAAACATTATGGGAAGCGCGCAGGATTTAAACTGTCGGCTGGAGACATGAGTTTGGTTTGAAGACGAAAAACATTCCAAGATTCCAAATGTTCTCTCATCATTCCTGATATCTAACACACACTCACATCGTTCATCTTGTCTTGTGTCTGTCAGAGCAGAAACGAAATCTGATGTTCTCTGTGTGCTTCTCCGTCGTCTCTGGTCACATTCATATGTAATTTGCGCAAGCTTATTGTGTCTATTAGATTGAAAGATCTGAAAAAAAACATACATTTACGGTGGGTAGACACTCCCCTCGAAGAAATCAGGATAGAAGTGGTTGAAAGCGGACGAAAGAGACAGATTAAAACACCAGGTGTAAACGGGTAACGTTATGCGTCTCCCTCGTCAACCTGTGATCTGATCGACCAAAACGCATCTTAATACCAGGGGCCTGATGTATAAACGTTGCGTACGCACAAAATGGGCATAGAAATATGCGTACGCATTTTTCCACGCACATATCGGGATTTATAAAAAATAAACTTGGCGTAAATAAGTGCGCACCGTAAGGATGCTCTTGACCGTGCGTACGCACATTCTGGAGACAAAGGGAATTGGCGACACCGATGGTGAGCTGGAGTTAAATGTCTTTTTGGTCACTTTTAGACAGAACATCTAAAGACATATACAGAAAGATAATACAAAATATAATTTTACTCACCCAAGTCTATCACTTGAAGCAAATATACATCCCTTCTTAAATGTCCGCGCCAGCGAGCGCATTGGGCCGTTTAGTGAAACTGACGCAAATAACACTTTAAATAAATAAAATAATGATTTAAACTATGTTTTACTTCTGATATAAACATTTAGATTAAATATGCCATTCAAATTAATGGAGTTAAACACTTAAACATGAAATCATTACTGAGAAGTAACAAAAAAAAGTTATATTCACTCAATATAAATATTTGTTGTGGATGCGATGTTTTCAAACACTTTTCCTGTGGCGTGCTGTGCAGGGTTCCCACGGGTCCTTGAAATCCTTGAAAGTTTGTGAATCTGAATTTTTTTTTTCAAGGCCCTGGAAAGTTTTTGAAAATAAACATACATAGAGACAGGTGCTTGAAAGTGCTTGAATTTATTTTGTGCAATAAGTTTTCTGGAAAAAATTCCATATTCACTCCGGTCCCCTAATGTGTTATTTCGCCAACAGTTCATGGCCTATGCATACTACTGTAGCTTGCTTGATTTACACTAGTTAAGCACATTTACGCGTTACGTAACCAGGGTCCTGCATAGAGAATTATGAGGCGGCCGCCTCCGTCAAATTTCGTGCCACCTCCGGCTCTTGACAATAAAAAATAACTAGGGAATCACCGAAACCGTGAGGATGATTCTGTTTTATTTAATTTAATGTAAGTGGTGATTGATAGCCTAGTTGATAATAATATAGGCCTACCTAACGGTAACAATGTTGCGCTGTTGAGGCTTGCGCAGTTACACGACCAGAGAGCTGTTTTCCTGAATGCCATCAAGATTGAAACCGAAACTGATTTCATAACAGTTCAATAAACAAATAGTTAAAGTTAAGTCACTTACATTTTAGACGCAATGACTGTTTTTGTTCTGTTTCAGCAGCGAAAAAGTTCCAAACAAAGATCACAGCAGAACCATAGCGCATCTCACAGCAACACTTGTTGCATTACTGAATGATTCAGCGTTTTGAACGAATCGGTTGAGTCAAAGATTCAATGACCCATTCATAAACTGCCTCATTCTGAATAAATCAGCCGATTGAACGAATCGTTTGAATGAATGACTCAGTGACTCGCTCATTAAGACGGTCGCCTGCCGCCTCCTACTGGCGGTTTAGTTTCATAAAGTATCATTCTTTTCAACATTCCTTATTTGTATATTCAAAAATATTTAAAAGAATCAAATTTAAATACAGTTATAATTTTTCAATGTAAATGATTTAATTAGTTTTGTAACAGCCTAGTGTCTTATTATTTTAATTGAATATATTGATCAAATGTAAGAATTTGAAATGAAAGATGGAGATACATTTAATAAAATTAGGGGGAAAATGCCCTTTATAAAAGGTACAACATTTTTTGTGCTTTCAAACAGTGATGTAATGAAACATTGACAATTTAAGTTTGAAGGGAGTAAAGCCTCTGTTTAGGCTATTAAGGAATTATGTAATTTTGCCAAAAGAAGAACTTTTATTTTAAATAAATGTTCATTTTAAATCAGCCTACTTCAGTGTGAGATATGTTACCATATTATCATGCTTAACACTCATTTGAATAATTGTAATGTGATGATCAGATGCAGATATCTAAATCAAAGAATATGGGCGGTTTTGCGGGTGGATTATTTCTTTTTAACAGTGGATTCGGGTGACTCAAAGTGCACCAGATTAATGAATTTATCTTTAAAATGTAAAAAAAAATCTTCCGGGGGGGCATGCCCCCGGACCCCCGAGGTACCAAGCTCCACCCACAAAAACAATGTGGGAAACACATTAGGCTATATGATGATCCACAAAAAATACTAATTTAATTTTCTTATTATTAAAATACATTATTAGGATTTTACCACGTCCGCCTCGTTTTAACCCTCTATGGTACGCATTATGATATCAGTGAGAAAAAAAATATTTGTTATGTTTTTCCTGCTTAAAATTTGACACTATAGCAATATCAATAAACATTATCATAATTTTTTTATTTATTTATTAATTATAAGTTTGTTGCCTCAAGGCAACATTGTACCACAATGGACAAATTGAAACATTTGACATTTTCATGAAGAAAAAAAATAATATATTTATTGAAAACATCAATTTATTTAACTAAACACTTGAACAAACAGATTTATCAAGTTTTTATTGAATTACACATTTCATATTTAATAAAAAGTAACATTTATTATCCAGCTGTTGCCCTCAGGCAACATTGTACCATCGTGGAACGCAAGTACTACAAACCATTATATCATCAAGTTATCATATCAAAACATTAAAAAACATCAAAACATGTTGTGTCAAGGTAAAACATTTACAATCACTATAACATTATCCTAATATGAAGGCCAGGCGTCAACAACAGCAAGATCAAACATTTGGAAGACCTCCCCGGCCGACCTAATGACCTGTGTGGGGTCCTCCAGGGGCCCGTCGGGAACCCCCCGAAATACGAGACCCCTACAAGTCCCACTAACCCTCTATTTGTCCGATTGCCCACTATAGTAGACAAATGTCCTGTTGACCCCACCGCCGGTCTCAAGCCACACCCCCGTCCCACTAACCCACTATTTGTCCGATTGCCCACTGTAGTGGCCAAATGTACCGTTGACCCTCCCTGACTTGTCCCAAGCCACGCCCCCATCCCACTAACCCACTATTTGTCCGATTGCCCACTGTAGTGGCCAAATGTCCCGTTGACCCTCCCTGACTTGTCCCAAGCCATGCCCCCGTCCCATGGACCCGCTATTTGTCCAATTGCCCACTATAGTGGCCAAATGTCCTGTTCACCCTGACCGGCTCCAAGCCATGCCCCTGTCCCACAAACCCATTTGTCCAATTGCCCACTATAGTAGGCACATGTCCCGTTGACCCCCCTGACCAGTCCCAAGCCACGCCCCTGTCCCACAAACCCACTATTTGTCCGATTACCCACTATAGAGGCCAAATACCCCATCTACCCCCGCTGACCACTCCCAAGCCACGCCCCTTTCCCACGAACCCACTATTTGTCCGATTACCCACTATAGTGGCCAAATGTCCCGTCGAACCATGCCAAGTTTTCAGTTTGCAAAAATACAGATACATTTAGATAATTCAAACTCTTTTCCTTACAAATAAAATATAATTGTATTCATACGTAGTATGCCTGGCATGGCCTTATGTGATTCCATTATGGTACAATGTTGCCTCGAGGCAACAAGCAGTTTTATGTAATTTCCTATGATAAATTTGATGATATATAATGTAAAGTTTTTTGAAAATACTTCTTTACTTACCAATGAAGGTGACTCTGATTTTTTGTGGCTGATTATTTGGACAGAAATTAGTGAAAAATGCCCTTTTCAGTGGAGAAAATATGGAGCCATGTGACATGTGCACATGTGTTGAAAGAGGGAACTAAATGTACCCCTGTGGGTCATGTGACCACTCTTTTGCATTTTCTTTGGTTAGTATTTGAGTTCCCCTCCCCTTAGAGAGCATTGAACAATTACATTTTATTATGTTTTTATACAAAAAAGCTAAAATAGACTATGTTGCCTGGAGGCAACACCGTACCATAAGGTGCATTGCGCGAGAGTCTGAGTTTTCGCAGAACTACGCCCCCTCTGGCGGCAAGCGAAACTGCAACCAGAGGTGTGCACGCTCACGGACCACACGCACACGCACGCTTGCACGAGCTCGAGCTGGTCATAACCCAAGGAGCATCAGCCGCACACATCTTTTGTTTACAATCATAATGTCTTCAGAGGTAATAAAGTTTTAAATCTGCAAGTAATTTAAAATATGTGAAAGGAAAGGCAATTGAGTAAATAACACACTTATGTGTGAGGGAAAAAATGGGGGTAGTAGAAAACTTCGTTTTTTATTCCCATCTATCTCCATGTTGAACTGTGTTATGTGTTTACTGTATCCACTTATGACTATTATTATGGAAACACGTTCATGAACAATATAAGTTATAACTTTGTAAAAGCTCAAAATTGTAATCATGATACCATACCATACACAGTCGGTCAACAAAGTACACCCAAATGTCTCAAGGTAATAAACAATCAAGTGGCACTATGACGTTACCATAAAAGCCAAACAGGCTAATCCGTATAAGTATCTAATCCTATAAGTATCTAACTTATATATCAGCATTTTATATCACAATCATTCTGAACCTGATCACTGACAATGGTAAGTTAGTAAAACCTATTCCGATTGTACATTTATCTAGCTTACGCTAAAGCATTACACATTTTATGGATCGTCATTTATTGTCATTATTGGCCGTATCAGACATTAGAGAATGGGATATATCTTACCTTTTTATCAAGAAAAAAGCCAACTGAGGATCCCGTTTGAGCCCTAGAGCAGACCGGAGATCTCTCCATTTGTTGAAAGCCTTCCCTATGTTTACTCTCGTCTTACCCCGACGCCTGTCTGACTCCAATTTGGACCTTTTGGTTGCACTAGACAAAAGTTCTCTTTTTTTTTTTTATCTGACGTGGAGTTTGCGTTGGTGTTTGAAATGAACTACAAGCCGGTCTCTTAGAATCCATTTTCTACGGAGAATGGCGGCGTCGGCGCATACACAAACCTGCCAGACATATGAGCGTGCCGTGAACGCGCATGACGTCACGCCCAGTCTCAGATTCCGACCCGAATCCCTCTTATTTATTTTACTGTACAGGATTATAGAGGCAATCGCAGTGATCAGAGAAGGGCTCAGTCAGCCCATCAGGCAATTGTTTAAGCATGTATGGGTTAGAAAACGGGTATTTTTAACATGAAAAGTTGCGCAATGCACCTTTAAGCCAGGGGAAACCCTGGTTACGTTAAGTGTTTCCCGCATGAGGTACTTTGTGTTGTACGCGCGCATGAAACTACCATGGTACCTCATCGTTTGTTGTTGTACACAACAAATGTGTCCCCACATTAAGTCCTTGAATTTGAGGGTATTGGACCTGGAAAGTCCTTGAAAGGTCCTTGAATTTGAAGTTAACCAAGGTGTGGGAACCCTGGCTGTGTTTTAATGTTTTAACCACAGAGATAATTTATCATGATAATACCAGATTGTCTGAGAAAATAGTTTCGTGCAAATAATGCCCAAGGCCTATCTGTTTCCATTAAAAATATAAATCAATTAAAAATACAATTCGGCCAGTGGAAAAGATTGAGAAAAACTTTCTCAGAAATGTTTTTTACACTATTTGATTTATGTATTCAAAAACAAGGCAAGATATCTACGTGATTTTTATTAATGTAATGTGTCTTGTACGTTAAACATTATCACGTGGATGAATAATCATATGCAAATGATATGCAGATGAGGATATGCATAGTAAAACTAGGCGTTGAAAGCTCCATATATGGTTATTTCGGGTGGAGACGCATGTGCGCACAATCTTCCGCTGACTGGGATTTATAAAGTGAATTCTGCGCAAATTCTGCCTTATGTGCGTACGCACACTTTAAGGATGAAATCTACGCAAAGTTTTATACATGAGGCCCCAGCTGTAAACAGCCTTACTCGACTTAATAACAGACTAAACTTGATTTGGCAAACTTTAGCAAGTTACCTAAGGTTAAGTTAATTTCAAAGCATTACATTGTTGGCAGCAAACTTACCTCAGAATTGTTAATGTACCGCGAAAAGTTGTCCATGGAAAAGAAGAGAGTGGCCTTATCTTGATTCTGATTGGTCAAAAGGATTGGCGAGGATGATTGCGTACGCTTGAGAGATGGTCTCACTCCAGCCTATAAGCTTGCAATTTCCGTGCGTCCGAATGTTGCTTATGCAGTTGTTACCGCTTGGCTGTTGACGCTGTGTATATTTACATGCTTCTCTTATGCTTATTGTGCTGTGTCTGCCCTGTATTCAGTGCAGCCTGCACTCATTCTGTTCAGATATGTAATTTTTTATAGGAATTGAACTTGCGTTTCATTGGTCTAGCTCCACCTATTAGACGCGAGCACTCCTGCCGGCGCTGTGCTATTGGTGGGAATTGTGTGCTGTGATACCCTATGCTTGGTATACTTTGCTTCGTTCTTCGGCTATCTTCGCCGCTCGCACAGCGGGATTTTATACTATTCCCGCAGTGTAACTGACGCAATATAGAAGTGACTGCTCTCGAAAGGGAAAGTCTCTGGTTACTATCGTAACCTCAGTTCCCTGAGAGGCTGGAACGAGGCATTGCGTTAGCTGCCTCGCCGCTTCGCCGCTTTCAGCTGTGCAAGCGTTCAGTCGTGGATTCTGATGCAATTGTCGCTCCAGGGCATTTTATACTGCCGCTAGCCTGTCAGTATTTGCATGTATTTGCATATTTCGTGACAATTGGCCAGTTCATTTAAGTGGAGTTCCCACAGCGTAGCTGACGCAATGTCTCGTACTTTCTCGCTTTCTGTTGTTCAGCGCAACGAATTCACATCGAAGTTAAACATGAGTGAAATCTGTGCAGTGAACATTTTTATCCTCACGTGAAACTCGTGATTGTATAGATTCTGATTGGAATTAGCGTGAGCAATGATAAATGTGTCTAGTTAAGGTCTAAAGTTTTTTCTTGATTTGTTGCCATTGCAGCTCGAGTCTGAACCCTGTCGGTCTCGCTCCCACTTCAGTCTAACTGCTGTCAAGTGAATAAAAATACAGCGATACAGTAAAATTACATGCTTCTGTCCATCTTAAGCCGGCTTGGTTCAGTCTCTCTTCTGTTCACTGGACTGTCATTGTGATGGAAAGACAAAAGCGTGGTTAATGTCTGTGATGTTGCGGTTTCTTCGGCAGGTGGAGGAAGTGGGGAACATCCTGATAGCTGTGAGAAACCTCGGAGAGCAGTGTTACCTGAGTCACTACGGCCCTCTGGACGGCATGGACGCGGCCACCATGATGGACATGATAAAGGTGCCGGCGCTTCAGTGACATTCAACCGACGGCACTTACTCAAACTCAATCAACAACTTGTTTCTTTCTTCACATGCTTTCAAAGGAGTTCATGGTGGAGAAAGCAGACCTGGAGAGAAGAGCTATGAGACTCACAGACAGCAGTGCTGCGACAGCAAAGAAAAGCACTTCCGGCAGAATCCAGCTGAAGAGCAGGAGCAGCGGAGCCACAGTGATGAAGATGCCGCAGTAGATGGACACTGTCGCAGCTGCTCACGCCACCAGACTGTGTGAGAGTTCAGTACCAGCGTTTGGGTTTAGATACAGGGTATGGGGGGTCTGACCCCCCCAATGAAGGCTTGATATCCCCTAATGAAGGCATGATCCCCCCTAATGAAGGCTTGACCCCCCCCTAATGAAGGCTTGACCCCCCCCTAATGAAGGCTTGACCCCCCCTAATGAAGGCTTGATATCCCCAAGTAATGAACAGACAAGTAGTTTTTAAGGCTTGGTTTGTAGGGAATTACAAACCTGCGCACATATATTCAAATGTGCATACCAATAGACTGAACTCGTAATATGCATGTGCACCATCAGCGTTCTCACAGCTTTCGCGTTTAAAGTCTGTGTAGAGTTTCCTGTTAAAACGGTGTCGTGTTAGCGGCCCCTAAGTTAATAACTAATGATCGTTGCGACGGAAGTGAATCAATCAAATTAACTTTAGCTGGAAAATAACTTTATTCAAGAACTGCTATAAAGCCAAAATAATCTCTGTTACTTTAAACTATCCTTGTATCTCTGTAAAGCCGCTTTGTAACAATCTACATTGCTAAAAGCACTATATAAATGAAGATGACTTGACTTGACTAATGAAGGCTTGACCCCCCAATGAAGGCTTGATATTCCCTAGTGAAGGCATGATCCCCCTAATGAATGCTTGATATCCCCTAATGAAGGCATGATCCCCCTAATGAATGCTTGATATCCCCTAATGAAGGCATGATCCCCCCAATGAAGGCTTGATATCCCCTAATGAAGGCATGATCCCCCAATGAAGGCTTGATATCCCCTAATGAAGGCATGATCCCCCCAATGAAGGCTTGATATCCCCTAATGAAGGCATGACCCCCCAATGAAGGCTTGATATCCCCTAATGAAGGCATGATCCCCCCAATGAAGGCTTGATATCCCCTAATGAAGGCATGATCCCCCAATGAAGGCTTGATATCCCCTAATGAAGGCATGATCCCCCAATGAAGGCTTGATATCCCCTAATGAAGGCATGATCCCCCCAATGAAGGCTTGATATCCCCTAATGAAGGCATGATCCCCCCAATGAAGGCTTGATATCCCCTAATGAAGGCATGATCCCCCAATGAAGGCATGATCCCCCCAATGAAGGCATGATTCCCCAATGAAGGCTTGATCCCCCCTAATGAAGGCTTGATCCCCCTAATGAAGTCATGGCCTAGTGGTTAGGGAGTTGAACTGGTAACCTAAAGGTTGCTGGTTCGATTCCAGAACCGGTGGGAAATGACTGAGGTGCCCTTGAGCAAGGCACCTAACCCCTAATCGCTCCCCGGGCGCCACACAAAGGCTGCCCGCTGCTCTGGGTGTATGTATCCACGTTTGCAGTGTGTGTGTTAACTACTCACTACTCTGCTCCTAATGTGTGTGCATTAACTTGGATGGGTTAAATGCAGAGGTCAAATTCCAAGTATGGGTTACCATACTTGGCCGTCACGTGTCACTTTCACTTTCATGAATGCTTGATCCCCCTAATGAAGGCTTGATATCCCCTAATGAAGGCATGATCTCCCTAATGAAGGCTATTAATCATTAATCAACCATAATTATTTAGTCATAATATTGCAGCCTCACCCCTATAAACATCATGTTTATAAACTATTTCCCTTATGCAATGTAATAACATAAGCAGGATTAAACAGAAGGCCTGTGTAAATAATCATAAATAGGAAAGTTTTTTTTATTTTTTCTATTTTTGATTTGTTGTTGTCCTGCACCTGAGCCCAGTTAGGGGGTTTGGGATGTGCACACCTTTGTATTTTTGACTCTTAAATAAACATAAATGCCATGTCATGTGCAGTTTCTGTTCCACCTTTGCAGTGTAAAAAATGTCTTTAGTTGATGCTTGAAAAAGATTTCATGGGTCACAGTCTGTAGAATTGTGGTTGATTGAAGTAATTGGTAAATGTAGGTATTTGAACAACACAGATATGCAGATTCAAGTAGATTTTAATAAGGTAATTCTGAAAAATGTCCCCTAAAAGGTTTAAAATAAAATGTGTGAATATGTAAAGGCCTACATACAGTGAGGAAAATAAGTATTTGAACACCCTGCTATTTTGCAAGTTCTCCCACTTGGAAATCATGGCGGGGTCTGAAATTGTCATCGTAGGTGCATGTCCACTGTGAGAGACATAATCTAAAAAAAAAAATCCAGAAATCACAATATATGATTTTTTAACTATTTATTTGTATGATACAGCTGCAAATAAGTATTTGAACACCTGTCTATCAGCTAGAATTCTGACCCTCAAAGACCTGTTAGTCTGCCTTTAAAATGTCCACCTCCACTCCATTTATTATCCTAAATTAGATGCACCTGTTTGAGGTCGTTAGCTGCATAAAGACACCTGTCCACCCCATACAATCAGTAAGAATCCAACTACTAACATGGCCAAGACCAAAGAGCTGTCCAAAGACACTAGAGACAAAATTGTATACCTCCACAAGGCTGGAAAGGGCTACAGGGAAATTGCCAAGCAGCTTGGTGAAAAAAGGTCCACTGTTGGAGCAATCATTAGAAAATGGAAGAAGCTAAACATGACTGTCAATCTCCCTCGGACTGGGGCTCCATGCAAGATCTCACCTCGTGGGGTCTCAATGATCCTAAGAAAGGTGAGAAATCAGCCCAGAACTACACGGGAGGAGCTGGTCAATGACCTGAAAAGAGCTGGGACCACCGTTTCCAAGGTTACTGTTGGTAATACCCTAAGACGTCATGGTTTGAAATCATGCATGGCACGGAAGGTTCCCCTGCTTAAACCAGCACATGTCAAGGCCCGTCTTAAGTTTGCCAATGACCATTTGGATGATCCAGAGGAGTCATGGGAGAAAGTCATGTGGTCAGATGAGACCAAAATAGAACTTTTTGGTCATAATTCCACTAAACGTGTTTGGAGGAAGAAGAATGATGAGTACCATCCCAAGAACACCATCCCTACTGTGAAGCATGGGGGTGGTAGCATCATGCTTTGGGGGTGTTTTTCTGCACATGGGACAGGGCGACTGCACTGTATTAAGGAGAGGATGACCGGGGCCATGTATTGCGAGATTTTGGGGAACAACCTCCTTCCCTCAGTTAGAGCATTGAAGATGGGTCGAGGCTGGGTCTTCCAACATGACAATGACCCGAAGCACACAGCCAGGATAACCAAGGAGTGGCTCTGTAAGAAGCATATCAAGGTTCTGGCGTGGCCTAGTCAGTCTCCAGACCTAAACCCAATAGAGAATCTTTGGAGGGAGCTCAAACTCCGTGTTTCTCAGCGACAGCCCAGAAACCTGACTGATCTAGAGAAGATCTGTGTGGAAGAGTGGGCCAAAATCCCTCCTGCAGTGTGTGCAAACCTGGTGAAAAACTACAGGAAACGTTTGACCTCTGTAATTGCAAACAAAGGCTACTCTACCAAATATTAACATTGATTTTCTCAGGTGTTCAAATACTTATTTGCAGCTGTATCATACAAATAAATAGTTAAAAAATCATACATTGTGATTTCTGGATTTTTTTTTTTAGATTATGTCTCTCACAGTGGACATGCACCTACGATGACAATTTCAGACCCCTCCATGATTTCTAACTGGGAGAACTTGCAAAATAGCAGGGTGTTCAAATACTTATTTTCCTCACTGTATACTCACTGTATACTGCATGTATGTGCACCGCAAAAAATTATTGACCCCACCAAAGACCATTGTGTAATCGCACTGTTTTGATACACATGACATTGCTCGACTATGGAAGCTTGTTTCCGCCACTGTCTCCACATTGACATTTTCATCTCACTTCTGACTTTTTCCCCCAAAATTACGAGTTTATATTGCGACTTATCTCATAATTCTGAGAAAAGAAGTTAGAATTGCAAGATATAAACTCGCAATTATTACCCCGGTGCCTAAAAAGTCAAATATTGACTATGAGAACTTCACTAATTTCCGTCCCACATCTAATCTCCCTTTTTTTGCTAAACTTTTGGAACGAGTGGTTTCTCTTAGTTGATTTCTCATTTAACTGAGAACAATCTCTTTGAACCTCTGCAATCAGGCTTTCGTAAATTACAGAGTACAGAAACAGCTCTGGTTAGGGTCACCAATGACCTGTTAATCGCCTCAGATTCTGGCTGTCTTTCAGTTTTGATCCTACTTGATGTCAGTGCCACTTTTGACACTGTTGATCACTCAATTTTAATTACTCGTCTTGAAACTATTTTTGGGGTTTCAAATACTGTTCTTAATTGTTTTAAGTCCTACCTTTTTGATCGGAAGCAGTTTGTTGCCATGGGTGGATTAAGATCTGAGGTTAATGTTGTGCAGTCTGGCATCCCCCAGGGGTCAATTTTGGGCCCACTTCTTTTTAATATTTATTTTTATCCTCTTGGCCAGCTTTTGAGATCACTTGGTCTAAAATTTCACTTCTATGCAGATGATACCCAGATCTATATTCATTTTAGACCTAATGAAATTGTGCCTGTTAATTTTCTTTCTGAGTGTATTTCTAAGATGAAGGAATGGATGACAGATAATTTTCTTTGTCTTAACAGTGAAAAGACTGAGATTATGCTTGTTGGTTCACCCTACCAACTACGCAAAGCAGAGCCGGTCGCTCTAACTCTTGATGGCTCAATTGTAGATTTTCAAACAAAATTGAGGAATCTAGGAGTAATTTTTGATGCCAATCTAACGTTTGAGCAACATGTTCTGAATACTGTTAAAATTTCATTCTTCCATCTTAGAAATATTGCCAGATTGCGTCCAATGTTGTCATTTACTGTTGCTGAGAGACTGATAAACACTTTTGTGTTTTCCCGTATTGATTACTGTAGCTACCTAAAGCTACCTTAAACAGAATGCAGGTTTTACAAAATTCGGCTGCCAGAATCCTTACTAGAACTAATATACGAGACCATATTACTCCCATTTTGGAGTCTTTGCACTGGCTTCCCATTAGGGTTAGGGTGGACTAAATCTTTTGGTATTTTCAAATCACAGCTTAAAACTCATTTTTTTGGGTTTGCTTTTAATTGATTTATTGTCTTTTATGTTTATTTTACAGTGTGTTATGTATCTTTGTGTGCTGTATCTTTGTTGTTTTAATTGTTTCTGTACAGCGCTTTGAGATGTACATTTAAAGGCGCTATAGAAAATAAAGGTTATTATTATTATTATTAATTATATTTTAAATTGTTTAAAATAAGGCGGAAACAAGCTTCCATTCTCGACAGTCAGTGTGAAACAGTTCATGTTTCTGATTGTTCCTGCTGTTTATGAACGCTAAATGAATAAGAGACTGTTAGAGACGCTGCGCATTAAACTCAAACGTGCATTAAAGAGATGATCAAACAATCCCGTTCACATGTTTTTATTATGCAACAAACAACTGGCTCATCAGTATTTCATTGTGATCATCTCAGTAGACAGTGTGACGGTTCAGCTGAATCACTGCATCATTTGAGGTTGACTAAATATACTGAGGTGCGTTTATGAGCTTCTCCAGCCTTTAACCGTCTGTCACATGGGTTTGAAACGACGAGAGTAAAAGATATGAGAATGTTTGGGTGAAACGCCCAAATGGAGAAAATATGACAGATTTAAAATTAACAGAGAAAAAAATTAAAGGAAATGAATGAACACTTACTTTTTTAAAAACTAAGTCTACAAGATCTCTAGTTCATTATTTCTCATATATAAACATCAGGTCTGTGTTCACAATACATTTCTAAAGGCAGTAATTTACAGACGAACAGATCAGGATCAGTCCATGAAGTAGACACCACTAGACATACAACACTAGATGCTTTACACGTCTCTCTGCTGGATCATGTTCTTCAGTCCCAGACGTCCCCCTGCTTTCTGACAGAATTAAGATGATAAGTCCCGCCCTTTGGTAACAGTGCATTTCCGCTGTCCTTCACACATGTAAACACCATCCTCTGTTTAACCCAGTCAGCGCTGCAGTGTGGCGGTCGCTCTGTCGCGGCTCACGCTGGCGAGCGCAGTGTCTGCTGTGGCGACGGGCAGCTGAGGCAGGGTTAGTTTGCCCATCTGCGTCGGGTACCTGGTCTTCATCTGGTGTCTGAAGACCGGCTGGGAGATCAGCTGCTTGAGCTGGTTCTTCAGGCTCTTCATCAGCCTCTGCTGCTCGCGGTCATCATCCTCATCTTTACCGCCTCCTGAAACACACAGGCCACAGGTCAGGGGTGAAAGGTCACACTGTAAACACTGCTCATGCCACTTCAGAAGCTCGTACCCATCAGCAGGTCGTCGTCCACGTCGATGTCCATGGCCTCGGCCGCCTGCCGGACCCAGGAGTTGTGCTGCGTCTCACGGCTGTGGAAGAACTCAATCTTCTCGATCCTCCGGGCCAGAGTCACACGTTCCTGTCGAGGGAAACCGGCTCGTCAAGCTGCACTACAACACAACGCTAGTGGACCAACTGCAGGTCAACATCAATCTGATTGCTTTTCTTCCCTATAGTGCCGTATATCGAGTGAAACGCTTCTGGAACAACAACAAATGTGGGCGGGGCTTGATTGTGTCCGTGGGGAATTGATTGGATGGTTGTGGTTTGCTATTGGTGGGTCTCATGTGAGTGACAGGTTGCCCCGCCCTCTTCATCAGATATAGTTGATTTTGATTTCATGGTGACCTTACGAATGGAAATGTAAAATACTAGATTGCCATTGTTAACTATTGTGAAACGGGTCCATTGACATTCAGATCTACAATTTAGTCACCAAGAAATTCAAATTAATAATTCATATTTTTTATGGAATATTGCAGTGTTTATTCAAAATTATTTATGGGTGCACATCTATGGCTATGTTTACATGCTCAAGTTTAGTTTCAGTCCGACTGAATTCATTCCGATTGATGAATCTGAACGTAGTGTTTACATGTACGCTAAACATGTGATCGGATTGATGTGTGCGTTTATATCACAAGCTTAAATCGGAATAGATTTTTTAGACATGCGCACACTGGACGAATATACAGAGTTTCCCGATGTTTGCACATAATAACTATTCTCATACACTGGTTCTTTGTTTTAAACAGCAGACTTAATATTTATCCATTTTTCTACGTCATTACGCTATTTCCACGTCATTACGCTATTTCCACTTCCACGTCATTGCGCTATTTCCTCGTCATTACGCTATTTCCACGTCATTGCGCTATTTCTACGTCATTACGCTATTTCCACGTCATTGCACTATTTCCACTTCCACGTCATTGCGCTATTTCCACGTCATTACGCTATTTCCACTTCCACGTCATTGCGCTATTTCCACGTCATTGCGCTATTTCCACGTCATTGCGCTATTTCCTCGTCATTACGCTATTTCCACGTCATTGCGCTATTTCCACTTCCACGTCATTACGCTATTTCCACGTCATTACGCTATTTCCACTTCCACGTCATTGCGCTATTTCCACGTCATTACGCTATTTCCACTTCCACGTCATTGCGCTATTTCCACGTCATTGCGCTATTTCCACTTCCACGTCATTGCGCTATTTCCACGTCATTGCGCTATTTCCACGTCATTACGCTATTTCCACGTCATTGCGCTATTTCCTCGTCATTACGCTATTTCCACGTCATTGCGCTATTTCCACTTCCACGTCATTACGCTATTTCCACGTCATTACGCTATTTCCACTTCCACGTCATTGCGCTATTTCCACGTCATTACGCTATTTCCACGTCATTACGCTATTTCCACTTCCACGTCATTGCGCTATTTCCACGTCATTACGCTATTTCCACTTCCACGTCATTGCGCTATTTCCTCGTCATTACGCTATTTCCACGTCATTGCGCTATTTCTACGTCATTACGCTATTTCCACGTCATTGCACTATTTCCACTTCCACGTCATTGCGCTATTTCCACGTCATTACGCTATTTCCACTTCCACGTCATTGCGCTATTTCCACGTCATTGCGCTATTTCCACGTCATTGCGCTATTTCCTCGTCATTACGCTATTTCCTCGTCATTACGCTATTTCCACGTCATTGCGCTATTTCCACTTCCACGTCATTACGCTATTTCCACGTCATTACGCTATTTCCACTTCCACGTCATTGCGCTATTTCCACGTCATTACGCTATTTCCACTTCCACGTCATTGCGCTATTTCCACGTCATTGCGCTATTTCCACGTCATTACGCTATTTCCACGTCATTGCGCTATTTCCTCGTCATTACGCTATTTCCACGTCATTGCGCTATTTCCACTTCCACGTCATTACGCTATTTCCACTTCCACGTCATTGCGCTATTTCCACGTCATTACGCTATTTCCACGTCATTACGCTATTTCCACTTCCACGTCATTGCGCTATTTCCACGTCATTACGCTATTTCCACGTCATTGCGCTATTTCCACGTCATTACGCTATTTCCATGTCATTGCGCTATTTCCACTTCCACGTCATTACGCTATTTCCACGTCATTACGCTATTTCCACTTCCACGTCATTGCGCTATTTCCACGTCATTGCGCTATTTCCACGTCATTGCGCTATTTCCTCGTCATTGCGCTATTTCCACGTCATTGCGCTATTTCCACGTCATTGCGCTATTTCCACGTCATTACGCTATTTCTACGTCATTACGCTATTTCCACGTCATTGCGCTATTTCCACGTCATTGCGCCATTTCCTCATCATTGCGCCATTTCCACGTCATTGCGCTATTTCCTCGTCATTGCGCCATTTCCTCGTCATTGCGCCATTTCCTCGTCATTACGCTATTTCCACGTCATTGCGCTATTTCCACGTCATTACGCTATTTCCACGTCATTGCGCTATTTCCTCGTCATTGCGCTATTTCCACGTCATTGCGCTATTTCCTCGTCATTACGCTATTTGTACATCATTGCGCTATTTCTATGTCATTACACTATTTCTACGTCATTACGCTATTTCTATGTCATTACACTATTTCCTCGTCATTACGCTATTTCCACGTCATTGCGCTATTTGTACATCATTGCGCTATTTGTACATCATTGCGCTATTTCTATGTCATTACACTATTTCTATGTCATTACACTATTTCCTCGTCATTACGCTATTTCCACGTCATTGCGCTATTTGTACATCATTGCGCTATTTCTATGTCATTACACTATTTCTACGTCATCGCACATGCGCAGTCCTTTCAGTTTTGGTTTTCAATCCGATCAAGTGTTCACATGTTCTCTGGATCGGATTAGAAAAGGAATAAACCACTCCTTTCAATCCGATCGTAATCTCATTGGGGTCGAGCTCAATCGGATCGATTACAATGTTTTACATGAAGGCTTTTAAGTCCGATTGAGCTGCCATTACGAACGGATTATTTATTAACGCATGTAAACGTAGCCAGTGTGTTAATAATCTTAATCAGAATAAGTTCCTCTTGCAGCATCTCTTCTCTGATGATGTGGGCGGGGCTATAATAACCTGTCACTCACATGAGATCAGCCAATAGCAAACCACAACCATCCAATCAATTCCCCACAGACACAATCAAGCCCCGCCCACATTTGTTCTTGTTCCTGAAGCGTTTCACTTGATATACGACACAATAGAGGAGAAAAGACTAAAACAACTTCCCTTTCATGACGACTTTATTTCCCTCATCTGACTGCTGTAATCGATCTCTACAGTCTCTTTAAAAGTTTCGGAATCACTTTCATGGGTGTCATGTGCTGTTGGCAGGGATGCAAACACGTATGGTCAAAAGAGAGCGGTTATCGAAGCCCTCGCCCCGCGGCAAATATCCAGATACTTACATAATTGTGATGAATTTAATCCTTTGTAAGTGATCATTTTGCAGTGTAAGATTACAGTTAACACCTTTAAATATTACATAAATGTATTATGTATTTTTATTAAACTACGTGAGTGTATAAATCAGCAGCAGAATGTCATGCGTGAAAAAATCTGCACAGTAATTTTATAAAATCTAAACATGTTAATAAAAACAAATTACTATTAGTACTCTTATAAAGTTCAATCAGGCAATCATACATTTCACAATTTTATATTTATGTCAAGAATTCAGAAGTTACTGTATATATTTATATAGCCTACACTACACAGAAATAATATACAATTAAATTATGCTCATTTTAAATGTACTGTGCAGGCTAGGTATAAAAAATATAGGCTTTTAATAATCTTTCAGTGCGCAAAACCATGATAATATGAAACGCTTCAAAACAGAGCGCACACTCTAGCGCGTATGCGCATCGCGGGCGCAGAATGATGTGCTCAAAGCAACATGGAGTCACAGTGTGCAGCGCTGCACAAGTGCACATTTAAAAGGTCACATTATAATGTGAAATATATCATATTGGAGAGTTTTACCGTGTATCCTGCAGTAACCAGACGAGGCGCGCGCTGTTTGAATCCTGAATGGAGAATGATTGACAGCCGCAGAGGAGGGAAAACCCGTTTCCGTAAACTGTAATTTAATGATGTAAATAAACTTCTGTCCCTCACATTAAGCTATGGAATGGCTTCAGATGACTTTGTGAAATTATGATCAGACCCTCTCAGACCCAAGTCACCCAAACTGACGTGAAAAAAGCGGGAGGCGCCGAAAAGCGCGTTGTTTGCATCCCTGG
>NC_140226.1:407500-565000 GCF_951802725.1 Rutilus rutilus
TGTAGTGAAGCACTGAGATTCAGATTCAGAAACTCTTCCTGAGTCTCTCCGTAAGGCTGCACTCGCTACTGGTTATTCTGGGATTCTGGATGAGTGAGATTGGCCTGTTCTGTTATTGCTGGAGTTTCTGAAGCTCGTGTAAAGACTCCGCCTTCTTCTGAACGGAGGCGGAGCTAAAGCTCATTTGCATTTAAAGGGACACACACAAAAACTGTGTTTTTCTTCACACAAGCTATAATAAATGATCTGGAATTTTGAGCTGGAATTTCACACACATTCTGGAGACACCAGAGATTTATATTACATCTTGTGAAAGGGGCATAATATGTCACCTTTAATAAACATCATTGTTTCGGTCAGTGATTTCAGCCCTTTAAAATAATTTCCGCCAAAACCTAAAATTGCTGTTCCGGCTGAAGTGTTTGATTTGCGAGACGTCAGTGGTAGTGGTAGCTATACCTGTGTATAGACCGAGCAGCAGAGCATGTGAGCGGAGTGGAGCGGGAGCGAGCGGGCGGATCTTGGACAGAGCGCAGAGCAGCATTTTTAAAAGGACGGAGCGTCGCCTTAATTCCCGCTCCAATTTCGCTCCGCTCACACCACGAGTCTGAAGCATGAGCTCAGTCAAGCCTGATTCAGGATCCATCTGTCTTGCACACTCATCAACAGTAGACTATTTTCAGTCAAAACTCGGCTCAATAATGGAGTTCAAAAAGTACGGTACTTCAAAAAGGAAAATGAGAAGTCGTACAGGTGTACTGTTAATATAAAACTAACTAACAATGATAATGTGGTACAAGAAAATGAATGTGGAGACATGGTTTCAGTCAGTAAAGATTCATTTTGGAATCTAAAAAGACACATCTCTCGAAAACATGAAAGTGCGCTGCGCGAACACGCTGGGAAGAAAGCAAAAGGTTAGCAAATTGAATACGGTAACTTGTAACAAAGTGTAAATTAAATATAGCGTAATATTCAAACAAATTCGTTTTGTCATTCAAGTAGGCCTAATGGTTAGTTTCATTTAATTTGTGTCGTCCGTAATAATATTTATATTATTAGGCCCATTTTTTCGTTTAATTTTACAGCAGTTTGTGTGTAGCCTAATGGATACAAGTTTTTTAATTTAAATTCCAATTAAAATTTTAATCGTGCACGTTGCGCAAAAGTTCACTTATCAAAATTCTGGCCTAATAGTTAATTTACTTTTAAAACTTTTATGTATATTTCTGTTTATATAATTTTTATTTATATTATAAGGCCAATTTATTCGTTTAATTTTACAGGTCTTTTTGTGTAGTCTATATTCTTACATAGGCCTAATTTGTAATTTGAAATAAAACATGTTGATGATCAAAAATAAAAAATATTGTTGTTGCTCATTAGTTCTTTAGGAGGTAAGGCTTTGGTCTAAGCTAAAAGTGATATACATGTAGATTTTTTTCCCTTTTTTGGAGCGAGCGGGGTGATCTGAGTGGAGCGCGAAGCAAACTGCGTTGAGCGCTAATGAGCGGAGCGGCCTGATGTAGCTTTGAGCGGGGGAGCGGAGGGGTGAACAGTTCCGTGAGCGATGAGCTGAGATTCTCACCACTCCACTCCGCTCATATGCTCTGGCGAGCAGTATATCCGAGCGTGAGCGGGCCATTTCTCTCACCTGTCCTTCTCAGCGAAGCGCTCCAGGTTCTTCAGACGCTGCTTCTGGTGCATGTTAGCATGCAGACACAGCGGAGCGCAGTCCAGGATGGTCAGCAGCGCCGTCAGCCGCTTGATGCAGTCGATGCTGTTGGCGAACACCATGCTGCGGCCCGGGAACTGCAGCAGGAAGTAGTACAGGAACAGGTCCTTGTCCTCCTTGGTGCAGTTGATGCGGCTCTCCGTCAGCGTCTCCACCGTGGCCTCCTTGCGCGTCAGGTCGATGACCTTGGGCTTGTCCTTCATGCCCACCCTCTCCATGAGGATCTGCAGTTTGCTGCGCTGCTCTGCCCTCTTCTTCTTCTTCTGCGTCAGGCGCAGGGGCAGGCTGTGCACCAGGGTCAGCGTGGCCGAGAACACAAACGTCTGCCGCCTGGGGTTAAAGTGGGACGTGTTGAGCATCTCCAGCAGACTCTCCAGCTCCGAGAAGTGGCCCTTCTCCACCATACGGTCGGCCTCGTCGATCACCAGACACCTGAGGATGAGCAGCAGTACAGGCAACATTAGCCAGACTAGCTTTACCGACCACATAAGATGTTGTGTTTATCGCAATAATAATGATAAAGTTGTGCTTATGACGACAGTAAGCCAATTTCAGGAGTATAACAGCTGATAGACGCTTCTTTCAAACGCTCCTACGTGTGTGTGTGTGTGTGTGTGTGTGTAAAACAGTGTCAAAGGTTTGTATTTACAACATTTAGCGGTGCTGAGCATTGTAGCCAATCACAGACATGTCTGTTGAGCATCGATCAGCCAATCAGAGGTGTTTAAATTACTCAGATTCGAGTAAGTGGTCACTGTGTATATTATTAATTTCAAACTAGTGTGTTGATATTGTGATGGGTGTGTGTTGATATTGTGGTGGGTGTGTGTTGATATTGTGATGGGCGTGTGTTAATATTGTGCTGTGTGTGTTAGGTACCGCAGCTGTCGCAGGTCCTGCAGGTGTGCGTGTCTCTCTTTGATCAACTCCCACAGGCGTCCTGGTGTGGCGATAATGATCTCAGGCCGTCGCATCAACATCCGCTGCTGCTTCTGCATCGCCATTCCACCCACCACTAACGCCGTCTTGATACCTGCTCAACATCACATCACACCACACCATCACCACACCATCACATCACAACATCACATCACACCATCACACCCACCACTAACGCCGTCTTGATACCTGCTCAACATCACATCACAACATCACATCACCACACCACCACACCACCACATCCACCACTAACGCTGTCTTGATACCTGCTCAACATCACATCATCACATCACCACACCATCACATTACCATCACATCCACCACTAACGCTGTCTTGATACCTGCTCAACATCACATCACACCACCACACCATCACATTACCATCACATCACCACACCACCACATCCACCACTAACGCTGTCTTGATACCTGCTCAACATCACATCACACCACCACACCATCACATTACCATCACATCACCACACCACCACATCCACCACTAACGCTGTCTTGATACCTGCTCAACATCACACCATCACATTACCATCACACCCACCACTAACGCCGTCTTGATACCTGCTCAACATCACATCACACCCACCACTAACGCCGTCTTGATACCTGCTCAACATCACACCATCACATCCACCACTAACACTGTCTTGATACCTGCTCAACATCACACCATCACATCCACCACTAACGCCGTCTTGATACCTGCTCAACATCACACCATCACATCACCATCACATCACCACATCACTGCACCACCACATCCACCACTAACGCTGTCTTGATACCTGCTCAACATCACATCACATCACACCATCACATCCACCACTAAAGCTGTCTTGATAAATGCTCAACATCACACCATCACATCCACCACTAAAGCTGTCTTGATAAATGCTCAACATCACACCATCACATCCACCACTAACGCTGTATTGATACCTGCTCAACATCACACCATCACACCCACCACTAACGCTGTATTGATACCTGCTCAACATCACACCATCACATCCACCACTAAAGCTGTATTGATACCTGCTCAACATCACACCATCACATCCACCACTAAAGCTGTCTTGATACCTGCTCAACATCACACCATCACATCCACCACTAAAGCTGTCTTGATACCTGCTCAACATCACACCATCACATCCACCACTAACGCTGTATTGATACCTGCTCAACATCACACCATCACATCCACCACTAAAGCTGTCTTGATACCTGCTCAACATCACACCACCACATCCACCACTAAAGCTGTCTTGATACCTGCTCAACATCACACCATCACATCCACCACTAAAGCTGTCTTGATACCTGCTCAACATCACACCATCACATCCACCACTAACGCTGTATTGATACCTGCTCAACATCACACCATCACATCCACCACTAAAGCTGTCTTGATACCTGCTCAACATCACACCATCACATCCACCACTAAAGCTGTCTTGATACCTGCTCAACATCACACCATCACATCCACCACTAACGCTGTATTGATACCTGCTCAACATCACACCATCACATCCACCACTAACGCTGTCTTGATACCTGCTCAACATCACACCATCACATCCACCACTAAAGCTGTCTTGATACCTGCTCAACATCACACCATCACATCCACCACTAAAGCTGTCTTGATACCTGCTCAACATCACACCATCACATCCACCACTAAAGCTGTCTTGATACCTGCTCAACATCACACCATCACATCCACCACTAACGCTGTCTTGATATCTGCTCAACATCACACCATCACATCCACCACTAAAGCTGTCTTGATACCTGCTCAACATCACACCATCACATCCACCACTAACGCTGTATTGATACCTGCTCAACATCACACCATCACATCCACCACTAAAGCTGTCTTGATACCTGCTCAACATCACACCATCACATCCACCACTAAAGCTGTCTTGATACCTGCTCAACATCACACCATCACATCCACCACTAAAGCTGTCTTGATACCTGCTCAACATCACACCACCACATCCACCACTAAAGCTGTCTTGATACCTGCTCAACATCACACCATCACATCCACCACTAAAGCTGTCTTGATACCTGCTCAACATCACACCATCACATCCACCACTAAAGCTGTCTTGATACCTGCTCAACATCACACCATCACATCCACCACTAAAGCTGTCTTGATACCTGCTCAACATCACACCATCACATCCACCACTAAAGCTGTCTTGATACCTGCTCAACATCACACCATCACATCCACCACTAACGCTGTATTGATACCTGCTCAACATCACACCATCACATCCACCACTAAAGCTGTCTTGATACCTGCTCAACATCACACCATCACATCCACCACTAAAGCTGTCTTGATACCTGCTCAACATCACACCATCACATCCACCACTAAAGCTGTCTTGATACTTGCTCAACATCACACCATCACATCCACCACTAAAGCTGTCTTGATACCTGCTCAACATCACACCATCACATCCACCACTAAAGCTGTCTTGATACCTGCTCAACATCACACCATCACATCCACCACTAAAGCTGTCTTGATACCTGCTCAACATCACACCATCACATCCACCACTAAAGCTGTCTTGATACCTGCTCAACATCACACCATCACATCCACCACTAAAGCTGTCTTGATACCTGCTCAACATCACACCACCACATCCACCACTAAAGCTGTCTTGATACCTGCTCAACATCACACCATCACATCCACCACTAAAGCTGTCTTGATACCTGCTCAACATCACACCATCACATCCACCACTAACGCTGTATTGATACCTGCTCAACATCACACCATCACATCCACCACTAAAGCTGTCTTGATACCTGCTCAACATCACACCATCACATCCACCACTAAAGCTGTCTTGATACCTGCTCAACATCACACCATCACATCCACCACTAAAGCTGTATTGATACCTGCTCAACATCACACCATCACATCCACCACTAAAGCTGTCTTGATACCTGCTCAACATCACACCACCACATCCACCACTAAAGCTGTCTTGATACCTGCTCAACATCACACCATCACATCCACCACTAAAGCTGTCTTGATACCTGCTCAACATCACACCATCACATCCACCACTAACGCTGTATTGATACCTGCTCAACATCACACCATCACATCCACCACTAAAGCTGTCTTGATACCTGCTCAACATCACACCATCACATCCACCACTAAAGCTGTCTTGATACCTGCTCAACATCACACCATCACATCCACCACTAACGCTGTATTGATACCTGCTCAACATCACACCATCACATCCACCACTAACGCTGTCTTGATATCTGCTCAACATCACACCATCACATCCACCACTAAAGCTGTCTTGATACCTGCTCAACATCACACCATCACATCCACCACTAAAGCTGTCTTGATACCTGCTCAACATCACACCATCACATCCACCACTAAAGCTGTATTGATACCTGCTCAACATCACACCATCACATCCACCACTAAAGCTGTCTTGATACCTGCTCAACATCACACCACCACATCCACCACTAAAGCTGTCTTGATACCTGCTCAACATCACACCATCACATCCACCACTAACGCTGTATTGATACCTGCTCAACATCACACCATCACATCCACCACTAAAGCTGTCTTGATACCTGCTCAACATCACACCATCACATCCACCACTAAAGCTGTCTTGATACTTGCTCAACATCACACCATCACATCCACCACTAAAGCTGTCTTGATACCTGCTCAACATCACACCATCACATCCACCACTAAAGCTGTCTTGATACCTGCTCAACATCACACCATCACATCCACCACTAAAGCTGTCTTGATACCTGCTCAACATCACACCATCACATCCACCACTAAAGCTGTCTTGATACCTGCTCAACATCACACCATCACATCCACCACTAAAGCTGTCTTGATACCTGCTCAACATCACACCATCACATCCACCACTAACGCTGTATTGATACCTGCTCAACATCACACCATCACATCCACCACTAAAGCTGTCTTGATACCTGCTCAACATCACACCATCACATCCACCACTAAAGCTGTCTTGATACCTGCTCAACATCACACCATCACATCCACCACTAAAGCTGTATTGATACCTGCTCAACATCACACCATCACATCCACCACTAAAGCTGTCTTGATACCTGCTCAACATCACACCACCACATCCACCACTAAAGCTGTCTTGATACCTGCTCAACATCACACCATCACATCCACCACTAAAGCTGTCTTGATACCTGCTCAACATCACACCATCACATCCACCACTAACGCTGTATTGATACCTGCTCAACATCACACCATCACATCCACCACTAAAGCTGTCTTGATACCTGCTCAACATCACACCATCACATCCACCACTAAAGCTGTCTTGATACCTGCTCAACATCACACCATCACATCCACCACTAACGCTGTATTGATACCTGCTCAACATCACACCATCACATCCACCACTAACGCTGTATTGATACCTGCTCAACATCACACCATCACATCCACCACTAAAGCTGTCTTGATACCTGCTCAACATCACATCACATCACACCATCACATCCACCACTAACGCTGTATTGATACCTGCTCAACATCACACCATCACATCCACCACTAAAGCTGTCTTGATACCTGCTCAACATCACATCACATCACACCATCACATCCACCACTAAAGCTGTCTTGATAC
Source organism: Rutilus rutilus (assembly GCF_951802725.1). Classification (NCBI taxonomy): domain Eukaryota; kingdom Metazoa; phylum Chordata; class Actinopteri; order Cypriniformes; family Leuciscidae; genus Rutilus; species Rutilus rutilus. The sequence continues at coordinate 414,941 of NC_140226.1, forward strand.
CTGCTCAACATCACACCATCACATCCACCACTAAAGCTGTCTTGATACCTGCTCAACATCACACCATCACATCCACCACTAACGCTGTATTGATACCTGCTCAACATCACACCATCACATCCACCACTAACGCTGTCTTGATATCTGCTCAACATCACACCATCACATCCACCACTAAAGCTGTCTTGATACCTGCTCAACATCACATCACATCACACCATCACATCCACCACTAACGCTGTATTGATACCTGCTCAACATCACACCATCACATCCACCACTAACGCTGTATTGATACCTGCTCAACATCACACCATCACATCCACCACTAACGCTGTATTGATACCTGCTCAACATCACACCATCACATCCACCACTAACGCTGTATTGATACCTGCTCAACATCACACCATCACATCCACCACTAACGCTGTATTGATACCTGCTCAACATCACATCACCACATCCACCACTAACGCTGTATTGATACCTGCTCAACATCACACCATCACATCCACCACTAACGCTGTATTGATACCTGCTCAACATCACACCATCACATCCACCACTAACGCTGTATTGATACCTGCTCAACATCACACCATCACATCCACCACTAAAGCTGTCTTGATACCTGCTCAACATCACACCATCACATCCACCACTAAAGCTGTCTTGATACCTGCTCAACATCACACCATCACATCCACCACTAAAGCTGTCTTGATACTTGCTCAACATCACACCATCACATCCACCACTAAAGCTGTCTTGATACCTGCTCAACATCACACCATCACATCCACCACTAAAGCTGTCTTGATACCTGCTCAACATCACACCATCACATCCACCACTAAAGCTGTCTTGATACCTGCTCAACATCACACCATCACATCCACCACTAAAGCTGTCTTGATACCTGCTCAACATCACACCATCACATCCACCACTAAAGCTGTCTTGATACCTGCTCAACATCACACCACCACATCCACCACTAAAGCTGTCTTGATACCTGCTCAACATCACACCATCACATCCACCACTAAAGCTGTCTTGATACCTGCTCAACATCACACCATCACATCCACCACTAACGCTGTATTGATACCTGCTCAACATCACACCATCACATCCACCACTAAAGCTGTCTTGATACCTGCTCAACATCACACCATCACATCCACCACTAAAGCTGTCTTGATACCTGCTCAACATCACACCATCACATCCACCACTAAAGCTGTATTGATACCTGCTCAACATCACACCATCACATCCACCACTAAAGCTGTCTTGATACCTGCTCAACATCACACCACCACATCCACCACTAAAGCTGTCTTGATACCTGCTCAACATCACACCATCACATCCACCACTAAAGCTGTCTTGATACCTGCTCAACATCACACCATCACATCCACCACTAACGCTGTATTGATACCTGCTCAACATCACACCATCACATCCACCACTAAAGCTGTCTTGACTCTTGATACCTGCTCAACATCACACCATCACATCCACCACTAAAGCTGTCTTGATACCTGCTCAACATCACACCATCACATCCACCACTAACGCTGTATTGATACCTGCTCAACATCACACCATCACATCCACCACTAACGCTGTCTTGATATCTGCTCAACATCACACCATCACATCCACCACTAAAGCTGTCTTGATACCTGCTCAACATCACACCATCACATCCACCACTAACGCTGTCTTGATACCTGCTCAACATCACATCACATCACACCATCACATCCACCACTAACGCTGTATTGATACCTGCTCAACATCACACCATCACATCCACCACTAACGCTGTATTGATACCTGCTCAACATCACACCATCACATCCACCACTAAAGCTGTCTTGACTCTTGATACCTGCTCAACATCACACCATCACATCCACCACTAACGCTGTATTGATACCTGCTCAACATCACACCATCACATCCACCACTAACGCTGTCTTGATATCTGCTCAACATCACACCATCACATCCACCACTAAAGCTGTCTTGATACCTGCTCAACATCACACCATCACATCCACCACTAAAGCTGTCTTGATACCTGCTCAACATCACATCACATCACACCATCACATCCACCACTAACGCTGTATTGATACCTGCTCAACATCACACCATCACATCCACCACTAACGCTGTATTGATACCTGCTCAACATCACACCATCACATCCACCACTAACGCTGTATTGATACCTGCTCAACATCACACCATCACATCCACCACTAACGCTGTATTGATACCTGCTCAACATCACACCATCACATCCACCACTAACGCTGTATTGATACCTGCTCAACATCACATCACCACATAGGGGTGGGAGATATTGACAAAAATGAATATCTCGATATTTTTTTCCAATATCTCGATATCGATATCCAGACGATATTTTGCCATCCTTCAAAGAAATGTGTGCAAACTGGCAAAGAAGGTCCAGTTGGTCTTTTGACTTGCTGCATTTGACCTATTATTGTAGGCTATAGAAAAAAAACAATAAAGGAGCTAACTAAACAGAATCTGAGGTAGCCCCTACTTTTTCCACTTACAAAAAAATCCATCTTTTTTTTTTTTTTTTTTTAATTGATGGTTTGTCTTTTAAAAAAAGTCTTTTGTCTTTTATTTTTCGTGTTTGTCACGTAATACTGTTTTTTCCTCATAAATGCAGTTATCCATTATGAACGCGAGCGCTCTGAAAGCGGCACTAAAAGACTTTCAAACTTTCATAGAGACCTCAAAACAGAAAGCACAAAGCCTTTCTTTAAAACGAATTTCGTTTTGTATTAATTGTATCTTAATTTTTATATTTTTTTCATTAACCACTTTCCTGGATTTAATACATAAAAAGTAAATATAGGCTAGCACAACATAAGGTGCTTGAACTGGAGATTATATCATCATGAACCGAACCGTAGCCTACTCGCCTCACAGGCCTAAAAAATGTGAAATATATTTACAGAAAGCTGGTTCTAAACAAAACCATCCAAAACAAAATAAAACTATGTAGCCTAATAAATGTGCATTCTCCGGTGCGTTCACTAGCCTACTGCGAAGATCGCAAGTCAATAGCCTATCGTCAACTTCATCTTTGCAGCCGACACAGAAATTAATAAACAATTAAAATGTCTTATTGCAATATTTTACATATTCATAATCATTACTTTTGCTGGTTCTTTGAGGCAGCTTTTTAGGTTTATGGCTTTTTAGGTTTATGGCGTTTTGGAAAAGAGCTCTTCACGTACAAACACCGTTTCACCAAGGCACAGCGGCCCTTCAGCACATAAGAACAAAAAGAGAAAAAGCACGGACTTACTAATTACGAAACTTTGATGTGGTTGAACAGGTGAAACAGTCACAAGTTCCTCTGCAACTCAAACCTTCTCAGTACGAGTTATGAAGGAAGAGAACAGCATTGCAGTTTTGAGAGCGTCCTCCTCTGATTGCTGTGTTGTGACTGAAAAAGTGCGTGCAGGAGCACATGCGCAAAACGTAGGTTTGTAAAATGTCCTTTTGTAAAATGACATATGATAAAATAAAAATAATTCTTATATTATTTTACAAAATGGTTTTGCGCATGTGCTTCTGTGCGCATTATTTCGAATTTACGTATGAATGTGCATTTTTGACGACACAAGACCATGGGCTGGGCCACTCGGAGGCTGCTTCCAGGAATAGTACTGCCCTACAGTATTAAAAATCGCTACATATAATTGTTTAGAAGGTTATAGTGTGCGTTATTTGTTTTCTCTTTAACTTCTTTCAGCTCTTTTCATGTTTGGGGGGTCGGATTGTACAAATTATGAAATATTCGATATCCCAATTTTGCATATCGTCCAGACAACAATTTGGATATTATCGTCTAAACGATATATCGCCCACCTCTATCACCACACAACACATCACCACACAACACATCACCACACAACACATCACCACACAACACATCACCACACCACACAACACTACACCATCACATCCACCACTAACGCTGTCTTGATACCTGCTCAACATCACCACACCATCACAAAACCATCACATCACCATCAAATCATCACAATATCATCATAACAATATCACATTATCACACTATCACAATATCACACACACATTATATATATATATATAGTATATCAGATGAAGCCACACTGACCTGTGAAGCGAGCCACGGCATCGATGTGGTGTTTGACCTGAACGGCCAGCTCTCTGGTGGGGGTCAGGATTAGACCGAGCAGCGGCTGCTTCTGCGGTTCATCAGCGCTAGCACAGTCATCAGCTCCAGCTTCAACAGCGCTAGCACAGTCATCCGGTCCTCCATCAGCGCTAGCACAGTCATCAGCTCCAGCTTCAACAGCGCTCACACAGTCATCCGGGCCTCCATCAGGAGCGCTGCAGTCCACATCACTCTCGGCCTCATCGTCCGGTCCAGCTGGATCAGGAGCGCTGCAGTCCTCGCCCTCATCATCCTGTGGCTCATCGCTCGCCTCTCTCGCAGGACTCGTGTCTGACGGCAGGTACAGACTCTCCACACGCGTCTCTGCATCATCAGGGTTCCTGCGTTCATCCGTCTGCTCGTGGCTCGACGCTTCCTTCCATTCCAGAATCATGTGGATCATCGGAATACCGAAACACAGCGTCTTCCCACTGCCTGCAGTCGATAAGAACACGAACAGGATCAATAAGTGTGAATGACATGATGAACTATGACTTACTGTGACACAGTTACAGCAGGTCACGTGATTTGAGAAACGCTCAGCTTTGATCAGTGAGTACTAGCTGTGCCTTTAATCTAATTTATTTTGGCTTCCAATGAACATGAAAACACAATAATCGAGATAAAATCAGTCACTGCACTTGACTGAACGACTAAGGAATTAAAATAATCACTAAATAAAAGCAAGGAAAATTAAAAAAGTTATAAAAGAAATTAAAAGAGATGATACAGTTATAAAAAAGTAAAGAGATGTAAAAAGATGATACATAGATTTTTCATCTGGCAAAACACCGGTGTCTCATATTTTTCACAACTCGCAGTTTTACTGTGAGATTTCCCCATGGTGATCCCACTGAGTCTGTGGTGTTCTTTCGGCACGCCTGAGAACTCTACTGGACGTCTCCGATGGACCCGAGTTTCCCTTAAAATGGGACAGGAGGAGCTCTAGGACTCGCGGGGTAACCTCACACATCATAACAATAAAGCGGTCTCGCCATGCTTGTTTCCAGCTGATGTGATCCTGATGATCTGAGTGATCTGTTGGGTTAAGTATGCAGAATAGTAATAAGAGATGTTGAGACTAAAGGATATTTTTTTTAAAAAGTAGAAATTTAGAAATCTAAAGTAAAACTGTGCAAGATATTGTAGTCTGCCTCGACCCAGATTCCACTCCAAACTATATTTTAGAATGAGCTCATCCCCAAAATGGCTTAATTATCATAGAGATGAAAGAAAGTCAAGTTATATTGTTTCTTCACCATTTGGGTAGATCACATCCTGAACAAATGCTAGTCAATTGTAGAGTGGGACTGGGTGTGGGACACAGAGAACCTTCTCAGTCAATGGGGTGTCAAAACTTCACTAATATACAGACCACAGCTGCTGCAACAAGAGCAACTTCATTTACATTAAGAAGAGGATAAAAGAGTTAAGATTTGGATGTTCTGGGTTCATTCTGACGCCGGTGAACCCAAGGTGCTTGGTGTTACACTGCTAAGCTGTAATAAACTTCATTTTTGAGATCTTCAACGTCCACATCATATCTCCTATACTCACATAATAACCTCTCCCATCTAAGTATGACCTGAACCATTTTAGGACTATCCCAGAAAGCCCCACCCAGTTTTCCAGCCTGTCCAGAAGTATGTTGTGATCGACAGTGTCACATGCAGCACTATAATGAGCCAAGGCTGTGAATACAGTCCTTTTGGGTTTTATTATTATAATGGAATTTAATAAAATTTATGAAATTGACATAAAAGATGATGCATGCATATAATTAGGTTTTAACTATGGATTTATAAAAGGTAAAAATCAATTGAAACGTACTGGAAAAAATGATTTGTCACTGCTGTGATCACAGAATATGAAGAATTTAAAAACGTTAAGAGTCGGCGGTCCACGACAGTCCTAAACCTGCCCAACACAGCAACACACTCAGCAAAATATATAGAGATATAATTTGTGGTCAGTGTCGCACGCCCCTAACCCTAACTTAAAGCACTTATATGCACAACAATGCTGTATTTGTCCTGTTGTTTGTTATTTGCCTGTTTTATTGAATTACTGTTTACTAATTACTGAGTCAGAGCTTAGTTTCAGTAGTCATGTCAAAGCTATAACTAAATCAGCATACTATCATCTGAAAAATATTGCAAGAATTAGATGCTTTGTTTCCAGACAAGACTTAGAGACACTTGTGCATGCTTTCATCACCAGCAGGGTGGATTACTGTAATGGACTCCTCACTGGACTTCCCAAAAAGACCATAAGACAGTTGCAGCTCATACAGAACGCTGCCGCCAGGATTCTGAGCAGAACCAGAAAATATGAACATATCACACCAGTCCTCAGGTCTTTACACTGGCTCCCAGTTAAATTTAGGATTGATTTTAAAGTATTATTACTGGTATATAAATCATTCAATGGCCTAGGACCTCAATACATTGCAGATATGCTCACTGAATATAAACCCAACAGATCACTCAGATCATTAGGATCATATCAGCTAGAAATACCAAGGGTTCACTCTAAGCATGGCGAGTCTGCTTTTAGCTATTATGCCAGCCGCAGCTGGAACCAGCTTCCAGAGGAGATCAGATGTGCTCCTACAGTAGTCACATTCACATCCAGACTCAAAACACATCTGTTTAGCTATGCATTTACTGAATGAGCACTGTGCCAATGTTCGTCCGACTGTTTGTACTGTATTTTATTTTGTATTCTTCTAAACTGTTTTAATTATTCTTATTTCTTTTTATTATTTTAATTTCTTCTATGTAAAGCACTTTGAATTGCCATTGTGTATGAAATGTGCTATATAAATAAACTTGCCTTGCCTTGCCTACTTGTCTAAAACACATTTTAATGCACTCTAATAAGAGCGCTAATCTAATAATTCAAAGACTTGTTTAAAATGAATGCTGACAGTATATGAAGTATTATAGCGTCTGTCTTTCAGTTATTAGGCAGAACTGATGAAGACAGAATAAGAGCTCATGTTGTGCTCAGCGCTGTCAAAATAAAAGTCCCAACTTCACATCAGCAAACAGAAAAACTTCAGCCGATGCTGAAAATAAAACTAAATAACAAATGTTGCCCAAAAACAACAGCTTTGGAGATATCGTTTGATTCCTAGTACTAGTGATGACGGACTAAACTTCACATTAACCTCAGAGACGCAGCAGCACAGGGTCCTAACACACGTGTGAACACCTGAAACAACATGCTTTTGTAAATCAAGTTAAAATACCAAATAATAATTATGAGATATTAAGTCATAAATTTGACTTATTTCATAATTATGCTATAAAAATTTTATGCTATAAAAAGTCAAAATTGTGATATAAAAGTTGAAATGTTTTTTGACATTTTGTGTAAATTTTGACTTTTGATGTCATCATAATGCAGCTTTCCCCAGGCATGATTACTCCTGGTGTCGGGATGGGGACTCACCGGTCTCGGCCGCTCCCAGCACGTCCAGTCGGTCCCGGATGGCCGGCGGCAGCGCCAGCGCCTGGATGGGAGTCGGTGCTGAAAACCCCAGCGCACTGAGAGCTTTTAGAACCGGCGCCGGCACGAACAGGTCTTTCCACGCGGACACGTCTGTCCCCGGAGCCTCGGGGTCCTCGAGCGCCGCACTGCTCCAGTTCCGGCTCTTCTTCCCACTCGCAGCCGGAGACTCGGCCAGCGCTGGCTTCTGCTGCTTCTTCTTCTTCTTCTTCTTCTTCTTCTTCTTCTTGCTGGATGTCTTGAGTTGTGTGTCTGGAGTCACCTCAGAACACTCGTCCTGTGAGATCTGCTCCTCCAGCGGCTCATCCTGGGACTCCTCGTCGGGTTCGTTGTTCTTCTGCCTCTTGTTCTTCTCTTCATCAGGCTTGTCTTCAGCGTCAGACTGCGGCTGCTCTTCAGCCTCGATCTCGCTGGCTTTCCTCTTCTTCTTCTTGTCTTTCGGGGTGGTTTCCCGCACAGCGACGGCCCTCTCGGGCTCCACCAGGGAGTAATCGGTGAGCTCCTCGAAGCACACCAGGCCGTCCAGCCCCTGGTCGGAGAACAGGCTGGGGTCCACATCCACGGCCTTCCACTGGCCCCGCACCACGATCCCTCTCCGGGAGGACAGCAGGCGGCCGCTAGCCTTCTTCACCTTCACCTTCTTCTTCATCTTCATCTCCTGCGGGAGAGAGAGGGCGGAGTCAGAGGAACAGAGAGAGAGGGGCGGAGTCAGAGGGGCAGAGAGAGAGGGGCGGAGTCAGAGGGGCAGAGTCAGAGGGGCGGAGTCAGAGGGGCAGAGAGAGGGCGGAGTCAGAGGGGCAGAGAGAGAGAGGCGGAGTCAGAGGGGCAGAGAGAGAGGGGCGGAGTCAGAGGGGCAGAGAGAGAGGGGCGGGGTCAAAGGGGCAGAGAGAGAGGGGCGGGGTCAGAGGGGCAGAGAGAGAGGGGCGGAGTCAGAGGAGCAGAGAGAGAGGGGCGGGGTCAGAGGGGCAGAGAGAGGGCGGAGTCAGAGGGGCAGAGAGAGAGGGGCGGGGTCAGAGGGGCAGAGAGAGAGGGGCGGAGTCAGAGGGGCAGAGAGAGAGGGGCGGGGTCAGAGGGGCAGAGAGAGAGGGGCGGGGTCAGAGGGGCAGAGAGAGAGGGGCGGAGTCAGAGGAGCAGCGGTGTAGCACGGCACAGGAACGGTAATACGGTAATAAAATTAAGAAAAGCATATTCATCAAGAGTGATGAGATGAGAGTTTGTGTCATCTACTGAATGGTCAGGAGACATAATTAAGGTGGGTCATCTTACCCTTAATTTACCCTATTATTTAAGCATTTACTCTATAATCTTAGACATGAGGAGTATATATACAGGACTCTGGGTTTGTGTGCTGAATATGGGCAGGAAAATCTGTCCTGAGATAAAGAGATCCTGTAACTCATCATGTAAACACTATACATAAATATAAAAGTTGACTGTTGACAGAGTCCACTTCACAGTTACAGTGATCTGTTATCAGAGGAGACCGGCTAAACTCTGTATTTCAGAAATGCATGTAATATACAAAATCACAGTTAACTAATAATGTAATAATTTAAGGCAGAAACAATGAGCTCATTTAAGTAATGAATACTATAATAGTAATATAAAGATACTTAAACAAAAATAGCATGGCATTATCACAAAAGGTTACACTTCATTTTCAGGTGTCCGTGTTTAAGCTCTGAGTAATACTAATCAACAATATAGGATTAAGGTTATCGTTTGGTTGATAGTAATTAAGCATAATTTACTACAGTAAGTACAGGCAAAATATGTAACAACAAGGACACGGTAAAATAAAGTGGTATAATACTATGCAAAACAAGGTAATATCATAGTATGTTCATGTAGTGCAGAAAATATCACTGAATGTTTTCTGACAATCTTCAACTTCAACAACAATCTACAACACGCACATTAGCATTAACTTCGACATAAACTATAGCATTAGACAAACATTCACTGATAAAATGCGATTAGTTCTCAACACGAGTGTTTTACAGCATTCGTTGTGAAATTAAAGGTAAATCTTACATGTAACGTTAGTTGTCTGTGTTTTGTCACACATCCACTGTTCACACACACGCACAGCACGAGGGCGCCGCCATGATGGAGGTGACGTCACCGCGAACCCGCCAATCAGAGAGACTCTCGTCAGCGCGAACCCGCCAATCAGAGAGACTCTCGTCAGCACGTGGCAGGAAGAACCTCCCAAACCTAAGGTTGTTTCCACGTGTGTTACAGACAGCTCTGGACACCCCTCCACACTGTTCTTGATGTAGGGATGGGGAAATGAAGCCTCATGAATCACTGAGGCTTTCCCCTGACTGTTCCGGGAAAAGATTCAAAGCTTCGAGAGTGTCGAGAACAGCGCCATCTGGCGCTTATTTAAAATAAAGCAGCCAGAAGCCTGTGTTAGAAGCTCTGGCAGATGAAGCAACCACAACACACTCCATAGTTTCAATGTTATGTGTACAAATAAAAGCCTTACATGTTTGTGTTTGATTTGTTCATTAAAAAAAAAAATCATTTTCCCATTAAAGTGTGACAATAAAATATAATAGCTTATAAGCTTATGATTCAATAAAATGTAATGTAGGCCTACTCTCTCTCTCTCTCTCTCTCTCTCTCTCTCTCTCTCTTTCTTTCCACACACACACACACACACACACAATGAATAAGGACATTGTCTGATAGGATCATCTGTTATTAAATGTCAATATCAATAATTGAAAATATCAACCAGACTGAGGCAACAATGACTCGTTAAATACGATCTGAAGTTCGAGCCTTATGACACCCGAAGCGAAACACGCACGTGACTGGACAGAAAGTGAGGCTTCGTTTGTCATCGGTCACGTGACTCTAGTAAACCGACACACGCCTCGATACGGGGCTTCACTAGAAATTGTGTCGCTTATGTGATACGCGCATCGAAGCTTCAGGGTCATATGTAACATCACTATCTTGATGATAACGTCTGGGGACACGTTTACTCATAGCCGGGTATTTAGAGAAACGAATAATAATAATTTAGTAATAATGGTAATTTAATAATTACACCTACAGTCAAGGGGGTACATTGAGTAAACAAACAAACAAAAAATACACACACACACACATATATATAAAGAAACAGTGACAAACTTAAAATGTAAATAAAAATTGTGACAGTGTTTACAAATTGAAACACACTTTGCACCTTATTTTGTAAAAACAATATTGTGTTTGGGAGGGCAATTGTTGAATTTCTGATCTTAAAAAACAGTAGGCTTATTTCCTCAAAATTTACATTTATGAATACTAAATTTAGCTAAAAGAAGTAGCAGATTAACTAAGTAATATACCTTAAGATAAGATTTGTCATAAGAGAAAAAACAAATAACACATTTTTAAAGCACAGTTGAACGCTGGGCAGGATATGAGTCTTAATAAAGGAAGATCCATCTGACCAAAAACAAACTGAATGAGGACAACTCCATGTAGATCACAAAATGTATCAATATCACAATCAAATCTGTTCACAAGATAATAATTACATGGGTAATATTTATAAATGAGTTTAAGAGAAATTTCTTTGATTTAGTTTGTGATTAAATATTTATGAGGAAGTTTCCAGATTTTACTCCACAACAGACTATCAGCACAACCATTCCAGAATGATATGATAGCAGGTCTGGAGACAATACCCCTATGAAACAAAACCTGTACACAACACAGAGAAACAGAAACGGCCTTTATCAGGGGGATCCACGAGTCCGGAGAGCGCAGAGGACAGGCGTCGGCGGGATCCACGAGTCCGGAGAGCGCAGAGGACAGGCGTCAGCGGGATCCACGAGTCCGGAGAGAGCAGAGGACAGGCGTCGGCGGGATCCACGAGTCCGGAGAGCGCAGAGGACAGGCGTCAGCGGGATCCACGAGTCCGGAGAGAGCAGAGGACAGGCGTCGGCGGGATCCACGAGTCCGGAGAGAGCAGAGGACAGGTGTCGGCGGGATCCACGAGTCCGGAGAGAGCGTCGGCGGGATCCACGAGTCCGGAGAGAGCAGAGGACAGGCGTCGACGGGATCCACGAGTCCGGAGAGAGCAGAGGACAGGCGTCGGCGGGATCCACGAGTCCGGAGAGCGCAGAGGACAGGCGTCGGCGGGATCCACGAGTCCGGAGAGAGCAGAGGACAGGCGTCGGCGGGATCCACGAGTCCGGAGAGAGCAGAGGACAGGCGTCGGCGGGATCCACGAGTCCGGAGAGAGCAGAGGACAGGCGTCGGCGGGATCCACGAGTCCGGAGAGAGCAGAGGACAGGCGTCAGCGGTATCACGAGTCCGGAGAGAGCACAGGACAGGCGTCAGCGGGATCCACGAGTCCAGAGAGAGCACAGGACAGGCATCAGCGGTATCACGAGTCCAGAGAGAGCACAGGACAGGCATCAGCGGGATCCACGAGCCCGGAGAGAGCAGAGGACAGGCGTCAGCGGTATCACGAGTCCGGAGAGAGCAGAGGACAGGCATCAGCGGGATCCACGAGCCCGGAGAGAGCAGAGGACAGGCGTCAGCGGTATCACGAGTCCGGAGAGAGCAGAGGACAGGCGTCGGCGGGATCCACGAGTCCGGAGAGAGCAGAGGACAGGCGTCGGCGGGATCCACGAGTCCGGAGAGAGCAGAGGACAGGCGTCGGCGGGATCCACGAGTCCGGAGAGAGCAGAGGACAGGCGTCAGCGGTATCACGAGTCCGGAGAGAGCACAGGACAGGCGTCAGCGGGATCCACGAGTCCAGAGAGAGCACAGGACAGGCATCAGCGGTATCACGAGTCCAGAGAGAGCACAGGACAGGCATCAGCGGGATCCACGAGTCCGGAGAGAGCAGAGGACAGGCGTCGGCGGGATCCACGAGTCCAGAGAGAGCACAGGACAGGCATCAGCGGGATCCACGAGCCCGGAGAGAGCAGAGGACAGGCGTCAGCGGTATCACGAGTCCGGAGAGAGCAGAGGACAGGCATCAGCGGGATCCACGAGCCCGGAGAGAGCAGAGGACAGGCGTCGGCGGGATCCACGAGCCCGGAGAGAGCAGAGGACAGGCGTCGGCGGGATCCACGAGTCCGGAGAGAGCAGAGGACAGGCGTCGGCGGGATCCACGAGTCCGGAGAGAGCACAGGACAGGCGTCGGCGGGATCCACGAGTCCGGAGAGAGCAGAGGACAGGCGTCGGCGGGATCCACGAGTCCAGAGAGAGCACAGGACAGGCATCAGCGGGATCCACGAGCCCGGAGAGAGCAGAGGACAGGCGTCAGCGGTATCACGAGTCCGGAGAGAGCAGAGGACAGGCATCAGCGGGATCCACGAGCCCGGAGAGAGCAGAGGACAGGCGTCGGCGGGATCCACGAGCCCGGAGAGAGCAGAGGACAGGCGTCGGCGGGATCCACGAGTCCGGAGAGAGCAGAGGACAGGCGTCGGCGGGATCCACGAGTCCGGAGAGAGCAGAGGACAGGCGTCGGCGGGATCCACGAGTCCGGAGAGAGCAGAGGACAGGCGTCAGCGGTATCACGAGTCCGGAGAGAGCACAGGACAGGCGTCAGCGGGATCCACGAGTCCAGAGAGAGCACAGGACAGGCATCAGCGGTATCACGAGTCCAGAGAGAGCACAGGACAGGCATCAGCGGGATCCACGAGCCCGGAGAGAGCAGAGGACAGGCGTCAGCGGTATCACGAGTCCGGAGAGAGCAGAGGACAGGCATCAGCGGGATCCACGAGCCCGGAGAGAGCAGAGGACAGGCGTCAGCGGTATCACGAGTCCGGAGAGAGCAGAGGACAGGCGTCGGCGGGATCCACGAGTCCGGAGAGAGCAGAGGACAGGCGTCGGCGGGATCCACGAGTCCGGAGAGAGCAGAGGACAGGCGTCGGCGGGATCCACGAGTCCGGAGAGAGCAGAGGACAGGCGTCAGCGGTATCACGAGTCCGGAGAGAGCACAGGACAGGCGTCAGCGGGATCCACGAGTCCAGAGAGAGCACAGGACAGGCATCAGCGGTATCACGAGTCCAGAGAGAGCACAGGACAGGCATCAGCGGGATCCACGAGCCCGGAGAGAGCAGAGGACAGGCGTCAGCGGTATCACGAGTCCGGAGAGAGCAGAGGACAGGCATCAGCGGGATCCACGAGCCCGGAGAGAGCAGAGGACAGGCGTCAGCGGTATCACGAGTCCGGAGAGAGCACAGGACAGGCGTCAGCAGGATCCACGAGTCCGGAGAGAGCAGAGGACAGGCATCAGCGGGATCCACGAGCCCGGAGAGAGCACAGGACAGGCGTCAGCGGGATCCACGAGTCCAGAGAGAGCAGAGGACAGGCGTCAGCGGGATATGTAAGTCTGGAGATGAGATCAGTGCTCTCCCCCTCCCCCCGCGCGTTCACGGAGATGGATGCTGGCGTATGATGTAGGACGTAGTGTAGGAAGCGTTGTGACGTAGAACGAATGTAGAGTTTTGTTTTGCCCTGCTCTCTGGCTGCGCTGTCACGTTCGTTCTACGTCACGACACTTCCTACGCTACGTCCTACGTCATACCCCAGCATCCATCTCCGTGAACGCGCGTCGACCGCTACCAGAAGCCAGTTATTTTCGTTTATAAAGTTTTAAATATGTATATTTTTACGACAAAACCGCATGGATTACCCTCAGAAGGCCTTCGTTTATCCCCCTGGAGTCGGATGGATTACTTTTGTGAAGGATGCATGCACATTTTGGGACTTGAAGGAGGTGGACCCCATAGCTTCACATTATAACCACTGAAAGATCTGAGACATTTTCTAAAATAACTGAAAATGTGTTCGTCTGAAAAAAGATTAACATATACATCTCGAACGGCTTGAGGGTGAGTAAATCATGGGTTAAATATCATTTTTGGCCGAACTATCCCTTTAAAGCCTGATTTGTAAAGAGTGCTATAAAAGGTCGAACAGTAATCTGCAATGTCCTTTGAATCATGTGTTATGGTACCAATGATATTCAAATGCAAAATTCTATTTGTTTTACCATGGAATTTTTCTAATTGAAAGAAATATGCTGAATTCTGTTCACCCTTTTCACATCTCTGTCTATATCTAATGCCCTCCTTTTATAAATATCCTCTAATTGGCTTTGAAGTGTGAATAACTCAAGATGTTCATTATCTTCCGTACAGACGGAGGTTCCATCTCCGATGATGGCGTTCGGCATCGTTCAGTCTTTGCTCAAGTTCGTGGATTTTGGTGCTGAATAAGTTGGAGGTAGTTTTGCTGCTTTTCATGTCTGTTTTCAAGGCGTTTACTTCTTCAAACACAAAGTCAACTGATTTCTTAAGGCCCTCAATGCTAACAGTGTTGCTGGTAATCATTTTTCCAAGGTCGATCATTTGACTGATGCTAAAGCCAGCAAGAGGGCAGTCTTCAGCGAGAGGGACTGGAGATCAGCTGACTCAAGCGGTTCAAAGGGTGGGCCCTGAAGTGCCCTAAGGACTGTGGAGAGGTCCCAAGACGGGACCGAGCACGGGCGTGGGGGGTTCAGCCTTCTAGCCCCCCTGAGGAACATGCCTCATTCATTAACGACTAAGTTGTGTTTCCCGATCGATTGGCCAGCTACAGGGGGATGATGTGCTGCTTTAGCCACCACATAAACTTTGAGCATGGAGGGGACACACCCACTGTCCAGCATCTCCTGCGGGTACGTACAGGTCTCGTTACGTATGTAACCCTCGTTCCCTGAACGAACAGGTTCCACTTCAGATCGTAAGCAAGCCTCATTTTTAGAGGGAGCTTTCGCAGAAGTGATAGTATCTACATTCTTTTAGAGGTAGAGAGCTGAACCACCGCAACGGAACCTGGATTTCTCAGGTTCAATGCGGGTGCCAACGGTGCCCCATCCCTGAGAAGTCTCAGAGGAATGAGTCAGGAAGGCTGTCTGGGGAACGAGGTCTTAGTTGGACCATTAAGGGGCAACTAAGAGAATCTGCTCCTTTTCTACCTGACTTAACACAGTGATGTGCAAGAGGGCTCACTGGGGAATTAACACATCTTTCGTAGGCCCCCGGTGTCAGCTGTATGCCAGTGTCTCATGTTTCAGGGAGTAAACAACTGGCAAGGGGACGAGATCAGGGCGTTTGCAACAGATGTAACTGTGCGGCCCTGAAAAAATCCCGTACAGCTGAAGACCCAACTGGCTGTAGCACTCGAAGGGAGGGACTTGTACTGAGACTTCGACCCCTCAATGCAAGACCACAGGTTGGCCTGTGTTTGCGGAAGGGTAGAGATCTGAAGTATGCCTCCTTCAGGTCTCACGCTGCAGACCATTCACGGGGATGGAGCATTAGTAATACGTATTGTGTTTGTAACTTGAACGGAAGCTCGAAAAAGGGCCCTAAATCAAGAACCCCTGACGGTCCAACTCACTATAGTTTGAGTACAATGAAGAACAGTCCATTTTTAGAAGCCTATCTTCATATCGGCTGGAGGAACGGCTCGATCGCATCCTTCGCCAGTAGGAAGCGACGACCGCACACATGACAGGCACAATTCAGCGGGGGGGGGACGTACTGAATCGTCTAGCCGAGTCTGATGATACAAGGAACCGGCTGAGTCGGTCAGGTGCACCTTTCAGTGCTACAACAGACCTACACAGAGGGGCCAAGGATCAGAGACATACTCAGAGTGAGGCAGCGGGCTAGAGAACAAGGACCCAACTCGGAAGGCCTGAAGGCGGCCCAAAGCAGGGTCTGAGTGTTTAACACCTGTCTCTAGATAGTTGCAGAGAGTGCGTGAGAAGGCGTGACCGGGTCCTCGAACCGCACTCAATTGCCAGCTAGTACCGACTGGATCAGCCAGGAGCACCATGTAGTGCTACAACTGAGTGACGCAGGGGAACCACGGATTCCACAGACCTCTAGGCAAAAAACAGGGACCCAGCTCCGAAGCTGAGGGGTGCAAGGCTTTAAAGGGTCGCATACCACCAGTCTGGCCCTCTTTGGATCCAGGAACAGAGGAAACTGCTCTTTCTTTGAAGTTTGGGTACCGCCAGCACCGCTGTTTTTTTAAGCCAGCAGCGGAACAGTCACACACACACAACAAAGCCTCCACCCGGCCCTCCTCCGGGGGGAGGGAGTGGATTGGACAAACTCCAAGAGCATCCTCCTCCAACCCTGAGTGGCCTGCTCAGGAATGCTTTCGCTGTCGCTTGCCACCTGGCTTGGCAGCGCCTAGAGCGGGCTGGGCGCCCATACTGTGGCCGGCTCCATGCTGAGGCCTGGCTGGAGGCTAGAGGAGGCGGCTTGCCCACAGGCTTTGTAAGCTCTGCCCGTCAGAACGGATGAGAACTCACAGGCCTTAGGGGGGAAACGAGGATCCCCCATCCAAAAGGCAGCTGCCGCTGGACGCCGCGACAGACCGCTCCACTGGAGGGATAGCCTCGCAACCCTTCACCGCTCCTCCGTCAAGGGTAGTGAGGGGGGAAAAGCTATGCAGGCAGTTTCTGGCAGAGAAAGGTGCCGTCCACAACCTGGTAAGCTCTCCATGCACTTCGGGAAAGAAAGGCACTGGGGCGGCGAGCTGAGAACCAGCGAAGGTCCGTCCCGAGACACCAATCAACCAACCGAGACTGTTCGGGAAACGGTGGAGGATTCCACTCGAGCCCGACAGCCTCAGCAGCCCGTTTCAGCATAGCTGATGTTTCTGGATCTGGCTTGGGCAACGTTACACTCCCAGAGGGAGATAGCACAGCCAAGTCATCATTTACAGAGGTCAACTCAACCTCCGATGCTGAAACTGACATCCTGTTCCCTGGAGGGGCCCCGAATAAAACAGCTAGTCGGTCCATTACAGAGGGACCAGCGCGCTCAATGGGGCGCTCCACCGGCTGCGATGTGATAGAGGAGTGAGAGGCCCACAGGGTTTGGTTACCGGGCGGGGAAGCCTCACTATGATCCTCTGATCACCCATCCCACACGGTGCCGTAGCGGGGCGTGGTAATGGGGACTCCACCTTCACGCATGAAGGCGAGTCTCGATCTCAACACTGCGATAGTCATATTCTCACAATGTGAACACGAACTATCCACAAAAGCTGCTTCAACGTATTGTTTATCTATATATATATATATCCATATATATATATATTTCCACAAACACGTGATACAACTATTGTGACCGTCCATTTGGGGGGACAGGGAACGATCACATCCAGAAACGCACGGGTGGAATGACATCTTGAAAAAGACGCAAACACACCCCTGTTGCTTTTTCAGGAAATGGGACCCATCACCAGTGCCGCAGCACACAGGGGAATGACCGCGGCAACACTGAACAGTGAACTGAAACAGTGAAGCACAAATTTTTCCGCCCTCTAACCAGCCATCAACAACAGCGATCCACCGCTGTACTCACGCTGTAGAACCGGCAGCACACAGCGACACACTCGCTCCTTGTTAACATCAGTACTCTTCAGAGACATCAAGACCGATTGGCTCAGAAGCGAAAGACAACTGATGCGTGTATTTGTACCGGCACTGCGGGGCGGAGCGTGTGATGCAATTCACACACACCAATGTGCATTGGCTCGTTTTTACAATACGCGAAGATGACAGGCTCCCTAGCGTGATCCCAATCAGTCGTAATGTACTACTACGCAGAACGTGAGCGACTAAAAGGAAACTGACAAGGAATCGCATTCAGCAGAATCTAACTTGAGAAAATTGACCATTTCTGGGAGTAAAGGTGCCTTGTGGAAGGGGTACTTGCCTCTGAGAGTGTTTTCATGACTTCCTGGGGAAAGCCTTACGGCTTCCGTCGAGGGGTCAAACATGCAGGTCCCACAACTCCGGCTGGGGGTGCCAGATTGTCCCTCCTGGCTGGGAGAGAAGGTCTCTCCTCAACTGTATGGGCCATGGAGCTGCTCACAGTAGCTGGACTAATTCTGGGAACCAGGGCTGGTTCTGCCAGAGTGGTGCCACTGGAAGAACAGCACATGAAACTTCCCGTATCCGACTGAGGACCTGTGGAAGCAGGGCTACAGTAGGGAAGGCATAAAGGCCACTTCTGAGCTATATTGCTTTGACCGCTCGGGGGTGGAGTCTCCATTTGAGCATGGGGGGGCGGGGGAGTCCACTGCATGACAACATGTCTGCTCCCTCGGTTCGAGCTGAGCTGAGGTTCCTCTGTGCCCGTAGGAGAAGATGGTTAGCCAATCTGCATAGAGGGCGAGACCTGAGACCTCAGTGGTGGTTTATGAAGGCAAACACCGTCCTGTCGTCCGAGTGGACCAGGACATGATGACTCCTGAGTTCCAGCTGGAACTCCTTGAAGGCCAAATTACCGCTATCATTTCCAGGTGGTTGATGCGCCAATTCGACATACGGGTCACCCATGAGACGAAAGATATTCTGCCATCGCACAGGGCACCCCAGCCTGTCTTGGAGGCAGCTGTCACGACTACTTTCCTCCTGGCAACTGAGCTCAGCGTAATCCCGTTTTGGTAAAAACGGGGTGATTTTCAAGGGACCAGGGCTCTGACACAGCTGCGGGACACCTTGAGAGTGTGTTGGCCTGTGCGCCAGGCATGGGGTGTGACAAGACCTTTCGACCAGAGCTGGATTGGTCACATGTGGAGCAAGCCCAGCGGAATAACCGAGGAAGCTGCTGCCATGAGGCCTAGCAGCTTCAGAAACCTCTTGAGGGGGTGAAAAGATCCCCACTTTGAACTCTTAAAGTTCCGCAGGATGGCCGCAGGGGAGATTGCTGAGTCAGCTTGCTTGCTGAAGCGTCTTCGTTCCTCTGTGAGGCCTGTTCCACGGCGAGAAGAGTGGCTTCAGTCTCCTTCGGAGCAATGAGATGATCTTCGTGCTGAAGAAGAAAGATTCTGACAAGGCCTGGCATTTCTGTGGTTTATATAGGCAGCCAACCCCACCCTTTTCAGTGGTCTGAAATGGCATTTGTTTGTGCACTTGCACAGACGTGAACAAATCATTCAGGATTCGGGGAAAACAGGAGTTTTCCACATAAGCATCAGCTGAAAACAGAAGTAATGTGAGTGAGCCGTATCGAAAGAGAACTTCTACACCGAAAGTCCCCCTGTGGTGAAAATCCAGCTTTTAATGTTGTTTATATGTCTATGTGCTGTTTTTAATATGCTTTAAGACAAACCATGTGTAAGTTCATAAGTCGACACCATTGCTGAGTATTTCCTCCTTAAAACTGCAGTGAACCAAAGACAGTCTCAAAAACACGCTTTGAAATCGCTGGTGTTTCTGACATCACAAACTACCTTGCAACCAGTCAGATCAACGTGTGATCGTCAACCAGTGGATCTTTGAGCTGAGTGAGTGAGTGGAGGCGGGGCTCATTTACATATTCATAGATCCGCGTATACTAAATGAGGCAAGGGTGTCAAGTTACATTCAAGATATTTTAAGGCATGAAGACATTTTTTGCAAGGAAAAAACCCTTAAATATGTAATTTTGGTGATCAAAGATGAGTTTTAAGGGATACAATTATTTAAGACATTGAAGTATTTTCATGTTTACAATAACTTCTCATTCGATAAAAAGCAAGGTCTTCTCTTCACACAAAATGTTATATCAGAACTGGATTTGCTTTCTAGCATGTATTACTTGATTGTGGATTTTATAGAGTGTAAAAAACATCCCACGAAGGTTATTTTGGTGAGTGCTGTTAATGGCACTGGTTTCAATTCAGTTCAGTTTTGAAAAATCTCCCACTGTTGTTTGCTGACATTGTTCCTCCAGGACACAACATTTGATTGTTGACCACCACAAACCTTATAACTTTATTTAAGTATATAAATAACCTTTTAAGTACTTTTATCCACATAAAAATATGATACCACAGTGTGCTGAAGAGCTTTCTTGTCCCGTGTGCTGTGAAATCTTCAAGGCTCCTGTTCTTTTATCATGTAGTCACAGTTTCTGTAAAGAGTGTCTTCAACAGTTCTGGAGAACCAATACAAACTCAGGAGTGTCCTGTCTGCAGGAGAAGATCCTCAAGAGACAATCCTCCATATAATCTGGTGTTAAAAAACTTGTGTGAGTCAATCCCGAAGGAGAGAAATGAGACTCGTTCATCAGGATCTGAGGAGATCTGCAGTTTACACAGTGAGAAACTCAAACTCTTCTGTCTGGAGGACAAACAGCCTGTGTGTTTAGTGTGCTTTACGTCACGACAACATGACAATCATAAATTCAGACCCATCGATGAAGCGGTTTCATCATATAAGGTAAGACAAATGTCTCGTGTCATGTGAGTGAAAGGCCATGTATGCGAGTAGTGAACACACACACACACACACATAAAGAAAATATATTTCCCAATATATGAATGATCAATATATTAAATTATATAAGAGTATATTTGAAAATATACAGAATAATATTTTTTTTTCATATATTTTCATATATTGAAAAATATGTGAATATTAGTAAATATATCATAATGTATGTCATTTTATATTCAGTAATACATTTCATAATATATAGGTACATATGTGATCAGATATGGTTCTGCATGTGTAATATATTGCATATATATTTCCTCATATAGAGAGTAGAAATATTTAATGTAATATATGTCTTATATTTTATAATTATATACATTATATCCATATTTTCAAGCTAGTTAACAAAAGCACAAGCACACCTGCATGTACTAGTGTATTTAGCCAAGAGACATGTAGGGGTTCAATCTTCAACTGGCAGGCAGGAGACAGATCATGTGACCTGGTGGTGGGTGGTGGCAGCTGGCAGTCTTCCCTATCACTCTCACTGCATGGAAATACATTATTTTATTATTATGAATATATTCTTAAGACTCTATTATTTTGTATTATTGATGTTTTAGGCGGGTTTCTCCCAAAGCCAGCAGCCATATCACCCTGTAGCCCAAGACTGGTTGCCCACTGAAGCTAAGCAGGGCTGAGCCTGGTTAGTACCTGGATGGGAGACCTCCTGAGAAAACCAGGTTGCTGCTGGAAGAGGTGTTAGTGAGGCCAGCAGGGGGTGCTCACCCTGTGGTCTGTGTGGGTCCTAACACCCCAGTGTAGTGACGGGGACACTATACTGTCAAAAGAGCACCGTCCTTCGGATGAGACGTTAAACCGAGGTCCTGACTCTCTGTGGTCATTAAAAATCCCATGGCATTTCTCGTAAAGAGTAGGGGTGTAACCCCGGTGTCCTGGCCACATTCCACCATTGGCCCTTACCAATCATGGCCTCCTAATAATCCCCTTACATTGAATTGGCTCTATCACTCTCTCTCCTCTCTCCACCTATATCCGGTGTGTGGTGAGCGCACTGGCGCCGTTGTACTGTGGCTGCCGTCACATCATCCAAGTGGATGCTGCACACTGGTGGGGGTTGAGGAGAGATTCCCTGATATGATTGTAAAGCGCTTTGGGTGTACAGTAGTACATATGAAAGCGCTATATAAATGCCCGATTCTTCTTCTTCTATTCAAATGAACGTGATCACGACTGGTTGCTTACTGACGCGACTTCGCTGGCCGCTCAATCCAAGGAAATTGTTTTTGATGGGTACTGCCGCTAGTTGTGACGATTTAACAATTTATTTAATGTTATAATGTAGATGCAGAAAAATTGCCTATTAAAACATGAATTATTCCAATAACATGAATCTTTCTCATTGCCTTGAGTATTTTCAGCGACAACATGACAAACAGCAGCAAATGTCTTTTCAATAATTCAACAAAAGAAAGCAAACTTAAACTGTAAAATCACAGAGCACCGACTATATCGGTATTTTCACATTTACAAAGACAAAGACTATTTACAAATAAAAAATAGTTAAATAATTGTTATAAGACTTGTATTATAATACAGTTGTTTGGTAAAGTCAACGATCCATTATTTTTGTAGTGGCAACATTGCAAGCCTACAATTCCAGACAATATTGCCGAAACTTACCTCCCACTTCATTTTAAGATCCCACAGTTTATAGTGGGGCGGGTAGTTTATTCAAAACTCTCAGAAATCGGGCATATTTTTCAAAAGGCAATTCGTATGAATTTTACGAGGTGGCTAATTCGTACGAATTCATACAACCTCACTTTTACGAATTTGTGCGGTTTTTGCTAAATCGTAAAAAATTTGTATGAATTTGTAAATTCGGCCTGGAAGGGAGGTGAACAGAGTTGAGTCTGGGTCAGTGCGGGTCCATGTTAAGCTGCACAGGTACGATGGATCTGTGCCACCCGAGCCCTATTTTGCACAAGTACAGCTGGCAGCCTGGTGGGCCGGGTGGAGTAAGGAAGATTCAGTGGATCAGCTGGCACTGGCATTGTAAGGGCCAGCATTACAAGTGCTACCTGATCTCACACCAGCAGAGCAGAGAAACTAAGAGACTCTTATGGGAGTGCTTGAACAGTGGTTTGGGGTGTGGCAGACAGCAGAGCGAAGACGGGAACAACTGGCTAATAGATGGAGGAAAGAAGGGGAGAATTTGGGTTCTTTGGCCGCGAATGTGCGGTTCTATGTGCGGCGAGGGTATTCGCAGTGCACAGCAGCTGCACAGGAGGAGCTGGCTCTCCACGCATTCCTGCAAGCCCTGCTTCCAGAGAAAATGCGACAGCATGTTTGCCTATCTGCCCCACAGACACTGGCTCAAGCACTGGCAGAGGCAGACCGAGCAGAATCTTTAGCGGAATCAGTGGCCCCTTTTTACCACCCTCCTGCCCGAGTACGCCAGGCTGAGCGTACTGACGTCAGCGATGCTGAGAGGATATGTCGTATATCAAGATGAGACCAGAGAATGGCCCCTGAACCAGCGAGGGCATTCTACTCGATGGGACCCATTACCATTGCGGGGAGGTGGGACATGTGGCTCGTGATTGTCCCACCCCTGTGCCTTTGTCCCACAAGCCTGCATCTCCGGGAAACTAGGAGCGGGCGGTCGGGTGGAGGGACGGCCCTTCAGATCGGTGAAGTCGTTCCCCTACAGAAGGGGCAAAGGATAGTTGATGTGTCCCCGAGTCATACGAGAGGGGAAGCAGCTGGGCAGAATAGTCGAACACCCGCATGGTATTGGCAGGTCGAGTTAGCTTCGGAGGCCAAACCAAAGACCACCTTCACCATCGGCCAGGGGCTATGTCAGTTCCGGGTAATGCCATATGGCCTTTGTAATGCTTCAGCCATCTTCGTCTGGGAAGAGGCATGTGAGGCCGCCTTCAACCTCTTGCTTGAAGTAATGACCGAGGCTGCAGTGCTAGCATACCCTGATCCAGGCCGGCCATTCCTCATTGACACCGACTCCAGTAATGTTGGTATTGTCGCCGTGTTGTCCCAGGAAGATGAAGATGGAAAACATGCCGTTGCATACTTCAGCCAGGCCCAGTTACCTGCCAATAGCTAGCTTCCGGCCTTACTTGTACGGAAAGAAGTTCCGGCTACAGACAGACCACGCATCCATCACCTGGTTGATAAGCTTCCGAAACCCAGAGGGTCAGGTGGCTCAGTGGTTGGAGATTTTCCAGGACTACAATTTCAAAGTGCAGCACCAGGCCGGCCGGCAGCATGGAAACGCGGATGCCCTGTCCCTCCGCCCCCTGTGAGGTGAGTGAAGCAGGAAGAACGAGAAAAGGCGGCAGATGAAGCTATGGTGCGGCAGGTTGATGGGAAGGATGGGGCCTGTGACCCCCTGGAACCTTTTGAGTTGCAACAGCAGTAGGAAGCAGATCCCACCCTAAAGAAACTACACGAGTGGATGGTAGCAGGTCAGCGGCCTGAGTGGCAGGAGATAATGGCTCTCAGACCGGAAGTGAAAGCCTATTACTCCCAGTGGGCCACCCTTACTCTCCATGATGGTCTGCTTTACCATCAGTGGCAGACACCCAATGGCGAGGCCAACGTCCTGCAACTGCTAGTGCTCCTCTCCCACAGTTCAGTGGTAACTAGCCATTTAGGGCTGGGCGATATGGCCAAAAAACATTATCACGATAATTGTTTTATATAAGTCGATATCGATAATTATCACGATAAATGGCAAATCTACAGTGGGTACGGAAAGTATTCAGACCCCCTTAAATTTTTCACTCTTTGTTATATTGTAGCCATTTGCTAAAATCATTTAAGTTCATTTTTTTTCCTCATTATTGTACACACAGCACCCTATATTGACAGAAAAACACAGAATTGTTGACATTTTTGCACATTTATTAAAAAAGAAAAAAAGAAATATCACATGGTCCTAAGTAGTCAGACCCTTTGCTCAGTATTAAGTAGAAGCACCCTTTTGATCTAATACAGCCATGAGTCTTTTTGAGAAAAATACAACAAGTTTTTCACACCTGGATTTGGGTATCCTCTGCCATTCCTCCTTGCAGATCCTCTCCAGTTCTGTCAGGCTGGATGGTAAACGTTGGTGGACAGCCATTTTCAGGTCTCTCCAGAGATGCTCAATTGGGTTTAAAGGTAGGGTAGGTAGGATTTTTCTAAAAAAAACACATTCCAAATTTGTTTAAACTGTCTTTATATACCAATACATAATTAAAATGTAAGTACTCTGAAAAAGAAAATATAAAAATCGAGTGACTGTAGACCTCTTAATCTGCAATAAACACAGCTCATTATTTCCATTCACTCCACCCCCTCCCTTCTGAGCTCCTTCCAAAGCCACGCCCCCAAAACACATGAACGCGCGAAGGAGCGCAGTACATACAGTGACATCATGTCAGAATCACATGTAATAAAATACCTAACTTTATCACTATAAATATAAACAAATAAGATTTCTTTTAGTACTCACTATCAAGCTAGCATATCGATAATGGTAAAGTTTCATTCGGTAACGAGCTATATTTATAAGGCAAAACTAAAAACAGGTTGCATTGATACACGTTTTTCCATTACCATCAGTTACACTGTGATGAAGGTGAATTTCGTGTAAGATTCATAACATATACGGTGTTTTGCATGTAAGAGTTTCCATGATGAAAACATTGTTGACTCTAATGAAGACTAACGTACACTCCGAGTCCGGAGACAAGTACCGCATCGTCGGTTCGAGGACAGGTCCGGGGTTGAGGGCGAAGCAGAGGAGGTCGTTCAAGAGTGCGGGCAGGGTCCGAGGAAGTAGTTTTTGCCTTGTTTGCCTTCGCTGACTGCATATGCAGGTGCTTTGAGCTGAATATTTCCGGGAACGGTGACATGTGATGAGTGCACGCAGGGCAGCGCGCGCAGTGGGGCTCGGGCACGAGACATGAAGGCATCTGATTGGTTCTTTACATTCGCACCGAATGGCAGTGATTGGTCAGAGTTTTTACTGTCCTGCAGCTGCTACAGAGGTCTGATTGTTTTCATTCCTTTTTCTGAACACATAATGTATTGACTACTCTCAGGATGGAAGGACCATTTCACCCAGTATAAAAAAAAGTGTTTCTGAACAGGATTACCTACCCTACCTTTAAGTCAGGGCTCTGGCTGGGCCATTCAAGAACAGTCACGGAGTTGTTGTGAAGCCACTCCTTCGTTATTGTAGCTGTGTGCTTAGGGTCATTGTCTTGTTGGAAGGTGAACCTTCGGCCCAGTCTGAGGTCCAGAGCACTCTGGAGAAGGTTTTCGTCCAGGATATCCCTGTACTTGGCCGCATTCATCTTTCCCTCGATTGCAACCAGTCGTCCTGTCCCTGCAGCTGAAACAGGAAACATAAAATGAACCATTGGTCATCCAGTATCATGCATTTAGATCATGATAACCACAGATAAAACCAGGCATAGCCTATAGCACCTCACTATCATGGCAAAATGTAACTTTATGGTTTCTATGGTTTTTCCATCTTAAAATATATATCTAAATTACGACATATACTTTCAATGAAAAATGCGGAACAGTTAGTTCATGCGTTCATGACATCAAGGCTAGATTATTGTAATGCTATTATGGGTGGTTTCCCTGCACGCTTAATAAACAAACTACAGCTGGTTCAAAACGCAGCAGCTCGAGTTCTTACCAGAACCAGGAAGTATGACCATATCAGCCCAGTTCTGTCAGCAAACAATACATTTTAAAATATTGCTGATTACTTACTAAGCACTAACTGGTTTAGCTCCCCAGTGCTTGAGCGAGCTCTTAACGCATTATAGTCGTATTTATTATATATATATTATATATTATAAATACGACTATAATGCGTTAAGAGCTCGCTTTTCCACACTTACCCATATATATATATATATATATATATATATATATATATATATATATATATATATATATATGGGTAAGTGTACCCATTAAGCCCATGTACCCTTTAAGCCCAATTTCAACTCTGAAGTCAAATAAATAAATAAAAAAACAGAGAAAAAAATATTTTATGCTGCTCATTATTTTAAACAATCCAGTGATTTGTTACTTCCCTGGAATTTTTTATTGCATACCAATCACATTCAGCAATGTTGAGTTAGCCCCACCCATGTGCTGTCTCAGGGGACCTCACACTGTCACCCCAAAACTTTGGTGTTTCGGGACCCTTCAGAAATCAACACATTTCTGCAATTTTCAGCCATTTCTTTGGTAACTACATTGATATTATGTCAAATATCATAAGAGATAAATGTATTGTTTTTTTGAATATGAACAAATAGTACTTTATCATTTTATATAATTTTCCTTTAAATGGAAAGATGACTTTTGTTAGCTTGCTTGTGTTCAAATAAAGCTAATCTCTAGGTAAATCCATTAGCCTTACAGAAAGGCTAGACTGCCAAAGAATTAAGCATGTAAACTGCAAACAATGTTTTTTGATTCATTTTACATTCATTTACAAATAAATACATCATAAATTGTTTTGTAGAGAAGATTATTTTTCATAAATTAACTTTTTTTTAAAGATGGGCTTAAATGGTACAGCGTCACAAAACACATGCAAACTATAGCCAACACAAACTAACCTTGAATGAAAACATTTCTCAATGTGGGCACAATGAAAATTACTATAATACTTAAGCTCTAATATTT
Source organism: Rutilus rutilus (assembly GCF_951802725.1). NCBI lineage: Eukaryota > Metazoa > Chordata > Actinopteri > Cypriniformes > Leuciscidae > Rutilus > Rutilus rutilus. Next base: position 442,708 of record NC_140226.1, read on the forward strand.
AAGCTCCATGCATGTATTTGTAAACATATCTTACATTTTTAAAGGAAAACATTGTCTTTTTTCACCATTACTCACTGTGGAACCATTTAAGCCCACCTTATGTGTTTCAATGAGGAGTCCCTCTAATTGCAAACTTTGATCAATTTTCTGAAAGTGTTTAATGGTAACATTTCTTTGTGTGCTTTTACCTTACTAACCTTTTAACCCTACTTTACTTACTACTTTAATTTACAACTAAATTTAGATAGGCCTACAAAATACACACATTCATTCAAATGAGATACAGCCCGTTTTGTCCTAAAGTCCTTTATGTATAACCGGGCATAATTCGGGAGCCAAGCTGAGTAAAGGCTTGAGATTCCGGGCATGGAGAGGTCCCAGAGGGACCCTACATTGCCCACAGTCCCGAGCCCCTTGGACCGTCCCGCTCAAAATACCACCACTTCCTGTCCAGCTTTGACCGGGCAAAACTCGGAAACTAAGCCGAGTTGGCGCTTCGGACTCCGGGCATGGAGGGGTCACCCAGTGGGCCCCCTATGCCGGGAGTATTGAGCCCTAACTCTGCTTTCTTCCCGGGATATGGTCACTTGTTTGGGCATAACTCCAGACTCAAGCCGACCTAAGGCTGCATATTCCCGGTGTGGGGGCCCACTAGGAGACCCCCCGAAACCCCAGAGTCTGAAGCCCCAACTCTGCTTCCTTCCCGAGATACACCCGGTTAAACTTTCACCTTTGACCAGGCATAACTCCAGGGTCAAGCCGACCTAAGGCTCCAGACTCCCGGTGTGTGGGGGCCCACTAGGAGGCCCCCCCAAGCCCAGAGTCTGGAGCCCCAACTCGGCTTAGGTCCCGAGTTTTGCCCGGTCAAACTTCCAGCTTGACTCCAGCTACTCCACTCACCTGGGGGTAAGAACAGACCAGCAGAGAGAAAAGGAGACGTAAGCCTGAGGAGTGACAGAGACGAGAGAGGGGGGAGATGAAAAAACAATTTCTTGATCCGGTTCCTGGACAAACTGCCGCTTGGTCCTCAACCAGCTAAAAGACTCACTCGTATTTCAATAATTATTCATACTTGCAGGTTGTGATTCTAAGGAGTTGGTCCAAATAAAGTGGGTACTGTCCCATCTTTAATGGACAAGCGTTTTGTAAATCCCATTCAGACCTCACAGAGATTTGAGAAGCAGTCAATGAGAGTTCCCTTTCGAAAGGGAACTTGCACTGCGTGATACTATGGGGAACGCCTCCGCGTGAACCGTTGTCTGAAACGCTTATCTAATCACGGCAATCCTATTGGCCAGTGACAGCCTATGACATCACTACTAGTGCGACCCGGAAGTATAAGGGGAGCCTGGAGAACATGTCAATAGCTTTTTCATCTACAGGGACTGTTTTGTCTGTACGCTTCAACCTGAAACTTCAAAAAGGTAATCATGGCTTGTGAAAAACGCTTCAGGAAGTGTGTGCATCTGTGTCTAAGATATTTGAACCTGATGACACACACAACTTGTGTGTTTATTGTTTGGGCTCAGAGCACTCACAATAGCCGCGTTTCCACTGTCGGGCCAGGGCCGGGCCGTGCTAGTGCGTGCCAGGGCCAGTCGCGTTTCCACTGTCACTTCCGGGGCTTGATCGGGGCTTACTCGGGGCCAACGGCCAGGATTTCTGGCCCGTCGAATACCTTAGGCCAAAGCGGGCCAGCTCGGGCTAGAGGAGTGGTTACCAACAGAGGAGGAGTTTACCGTTGGGAGACGGCAGCGCCGGATGATTCTGTCAGCATTTAAGACTTAAAAATAAAATAATTTAAATCGCGTTCATGTTTGAATGCCTTCTGTTTGTGATGCAAAAGACTATGCGCGCTAGCCGTTACCATAGTAAACATAGTAAACGCTTGAAGATACGCATAGTAAAAAAAACAACATAGCGAACGCTTGAAGAAATCAGACCAATCTTAAAGGCTATCACAGTCATGTTTTTATTGTATCTGTCATAGCCTACGTCTCGTCTCTTTAAACCGGACTATCAAAAAATAAAGTAACTTTTTTTTTCGGGAGCTTCCTCTGTTTCTCTGACTGAAAATATCTGTATGGGAGTCGAGAGAGTGCTAAAGCTCCTCAGGTCGTATGGCATATATTTGTAGAAATTATCATTTTTTCTAAATGTGATGTAAATATGTCCTGTAACTAAGTTACCAGATAAAGAAACAGACGCGACTGAAAAAGTAAGTGTGTCCTCTTTCTTTTGTGAAATAGACCTAACCGTAATTTATTTCTGAGTGACTAATGTGCAATTTTTACATAAATTAATTCATTATGATCAATGTATCACTTTTTATTGTTAACCTGTGGTAAAACATCGATGCTTGGGTTTTAAATATTCAAGTAGCTGCTAAACAAACTGTAACGATCACCAGCTGGAGTGCCCTTGAGAGCCACCAGAGGGCACTCCACATAAGACTCTCCTATTCACTCACAAACTACAATTCCCATAACTCACTGCCTGGACTCATCATCACTTATCACTGATCACATTCACCTGTACCTCATTCACTGATTGTATTCACCTGTCTCATCCTGTTAGTCTGTCTATTTATACCATGTTCATTCATTCACTCACTGCGAAGTCTTGTTGTACTGTCAGTCTGCATTTCCGAGCGTTTATTCCGTGTTTGTTTTCTGTTTTGACCCGGGACTGTTTATTGGACTCTGTTTATTGCCGCCTGCCTTGACCACTGCCTGTTTACTGGTTTACGAATTTGGATTACCCTTATTTAATAAAGCTGCATTTGGATCGATCTTCTTGTCTCTGAGCATTCATGACAGAAGACTTCGCCACACCCAGATCCAGCAGCTATGACCTCCAGGAATCCAGCAGTACAGATCTCGCCTGATCTTCCCAGCATGAGCCGGGAGTTCGCTGGACAGATCGCAGCCTTGGCCCTGGATAGCCTCGATCTGTTCCAGTACACCTGGGGGTTTGTTCCTCTCGCTGCCTCTTGCTCTCTGGGTGACGAGGCAATTAAGTTGTGTTACAGGCTGGGGGCTAAGGAGGTTGACCCGAGGGAGCTCCCCGATCTCTCCGGTCTGGATTGGAGAGAGGCACTCTCCAGATGTCTGGAGAGCTTCCTTCCGTGGCACGCCATGTCACCGTCTGCACTTCACGCCAGTCCAGCCGAGCCTGCACTTCACGCCAGTCCAGCCGAGCCCGCAACTCACGCCAAATCTGCCGAAGCCAAGACAGTATGCGTCATGCCCGCCGCCCCTGAGACTGAGAGCGTCATGTCCGCCGCGCCTGAGACAGCAAGCGACATGCCCGCCAAGCTAGAGCCTTCACCGCTGGTCCCGTCCAGCACAGAGCCCTCTTCACCGCTGGTCCCGTCCAGCACAGAGCCCTCTTCACCGCTGGTCCCGTCCAGCACAGAGCCCTCTTCGCCGCTGGTCCCGTCCAGCACAGAGCCCTCTTCGCCGCTGGTCTCGTCCAGCCCAGAGCCCTCTTCGCCGTTGGTCCTGTCCAGCTCAGAGCCCTCTTCATCGCTGGTCCTGTCCAGCACAGAGCCCTCTTCACCGCTGGTCCTGTCCAGTTCAAAGCCCTCTTCATCGCTGGTTCTAACCAGCTCAGAGTCCTCTTCGCCGCTGGTCCTACCCAGCTCAAAGCCCTCGCTGACGCTGGTCGCGTCAAGCTCAGAGCGCGCTGATCCTGATCCAGAGACTGAGCTTCACGTCGCTTCTGCCGATCCAGAGACTGAGCTTCACGTCGCTTCTGCCGATCCAGAGACTGAGCTTCACGTCGCTTCTGCCGATCCAGAGACTGAGCTTCACGTCAGTCCTGCAGAGCCAGAGCTTCACGTCACGTCTGCCCGTCCAGAGTCTCGTCCCGCCGAGACTGAAATTGTTCCTGAGCCTGAATCTGATACTGATCCTGAGCCTGAATCTGTTTCTCTTCCTGCGCCTGTGTCTTCGGACAAGATGGCCGAATCCACGCCTGTGTCTTCGGACAAGATGGCCGACTCCACGCCTGTGTCTTCGGACAAGATGGCCGACTCCACGCCTGTGTCTTCGGACAAGATGGCCGACTCCACGCCTGTGTCTTCGGACAAGATGGCCGACTCCACGCCTGTGTCTTCAGACAAGATGGCCGACTCCACACCTGTGTCTTCGGACAAGATGGCCACCGCCGAGCCAGTGTCTCAGGACAAGATGGTCTCCGCCGAACCAGTGTCTCGGGACAAGATGGTCTCCGCCGAGCCAGTGTCCTCAGCAGAGTTACCCTCAGCAGAGATGGCTGCCGACATGCCTTTCCCTGAGCCGGTGTCTGTTCCAGATCCAGAGCCGGAGCCAGTGTCTGTGTCTGTTCCAGTTCCTGAGCCGTTGGTGTCTGTTCCTGAGCCAGAGCCAGTGGTACCAGTTCCAGTGCCAGTTCCGGTGGTGCCAGTTCCAGTTCCCGAGCCGTTGGTGTCTGTTCCAGTTCCTCCGCCGTGGCCGCCCGAGAGGTCTTCACCGCCGTGGCCGCCCGAGGGGTCTTCACCGCCGTGGCCGCCCGAGGGGTCTTCACCGCCGTGGCCGCCCGAGGGGTCTTCACCGCCGTGGCCGCCCGAGGGAAAGTCTCCGCCCAGGCCGCCTGAATGGTCGTCTCCGCCCTGGCCGCCTGAAGGTTCGTCTCCGCCCTGGCCGCCTGAAGGTTCGTCTCCTCCTTGGCCACCTGAATGGTCGTCTCTGCCCTGGCCGCCTGAAGGTTCGTCTCCTCCCTGGCCGCCTGAAGGGTTGTCTCCCCCCTGGTCGCCTGCACAGCCTGCTCCGCCCTGGTCGCCTGCCCAGCCTGCGCCGCCCTGGTCGCCTGCACACCCTGCTCCACCCTGGTCACCTGCACACCCTGCTCCACCCTGGTCACCTGCACAGCCTGATCCGCCCTGGCCTCCCATCCTGCTGCAGTATCCAGGTCCTCTGCCGCTCCACGGGCCTGGCCCTCCATCCCGCCCCCGGGTCCGCCTCCGCTCCACCTCCCTCCTGGACAGTTTAGGAGCGTCTGGAATCCGCTCCTTAAAGGGGGGGCTATGTAACGATCACCAGCTGGAGTGCCCTTGAGAGCCACCAGAGGGCACTCCACATAAGACTCTCCTATTCACTCACAAACTACAATTCCCATAACTCACTGCCTGGACTCATCATCACTTATCACTGATCACATTCACCTGTACCTCATTCACTGATTGTATTCACCTGTCTCATCCTGTTAGTCTGTCTATTTATACCATGTTCATTCATTCACTCACTGCGAAGTCTTGTTGTACTGTCAGTCTGCATTTCCGAGCGTTTATTCCGTGTTTGTTTTCTGTTTTGACCCTGGACTGTTTATTGGACTCTGTTTATTGCCGCCTGCCTTGACCACTGCCTGTTTACTGGTTTACGAATTTGGATTACCCTTATTTAATAAAGCTGCATTTGGATCGATCTTCTTGTCTCTGAGCATTCATGACACAAACAAACAAAAAAAGCTAGCAAACGGCCGCTTTTATCGTGTTTGTTTTCAACGCTGTTTCCAGTGATATCTGATTAGTTTTCTGATAAAACTTCCATTTGTTGGTGAAATGATGGGTTAGTGTGACGTTGTCCCAGAGAGGCGTGTTACGGGCGTGTTTTAGTGAAGCGCTGTGGAGCTTCTGGCCCGACAGTGGAAACGCATGCCCGGTGCTATTGGCCCGAGGCTATTAGCCCGGCACGGCCCGTTTAAAGCCCTGGCCCGGCCCTGGCCCGACAGTGGAAACGCGGCTAATCAGTTCCTGAGGGATCTGCTTGTGCCAACTATGAGTTTATCGCTTGAGAAAACTCCACTCTCGTCCAATTTGGACCGCATGACACTGCGGTCCGAATCTGCACTTCCTCACCCCAAGCGCTTCTTGCATCAACCCTGAGGCTGGACCCATGTTATTCCTTCAATGTAGGAATCCGTCTGTGAGTCTGGCATCGGGTTTGGTAGTAAGTGCACTCTTTCCAGCTTGTATGGCTATAGGCCTCCATTTGTGAATGTCATTTAGGCCATCGCTCTATGGGCAGCAGGTTGAGCTCTGTAGGTCTCCTCCCTTTATGAGAGTTTTTATTAAGGTTGAACAGTAGACCACGGTTCCCTATTAGAAAGTATCATGGGGGTGTTAGGAAGGGTTTTTATAGGATGGTGAAAAGAAAAAAAAGAGGGTCCTGAAGTTCTAATATATAGGTAGGCTATGCACACCTTTCCCAGAGGCCTCCTCTTATGTTAGAGTTGCAGGCTTATGTAGTGGGTAGTGCTAATCTGTAGTAGTGAACAGCTTGGCTTTATTATATGGAAAATTCTCTAGTGAGGCCACCTTTCATCTGAGCATCAAACAGACATTCTGTGTGAGATGGCTTCCTCCCAAGGGGAAGTTATTCTACTAAGGACCGCTCTGTGAAGCTCCAGATAGAACTACAGAGTCAAGCATTTGGCCCTCGTCGGGCCACCTTGATAGCCAACTTAGAGTAGTGCAGCAGGTCTCCTCGCACTTTGAGAGTCGTTTTGAGATTATAGCTCTGAACTTCAGTCATATAATATTCGTGTGTCGGCCCTCACGTGGCCACCTCGATATCTGGCTTAGGATTAGTAACTAGGAAAATGGTGGCGGTGTGCTAAGCATTCTCGCATTGAGCCTCTCAGTAACTGAGTGTAGATTCCTTAGAGCCAGCCAACCAACCAACCATGCTGTTGAAAAAGTCCTATTTAAGGGTTTATTTGATTGAATAGGGCTGCAGTAATCAGGACTGGTCGTGTTTAGTCCAGCTGAACCACATAATAAATACATTTAATATAGTGCTGGGCGGTATACCGGTTCATTCCGAATACCGGTGTTTATTTTTGTTATGATATGAATTTTTAATATAGCGCAATACGTATAAAGTGTGTCGTTTTAAAGGTTGTATCAGTGATTTCAGGCCCCCCCCCAAAAAAAGATCACATTCATCTAATCTTTCCTAACGATCCGCTAGCTGCCCGCCCCATAAGCATGCCGTCAAAAAACCGCATCTCTGTAGGCAGCCTAGGCTCTGAGATCTGCACACAAAAAAACAATTGGTTTCACCAACCACTCAAAACCAAAACAAATAGTGTTCCAACCAATCACCGACAGGGGGAGGGTGTTGTGAGGTTTTGAGCCAGCTTCTTCTTCAGCTCCGACTTCGCATGCAGCCGTGCACGAGCACAAAACCTCACAACACCCTCCCCCTGTCGGTGATTGGTTGAAAAATATTTTTTTTGGGGGCCTGAAATCACTGATACAACCTTTAACAACGATCGGAGTGCGGCGCGGCACGACACGACACTGTTTGAGAGGGTCTATTTTCACTGTTGCACTGTGGTGAGAGCACCACTGTATGTATTACTAAGCGTGACGGTGAAGATGGATGGGTTAAACTATAATTGATAGCTGTCAAATTATATTACAGTATTTCCCATACAGTGGCAGGGGCGTGTCTAGAGCATTTTCAGTGGGGGGGCCATGCTGGGGCACTGCCTCCAAACGGGGTGGCCGCCAGTGACCAAAAAAAAGAAGAAGCTAAATTCTACAGTAGCCTATATTACGTAAATCCTACTGATTTTATTTTTTTAACTTGAATAAAGTTACTTGTAAACAAATGTAGTAATAAAGCACATTTTTTATTAATTTAGTTTTTTGTCATCCCTGCATCCATTAAGTTAAATTTGAGAGCCAGTGTTTATTATTTTTTGTGTTTTCATAAAACTAACAAGTTTATAAAATAAAAGCAATTTTAATAATGAGCCATTTTAAAAACCCAGAAGCAGAAACGATGTCAACTATTTTCTTTTAATTAGTTTGGCCATTACAATATACAGTAGTTTTATTCACAATCTCTTTCAAATAATAATAATAATAAAAAAAAATTAAAAAAATTCCCCCCACTGTAATAATTCAAATGGTTTGGCCAAAACATCAGTGTTTCATTCAGCATTTCTTTCAGACTCATTTACAAAAAAGCTGAGTAACTCAGAGTTAAAGGGATGGTTCACTTTGAAATTAAATTTTGGTATGTTTTAGCTTACGTATGTTTAAGGGCATTCAAGATGTAGGTGTCTTTTTTTTCGCAGTAGTTTCAATTTTGATATTTTTAGGTCAAACCGTTCTTGTCTGTCAGTCATAATGCAGGTCTATGATCACTTTCTCAAAGAGCATGCACAATGAAGTCCAAATTAAACAATTCCCCATCGTAAGTACACATTGATGGCCTAAGACACGAAACGAGCGGTTTGTGTGAGAAAAAGAGCAGTATTTATATCGTTTTTACCTCTACACAACCACGTCCAAGTGATCTGAGGGCGCGCGCGCTTCCTGGTGTGTGACGTGTGCGCGCGTTCTGGCTGCGCAAGCTCCGGAAAGAGCCGGACGTGATCTCGGATGTGTACAAGAGGTAAAAAACGATATAAATACTGTTCGTTTTCTCACACAAACCGCTCGTTTCGTGTCTTAGGCCATCATTGTGTACTTAAGATGGGTTACTTACTCACAACTTGCGACCGTTGTTTCTCTGGCGCTGCACTTCTTTGAATCGCGAACTTCAGTAGAGTCTATAAACTGATTGGCCGTAAAATGAACCAATCACAAGACATCTTATAGGGGGGGCACCTGGGGTGGCCAATCGAATTTCAGGGGGGGCCGGTGCCCCCCCTGGCCACCACGTAGACCCGCCCCTGTACAGTGGTGCACAATATCAACACAGCCTTTTGGAAAATCTATTTGTGGTTGGCACTGACATTGAATAAACATGAGCACTGCACGTTTCAAAGTCAAAACGCGGTGCGGGTGTTTTTATATGAATGTATCTGAAGTGAACTGACGGTCTTTAGAAAAGTTTTGATGTTATTTCAGTTTATATTTCTTTATATTTCTTTATTTCTTTATTTCAATTGAATATTTCTTTCTTTCCTGATAAAGTAGCGTTTATGAGTGCTGCACTGCTTTGTGTACAGCCGTTACCAGAGTAACCACTCCTAAAGCACCTCCTGCCTGCACCTCTTTGTAAACAGCATTTGCAAACCTGTATTAATACTAGTGTGGATTTTCTCTACAATATTCACTCATGACAGTAAAATAGAGCATTCTAAGTCAATCTACTGCAGTATTTCCTCTCTCAATCAGTAGAAACACCCACTCATGCTTGAAAAAAAAAAATACCGCCATATACCGTGAAACGGGTATAATTTTGACAAATACCTGATATGGATTTTTGGTCATAACCCCAGCACTAATTTAATAGATTTGAGGAATTAGTAACTACAGGGGCAAAAACATTTTCACGCAGGCCTTGTTGGTATTGGATAACTTTTTGCTTTAATAAATAACATTGTCTTTTACAAACTGTACTTTGTGTTTTCTCAGGTTGCCTTTGTTTTATGGTAGGTTTTAATTTCTGAATAAATTTAGTATGAGATGTACACAAAAATAGAAGAAATCAGGATGGGGGCAAATACTTTTTCACAGCATTATATGATCATATCACTGTATTGTCTTCTCTTCTACTCTTCACTGTATTCTGGTGTTTTATGTACTGTATTTTTGTTCAATTCTAGGAGGAACTCAATACAGCACTGAAGTCCTTACAGAAGAAACTTAAACGCAATGAAAAAAATAAAGCAGAGTTTGAGAAAACAGTTCAATACATCAAGGTGAGGAAACAGAATCAGGAGTCATGTATAGCATCACTGTATATAGGTATGATTTGACATATTTAATATAATGGATTCCAGTTTATTATTTCTGTAAATGACGAGCATCAATCTGCTTCTGGATCCGTTATCTGTCGGGTATCTGAGTTTATCCCTGATATGAATGATGTGAAGTGTTGATGTGTGTCGATTGAGATGATTGAAGTGAATGTGATGTGATTTCAGTCTCAAGCTGAACACACAGAGCGTCAGATTAAACAGCAGTTTGAGAAGCTTCATCAGTTTCTCAGAGATGAAGAAGAAGCTACAGTCACTGCACTGAGGGAGGAAGAGGAGCAGAAGAAGCAGATGATGAAGGAGAAGCTGGAGGAGATGAACACACACATCTCAGCTCTTTCACACACAATCAAAGACATGGAGGAGATGATGAAAGCCAATGACGTCTGCTTTCTGAAGGTCTGATTTCAGATCATTGGTTGATCATTGGTTGATTGATTGAGTTCTTGATGATAAATGGTGTGTTTGTTCTGCAGGAGTTTCCAGTCTCAATGGAAAGGTGAGTGATCTGCTCCTGTCTCTGGTCTCTTTGGTTCTGATCCAAAGCCACTGCAGTTCTGACTCCTGAATGTTCTTCCAGAGTCCAGAGCTCACAGCCGGATCCACAGATGGCTTCTGGAGCTTTGATTCATGTGCCACGATACTTGGGCAACCTGCCGTTCAGAGTCTGGAAGAAGATGCAGGACATCGTCCAAAACAGTGAGTCTGACTGCAGGAGATCTGAGCTGGAGAGTTAAAGGTTCTTCATGACACACACTGATAGATAGATAGATAGATAGATAGATAGATAGATAGATAGATAGATAGATAGTAGGGGTGTGATGAGAAACTTAGCTCACGAGAACGTGACAAGATTTTTGCACAGAATTTTTTAGAAATCCTCAATGATAAAAGTCATGACTAGAAAAATAGTCTGCAGGTGCATTTTGAAATGTTTTACCTAATCATATTGGAATGACTGTCATTTCAGATCAACTTTCTGAGTATGAATTATCAAATGCATTGAAAGACAACAATATACAAGCACTGTAAAAGGTTTTGCCACAAACTCCACTGACTGGCTTCTCTCCTGTCATTTTTTTTGTTGATTCTTAGCAAAAAACACTTAGTTCTTTCAAAAATATATGTGCTCATTAATGTATATTTACTTCTTTCAGGTAATAAAGTATTCTCGTAAGTTTATAATCTGCCATTGAAAGTACATACGGGTGAGTGGTTAGAATGCCGCTCGCCATGTTGCCCCTCCATCTTGAAACTACATTCGCCAAAGAGGGACATACCTGTAAATTCAAGCTTCACCTTTTGCGTTTTTCACTCAGTGACACCGTGACGAATGCGAGGGGGATTACTCGCGAACAGCGACTGCAGATTTGAAAGTTAGTATGGTGTGTGTGTGTGTGTGTGTGTGTGTGTGTGTGCGCGTGCGTTCACTCACATTTGAAAGAGAGAATTAAAACGTCAACGCGACAGGCAAATCAACAAGACCAAAGTCAATACTGGAGTAACTTTTCCCAGATGGAAAGAGCTCATGAGGAGCAAAGATTTTAAAACGGACGCCGAAGTTGCCTGCTTTCTTCTCGACAGGTAATTCAGCCTATTTGTGTAAATTCTAAGTTTTATAGTTGCTTGTCTAACCATAGCATGGTTGTGCATAACTCCAGAACGACCTCTAGTATAACTTCATCCTCGCGTCAATGGTGAAAAAGTATTGTTTACCTTGTAACATAAATCTGTGCTGCGACGGATCACAGGTGATGAATAGTTTTAAAGGTGCAATTTTTTAAGCTATATAAAAAAAGGACACTGGAAATTTTAGTTATTTTTAATTGCTTTTACTTTGTACACATTGTAACGTTAGCCTAATCTGATTATGCTGGGATAGCCGATTCCAAGGGTGACGTTTACCTCCTGACATCTGTCCTGTAGTTTTATTCATTTTAGACGTAGTATTGTTTATTATTGTCATGGACGAAGTCGATAACTGGAAGCCATGTTAGTCTTGGAATAATACGGCCACCATAGGAGTTAAAACGCCCTCGGAATTGAAAGGAACAGAAACTAATATTCACTGGGTAGTCATATACAATTTCACCGCTAGATGGGGGAAAAAAATCACACAGTGTAGCTTTAACATGAGTCTCTTCAGACCTTACTGTACGTGATTTATGAGCTTCCAGAACTTCTGAGTGAGGCTGTGTGTCTCCTCATAATTGAACTCATTTCCCCAAATTGAACATAGAAATAAAAATGATGAATAACAAAAATAAAAAACAGTTTTTTCTTAGTCTTATTATGTGCAACCATAATCAAAGTACTCTCTCAGTATTCAAAGTGCAAAAAGCACCAGCGAGACCAGAGCCACAACTACACAGCCCAGCCTAAGGTTTTATATTGGGAGACAGGTATTGAATGCAGCCTAATTTACGCACATCAGGTAGCTCATGTTTTACATTCGATTTAGGATCGCACATACTCTGTGTATAGGATGGGCTGGTGCTGAGCACGCATTCTACAAGATAAGACATTTATCAGATGCTTAGGCTCTGTTACGCAACGAATCCTCCGCCATCGTCACGTGATCAGTGAACTGTGATTCTTGCTGCACTGTGTGCAACTGTGCAACTCGTGCTGGAGGAGCAGAGCAGACATTTACAATCGTTTACAATTGAAGCAACCGTTATCTTACTTAAGTAAATGGTTTTTATTTCTATAAAGAAAGCATAACGACAGTGGACGCTGTGGGTAATGTAAATGTAGAGGTGGCATATTCTATGCTAATTTCACCCTCACACCGTGTCCTAACTCGACGCGACATGCAATAAAAGGTTCTTTTCCATGTTAATCAGAGTTCCCTTTCGAGGGAACTCGCAATGCGTCAATGACGCTTTGGGAATGCTCCTGCGTGATTGCGTCTGAAGCACTTGTGTCAACTAGTCCAATGGCGAGAGTGGGCGTCACAGGCTGGTGACGTCACGACCAGGAAAGGAAAAAAGCACATCCGGAATAGAACCGCGCTAGCTTCTGTGCCTCAGCAAGCGCTCTGTGTTACATACGGTCTGTCTTATTTATTGTTGTCTGTCACTATATCAGTCACAAGCATAGATATTATGGCGAACAAAACAACCTTAGATCGATGTATGTGTTGTTTGTTTGGACTACGAGCATTGTGAGTTACAATTGCTTTACTCGCTGCATTCCCGCTTGTCACTCTTTGAGGAGGGTGTTCAGGCTTGCGTTCCTTGCAGTACCGGCCCTGTTGTTGCCGAGGCAGCACGGAAGCTGGTATTGTGGGGTTCGCAAATGGCTCTCGCGGAGGGGTTAGAGACGGGCTCCGCCTTTTCTCTGCCTTTACCTGGGGGTTCCAGCGCTCTCTCTCTGGGATCGGAAGCCCACGCCGTGGCTTCTTCTGCCCTGGTTAGAGAGCCCAGTGATTCAGCAGTCTATCTCTGAGGAGGTAGAGGTGCTGAGCATCGATGCAAGGGAATAAAAACTCACCACCCTCATCAATTAAGAGCATGTTCAAAGAATCATGTAGCTCTAAATAAAAATGAAAATAGTGGACGGGCTATGTTTATTCATAAACATTACCAACGTGTGTGCACTATCGGGAGTTTCCCCATGCTACTGTTTATTTAAAAAAGACTGCAATAAGAATCGAGTGGTTATGCAAATACAATGCATAGATTAAAGAGATACATAGTGTATTGCAAGCTATGAATTTATGATTCTTTTATTGTATGCTGAAACTACTTTTTTATATATAAGCCTATATATATAAATATATATTCAGCCTTTCATTCAGACTATGTTGACTTGTCTGGTTTATTTTTTGCTGTTTGATTCTGAGGAATTAAATAAGTGGGCTGCATTTAAATTTGCTTATCTGACTTTCATTAGTTAGATTCATGTATAAGTTCAGCATTTCATCCAGACCGTGTTAACTTGTCTGGTTGATCTTTTACTACATTTAATTTTGAGGAATGAAATGGTATCATTCGGTTCTGCAGCTGTCCATCTCCGAGGAGATGGATGTGCTGAGCATCGAGTTAAGGGAATTGAAGATTCTCCATCTCAATCCCCTGTGTACAATGAGATTTGGAGTTTATAACTTCCATGTCAGGGCCTTCCAGTTTTTCCCGATCTCCACTAATAAAAAATGAGATCCAGGATCAACCCTTTCATCCTGTTTTTTCAATTCTAAAAATGTATGTTTAATAAATTGGGTTGAAAGAGCTTGGGCATGGCCGATGCCAAAGGCAGAACAGACGCTTGCGAGCTACCAGTCCTGTCATGGCTTAGGCTCCCCTTAAGGCTCGGCATTACTCTCCAGGCCAGTTAGAAACTCTTGGCGCTGGTGGGTAAGGCGTAAATGAGGCTGCTGGGTGGAGCAGCCCTAGCCATTAACAAACTCCTTGTACAGGACAGAGTGTCGTTTCCTGTGCTCCCCCTCAGAAAGATTGGGGACCGGAATGGCATTCTCAACAGAAGCCTTTGAAGCAGAAGAAGGATCTGAGGACCATTTTTTTCTGCGTAAAAAGGCTTTGGCCAAGGTCCTGACGCCACTGATGTCAGACCTCTGAGGGCAACCCCGACCGGGGTGGAACGGTGTACACCTCAGTATACGGCGCCCGCCCCACCTCGGTGCCCTCAGGAGGCCGTTCTGCCAACCCCGCCACCCTTGGTGCCTCGGGGCGCAGCGGTCTCCAGCGAGCAGATGGCTCAGTGTCACCACGAGTCTGTGTCAAACTCGCACCCTCTGAGGGGGGTCCTGCCAGTATGCTTCAGGTCACTTAAGTGGCTGTTACAATAACACCAGAGGCCAGTCTCGAGAGACTGGTACCCTTAGTAGATTTCTGACAGAGTGAAGAATCTGCCGAATATATCTCCATGGGTCCTGCAGATAATAGAGAGAGGTTACAGAATCCAGTTTCATTCTCCTCCACCTCGTTACAACGGGGTGCTACTCGTGTTAGTACATCCCAGGCAGGCTCTGGTAATGGAGCAAGAAGTAGAGTCTCTATTAGCGAAGGGAGCTATAGAGCAGGTGTACTCACCCGACAGAGTATCGGGGTTTTACAGCCGCTACTTTATTGTTCTGAAAAAAGGATGGGGGGGGGTTGCGTCCCATTTTAGATCTTCGTCTGTTGAATTGTGCAGTCAAGAATCTCAAGTTCTAGATGCTCACACTCAAACAGATCGTGACCCAAATCAGATATGAGGACTGGTTTGTCACGATAGATTTAAAAGACGCTTACTTCCATATCTCCATCCTTCCTCTTGATAATACTGAAATTTATCCTTCTCAACAAGTCAGGAGTCTGGGTGTTATCCTGGACAGCACACTCTCCTTTGAAGCACATGTAAATAACATTACACGCGCCGCATATTTTCATTTGCGTAATATTAGCCGTCTTCGTCCTTCTCTCACTAAGAGCAGCACAGCAATTCTAATTCATGCGCTGGTCACTTCACGAATTGATTACTGTAATGATCTTCTCTCTGGTCTTCCTACAAAACTTCATCGTAAATTTCAACTGGTTCAAAACTCAGCGGCACGTGTCCTGTCTAGGACTTCTTTACGCGAGCACATCACTCCAATTCTTCAACAATTACATTGGCTTCCAGTTAAGTACCGTATTGATTTTAAAATTCTGCTTCTCACATTTAAGGCTTTACATAATTTGGCTCCTCCGTATCTCACTGATCTTTTAAACATTTACACTCCTTCTCGTTCTCTGAGATCGTCTCACTCTATTTCTCTTGTGTCGCCACGTATTCGCTTAACTACAATGGGAGCGAGAACTTTTAGTTTTGTGGCGCCTCGGTTGTGGAATTCGCTTCCCCCCAACATACAGAATTGTGACAGTTTTCACATTTTTAAATCCCGTCTAAAAACTTATCTTTTTACTCAGGCTTACGGGTGAATTGCAGCATTCTTTTCTTTGTGTGATGGATGTAATTATGCTGTAAATTTTATAATTTCATTTTTATATTGTTATTATTTTACCTTAAGTTGTTCCAAACCTGTATGATTTCCTTTCTTCTGCTAAACACAAAAGAAGATATTTTAAAGAAGGTTGGTAATTAAACAGTTGCTGGTCCCCATTGACATCCATAGTATTTTTTTTTCCTACTATGGAAGTCAATGGGGTCCATCAGTCGTTTGGTTACCCACTTTCTTCAAAATATCTTCTTTTGTGTTCAGCAGAAGAAAGAACGTCATACAGGTTTGGAACAACTTGAGGGAGAGTAAATGATGACAATTTTCATTTTTCATTTCATTTCAAACGCTGCTAGATCTGCTTATTTTTCAACCCTATTAGAAGAAAATAAACAAAACCCTAGGTATTTATTTGAAACGAAAAAGAAAGCTTCAAGCCCAGAAATTTCCAAGCAGCACAGCAGTAATGACTTAATAAACTTCTTCACTTATAAGATTGATAATATCAGGGACAAAATTATAACTATGCAACCGTCTACTACAGTATCGCATCAGGCAGTGCATTGTAGTCTCCCTGAGGAAAAATTCGATTCATTCATTGCTATAGGAGAGGAAGAATTTACTAAACTCGTTAAATCATCTAAACCGACAACATGTATGTTAGACCTTATACCGACTAAGCTACTGAAAGAGATGCTTCCAGAGGTCATAGATCCTCTTCTTAATATCATTAATTCATCTTTGTCTCTAGGATACGTACCAAAAAACTTTAAGCTGGCTATGATTAAACCGCTTGTTAAAAAAACGCAACTTGATCCTACAGAATTAGTCAATTACAGGCCGATCTCGAATCTACCCTTTCTGTCAAAGATATTAGAAAAGGCAGTATCCTCACAACTATGTTCCTTTCTAGAAAGAAATGATATCTGCGAGGATTTCCAGTCAGGATTTAGACCGTACCATAGTACCGAGACAGCTCTCGTTAGAGTCACAAATGATTTGCTCTTATCATCCGATCGTGGTTGTGTCTCTCTATTAGTGTTACTCGATCTTTGTGCTGCGTTTGACACCATTGACCACAGCATTCTTTTAAATAGACTTGAAAATTATGTTGGCATTAGTGGAATTGCACTAGCATGGTTTAAATCATACTTATCTGACCGTTATCAGTTTGTAGCAGTAAATGAAGAGATGTCTTATCAATCACAAGTTCAGTATGGCGTACCACAAGGCTCAGTACTAGGACCGCTGCTGTTCACTCTGTACATGCTACCATTAGGAGATATCATTAGGAAACATGGAATTAGCTTTCACTGTTATGCCGATGATACTCAGGTCTATATTTCTTCAAAACCTAACGAAACTTACCAATTCACTAAATTAACAGAATGCATAGCTGATATAAAAAATTGGATGACTAGTAATTTCCTACTTCTTAATTCTGAAAAAACAGAGATTCTAATTATTGGACAAAAAACATCCTCACGTAATAACCTAGAATACTGTCTAACACTTGATGGCTGCTCTGTTAAGTCTTCGTCGTCGGTTAGGAACCTGGGTGTGCTCTTTGATACCAATCTTTCATTTGAAAGTCACGTGTCTAGTATCTGTAAAACTGCATTTTTCCATCTTAAAAATATATCTAAATTACGTCATATGCTCTCATTGACAAATGCGGAACAATTAGTTCATGCGTTCATGACATCAAGGCTAGATTACTGTAATGCTCTACTGGGTGGTTGCCCTGCACGCTTAATAAACAAACTACAGCTAGTTCAAAACGCAGCAGCTCGAGTTCTTACCAGAACCAGGAAGTATGACCATATTAGCCCAGTTCTGTCAACACTGTACTGGCTCCCTATTAAACATCGTATAAATGTTAAAATATTGCTGATTACTTACAAAAGCACTAAATGGTTTAGCTCCGCAGTACTTGAGCGAGCTCTTAACGCATTATAGTCCTTCACGTCTATTGCGATCTCAAAATTCCGGCCAGTTGATAATACCTAGAATATCAAAATCGACTACTGGTGGTAGACCCTTCTCCTATTTAGCACCAAAACCTTGGAACAGTCTTCCTAACATTGTCCGGGAAGCAGACACACTCTGTCAGTTCAAAGCTAGACTAAAAACACATCTCTTTGACCTAGCATTCACATAATACATTATAGACTTCTATAATTCAATGTTAGGCTACATAGATCAGGTCAGCCGGAACCGGGAACACTTCCCATAAATCCTGATGTGCTCGTTACATCTTAAGAAGAATGGCATCTACGCTAATTTTAGTGTTTTTGTTTATCCCGAGGTTTTCCTGCAGCCTGCCGGATCCAGGCCGTTTCCAGATCTGATGAAGGACCTTCGCCTGGACCTGATATCATAGCGGGGTGCTAAAGTGGCAACTAGTTTCTCCTTATGGATGATCCCTTTACCACTCTACAGATAAAGCGTTGTCGGGAAAATTCGGTTCGCGTATCTACCCCGAAGTGATAAAATTCTGTATCAAAAATGTTAAGGCCAGACAAGTAGTTTTTTAAGGCTTGGTTTGTAGGGAATTACAAACCTGCGCACATATATTCAAATGTGCATACCAATAGACTGAACTTGTAATACGCATGTGCACGCCATCAGCGTTCTCACAGGTTTCGCGTTTAAAGTCTGTGTAGAGTTTCCTGTTAAAACGGTATCGTGTTAGCGGGTCCCTAAGTTTATAACTAATGAACGTTGCAACGGAAGTGAGTCAATCAAATTAACTTTAGCTGGAAAATAACTTTATTCAAGAACTGCTATAAAGCCAAAACAATCTCTGTTACTTTAAACTATCCTTGTATCTCTGTAAAGCCACTTTGGAACAATCTACATTGTTAAAAGCGCTATATAAATGAAGATGACTTGACTTGCAGTAGTGGCTCAGAACCAGAGGGTTCTCCCCAAGAGGAAACCCACTTCGTACGATCAAGATCACGTGGCTGTGTCTCCGCGCCTTGGCTATATGGAGGAAATACTGGTTCCTATCCCAGGGTCCAGTGTTGGGAGCTCTTTGCCATCGAGTTGCTGCTTCCCTCACCGGCTGGGGAGCGGTAATGGAAGGCTGCTCAGCCCAGGGCCATCATCTTTCTTGGCACATAAACTGCCTGGAGATGATGGCAGTCTTCAATGCATTGAGACATTTTTCCTCCCAGACCTTTGGTCATTTCCTGCGTGGTGCTTTTAGACCAGGACAGGAGTATGGCGGCTTAGATGCCTTATATATGTAGATATCCCTGTAGGATGTGGTATGCGGCAGGCTGGTCCTCTCTGCTCACATTCGTAAGGTTTTACAACTTCGACGTGGGCGCGTCCCCAGGTTCTCAGGTGCTCTTGTCTTATTTGTGCAGTATTCACACAGACAGGCTCTGGTTCGTATGGCGTTTTGGTATTCTCGTTCCCAAAGCGTCATTGACGCATTGCGAGTTCCCTCGAAAGGGAACGTCTCAGGTTACGACTGTAACCCTAGTTCCCTGAGAAGGGAACGAGACGATGCGTCACTTTGCCATACTTCCTACATCCCTGTGATCGACTTGAAAAAAAAAAAGCATTGAGACATTTTCTCAATTCCACCCTTTTTGAAGCTAGCGCGGTTCTATTCCGGATGTGCTTTATCCTTTCCTGGTCGTGACGTCACCCGCCTGTGACGCCCACTCTCGCCACTGGACTAGTTGACACAAGTGCTTCAGACGCAATCACGCAGGAGCGTTCCCAAAGCGGCATTGACGCATCGTCTCATTCCCTTCTCAGGGAACTAGAGTTACAGTCGTAACCTGAGACGTTTTTTGTCCTAACCAGCTGCGACGGCAATATGCGACTATTCTATTTTAGAAACGGTTTCTATTTTTCTGCGACGTCGCAGCTGGAACAACAAACACAAAGTGTGGCAATGATAATCTAGGTAATCTAGATAATAAGGTACTGTTTATGTACTTAATTTGATGTTAAAAGCATGCAATGTGACTTTGAATATCATTTAGTGCTCCAGCTTTGTAGCTGTAAAAGCAACAGTGGATAATTCACCTCAGATCTTGAAATTAAATAAATGGAAACAAGAACGTTCAAACTGTGAACAAACAAGTGTATTCTTTGACAAATTCTTTGTTTTAGTAACTCAGTAGCCTATGTATTTTAATAATGTTTAAATGGTGTAATATTTGTGAATTTGATTATGTAGTCTACTTATCCATTATTTTGTGAGTGCCGTCAAGATTACTCTCTGGTGCCGTGCTCTTGCCGCGAGACTCCGCCCACACGCTGTTCTGATGGGATTCTGTCCGTTTAAATGTGAATTTTTGTCAGTTGGAGATTGAACAGTTTTGGCTCATTTGAAGATTCCATCAAAGCAGGCAATGAGTTTTGATCCTCATTTTTAGAAAACTGTAAATCTGATCAGTTATGAAAGATAAAGAAGTCAGAGTCAGAACAGTCTGAAGGTCTGAGCAGAGTTTGGAGTTTGTTAGGAAGAATAACAATTAGAAAATTTTGTCTCATAATAATAATAATTTCTCAAGCCAAAATAATTAGTAAGTCAAACACAACAGAAAGTAAGAATAAACTATGATACACAGACTATAAGAGGCAATAAAAGGAAGATGATCAGATGCTGCTGAAGATCACACACACACACTTACAGTTCTTCATCTACAGCAGAAATCTCAACACATCTTATTGATTTATTATTTTAACTTTCCCAAAGTATCAGTTTCTCTTGATGGACACAAATGTCTGAATCTCATATTTATTGTTTGTAGTTGATGCCGTTAAACACTGATGATAAAAACGAGTGTGAAACTAATAACAGCACTGACAGTGATCAGAGGAAAATGTGTTTGATCAACAGGACGAGTGTCATAATTCATAATAATCTGTGTTGGGTTCACTGTTGATCATTATATGAAGATCAGAATAAAAGCATCTGTTGATTGTGTCTCATCAGCTCCTGTGATTCTGGATCCAAACACTGCGAGTCCATATCTCGTCCTGTCTGATGATCTGACCAGTGTGAGATACAGTGAGATCTATCAACCTGTTCCTGATAATCCAGAGAGATTTAACTCTCTTCCCTGTGTTCTGGGTTCAGAGGGTTTTAACTCAGGAGCGCACTGCTGGGATGTGGAGGTTATGGAGAGTTCAGTCTGGAGTCTTGGAGTAACTACAGCATCAAACCAGAGGAAGGGAAACATTTTCTTCAACACTGATGTCTGGTGTGTGACGTACGGATGGACTACACGTTCTGGTTTTCGTGTTAAACAGAAGCTTGATCGTGTGAGAGTGAATCTGGACTATGATGGAGGAACAGTGTCGTTTTCTGATCCTGTAACTAACACACATCTACACACATTCACAACCACCTTCACTCACACACTCTTTCCATTCTTCAGGTGTTCTGATTCTATGAGGATCTTACCGGTCAATATTCAGTAAACGTCACTCCTGTAGATCTGGATCTTCCTGCTTTCATCATGTTTCCAATATTTAATCCATATCTCATGAGTAAGAGTGCTGTTGATCTGAGTATCAGTACGGAGGCTGTGATTGGGCCGTGATGATCACATGACTGATATCCAGCACTACAGCAACACTCACACTCTCATGTTGCTTTAACAGATCAATAAACAAGAGAGATGTTTGTCACTTTGCTAATTTTCACATAATTATATATATTTTTTTAAATCTAGAAACTGAGCCTAATTCTACACATGCATAGTTTCAATGAATTTGTAAATAAATAATTGAATATTTCAGTTTAAATGATTGTTTGCTCACTTAAGTACATGGATGTAAACGATAAACATTATAGGGAAATGAGAGGGTCTGTATCTCTTACCATTTGAGAAAGCGTAACAGCAAACTTGGACCATGTGATGCTCCTCAGCCTATCGTGTAACGGCAGTGATGTCAGCGCACGCAGTTCAAAGTTTAATGACAGCCAGTCACAGCTTATGTTAATCACTTTCTTGTGGATTATTAGCGCATGGGTCTTGTGAATAAATTTGATATATATGGGGTTTTATCGCTAGTAAAGGTAAATTACAATTACAGTTTTAGTAGTATCACTGCTATGTATGACCAATGAACAGATTCAAATCTAATCTTAAATGCTTGATTCTTAAAAAAAAAAAAAAAAAAAAAAAAAAAGAAGCTTAATTCATGCTCGTTTTACCGCTCAGTAAAGCTTTTCTAAAGTTACTACTAAAACTGTAATTGTAATTTGATTGTTGAAACCTGGAAGCCAAAGAAAGAATATATTAATTTATTAAAATATTTATATTTTCTTTACCTTCATTAAAAAGCGTTATCATTATTAGGCATACACAGCAGTCATAAATCATTACAATTCAAGTGTAATTAATTTGTCATAAAGTGAATGCATCATTATTTTATTTATTTTCTCATTAAACAACAATATAATACAGTATTTATATTTAAATTATTATTTTTTTCTTTATTCATTAAATTTGCAATATATCAGCATCATAGTGCATGGCAGTCATAGTCATTCAAGTCTTATTATAACTGGTAGAACTTGAAAGCCAAAGAAAGAAAATATTGATTTTATTTTCTTTAGACCAGGGGCCCGTTCTTCGTACGTCGCTAACTCAGTTAGCTGGATTAGATTGTTGGCGATTTGGCATGATCTTGGATTGTTTGGTTCTTCGACGCTCATCCTGGACTTGCTGTCATAGCAACAGGTGCGCAAGCTTAAACCTGCTCGGGAGCTTATTTCATGTAAACAGGATTAGATCCCGGCTTTATAAGCGGAGCTGATACGGGAAGTCCAGCGCAGCGCGATAGTGCACTTTCTGAGATGTATATTTTTTCTCGTGACTCGTGAGATTGTCGTTTACATTATTAATTTGTTGGAAACGCACATTTATTTTCGACTTGTCGGAGTCGGGCTTTAACTACAGCACAAACTGTTTGCATTGCTCTAAGATTATTTGCGAGTGGCTTTTTCCTTTACACTATTGGAGATGCAGAGAACTTGATGGAAAGTGCTGTCTGTCGTGTCATTCGGAGTTTACCTGGCGCTTTTAGGTTTAAAAAACAGTTTTAGTTTTTTTTTTTGCCATTTCCAAGCCACTGAAGACCCAATGCTGGAAAGATTTTTTTTTTAAAAGCAGGTTTTTTTTTTTTTTTTTGGCTATCATAATTTTTTATGAAGATCATGCAATCATGACCATGCTGATTACAGTATGTGTCACTCAGGCTTCACTAACGTGATTGGTACCATAGACTATAGGCTAGACCATAGACTGCCATCAAGGCCTCAATAAGGGGATTATGTGAACAGAAAGGGGGTTCACAATGTAAATGTGTAGCCCAGTTACTATTGTGATTTTTAATATTCCAGATTAATAATATTATATCAAATAAAAAAAAGGCAGTTGACTAAAATCTTCCATATCACAAATGTGAAAGCAAAATGGCCAGGATCTGTGCATGACTTAAGCATTTTCAGAGATTCACATTTATGCACATTATTTGAAAGTGGTAAGAAAAGTTCCACAATTAAATATCAAGCTCACTGTATTACATACACTTATGCTGATCCTAACAGAACTGCATTTCTTCATAGGTGATTATGACATGTTCCTGCAGACAGGTGTTTTATGACCCCATTCCCTGACCCAAACCAGTTACAATGCAGCTCTAGCCAGGACAAGGGCACACAATGAAATGAACTTTGGCTAACTAAAGGGAAGGTTTCAGTGTCTGATAAGTCTGAGGGTTGCACACCTGACAGGGCCTGGGACATTGCTGCATGTGCCATATTACACAACACTGCCAAAAAAAAAAAGAAAAACTTTTCATTAAATGTTTAATAAAAGACAAATATGCTTAGTTCCTTGAGTTTTATTTCAATTGTTCTTTTTAAAGAAAAGCCAGTGGTCAAGTGCCTGCAACAAGAGATATTAGACACATGCCTCATGCAACAAATAAAAAGGATAAGTTGGCTATCCACTGCCCACCTGTAGGCCTATGTGTCCTCTGTCTGTGCAGACTCTTCTGTAGGCCTTTCTGTAGATGTGCAATCCTGCAACTTATATTGCAGCCATAAAGCATACAAGTATAAATGAAGTAAAGTTATTTATGCACTTGCAGGTAGGCTAGTTCCTCCATATGACAGTTATCTGAGAGGGTTTATTCACTGTCCAGTGCAATGGAAACAAATAGACATTACAAAGTCTTATACTTTCTTTCCTTTGGAAAGTTACAAAATGTCCACTTACTGCACATATTTCAGCACCACTTTCTTGGGAACAGATACAAGTGTTGGTGTATTATATAAAAGTGCACAAAAGAGGAAAACACAATGTCATTACAATGAACTACACTGGGGAAAAATGTGATCAATAACTCATGGCAAAATATTTGTACATTAACATAAATTTATCAGTTTTCACTTTCACAAGTCAAAGCAATTCATCATTACTCAAGATTTAACAGTTGAAATGACTTTACGGCCTTAATTTAATGCAGCAAAAATGATTTTACAGTGTAGGCTACTAAGATATTTTCTTCTTTCTCAGCCTTTTTCTTGGTTGCTTTTATAAACACAACCATTTATTTAACAGTGCCTTTTATAAAAGAGACTATAATATAACAAAAAATTACCATTATGTAGAATATTTTTGTACTTCACTTTTATTTGTTCCCATGTTCTAGTGTGGTGACTGACATTACAATGACCAAAGTAATTATGCAATTATTAAAATACAAAAATATAGGCTATTAAGCGATAAAAACATCTAACATGGCCACTTCTAACGGATTTAAATTGTCTGCTACTGTTTGCCAGCCCTCTCTCCTGGCTTTTGCAGACTTTGAGGTGTTCCCTGGCGTTTTAATTAAACATTAAAATTCCAAATAAACTTCGACTATTAGTTCTTGCTCTGCTGAGGAGAAAAACTGAGCCGCTCTTTGGCCACGCCCACGCTGAGCAGCCAATAGCAGCGCTGCTGATCAATGTTTCTACTATCGATACATATCCCCTTTTAACCAGCAATGAACGCGCAATTATCTTAGATGACTCAATCCAGCTATACTAATCATATCCGGCAAGTGTGTTCGAAGAACCGAGTTAGCCAGATCATGATTAGCACGATGATATCATCTTGGATGTGTAATTTGATCTCGGATGTTTTAAGCAACGTACAAAGAACGGGCCCCAGGGGTGCCCAATCCTGCTCCTGCCGATCGACTGTTGATTAGGGTTGGAGATGAACTGTGCAGGACAGTCGATCGGCAGGAGCAGGATTGGGCACCCCTGCTTTAGACAATATTCAGTATCACTCAAAATTACACACACCTATTATTAAAGACTAACTGCACATTAGCTGGTGGTAATGCCGTAAACGAGTCCTACCTGTCGCGACACTCCCTTCTCTTAAAAAATAACCTTTTTATCGAGATTCTACATATATTTCCCAAAAAAGGTATTGTTTAGAGTAAAACTAACAAAAGATTAGCAAATAGGCTGTCAGTTCATTAAATGATGTTTTATTAACAAAGTTCGGGAGGAGCAAGTTATAATCAATCAATCAATCAATCAATCATCTCATCAAACAATTACCATGTCTACCCTATCAGCATGAGAGGAAGCATATATATATTCATTCTGTCAACTCACCTAACTTCCTCGACAGTTTTCAGCATCCCTCCACCACCCCGACTCCTCACCCTTGGCTTGTTCTTTCACAGCCAGGAATACGGGGGGAGTACTCTGGGTTCGGGCCAAATACCGAGCCTCTCCTCAGACAGCACGCCATATACGCATTTATTCTATCTGACTTATTTGTAAGTGTGAACTAGTGAAATAAGGTTTTTCCTCTTAAAAGCGGTTTATTCAGTGTAGTGAAGCCTCTTCTCCACTGACATCCATTACAAGCAAACGTCCTCTGCTCTCCTTCCCTGTGTGCCAGTGTTAGCGTTAGCCATTATGCTTTTCTGGCTCAAGGTTGCAGGCTTGTCATCTAGTGGCTTTGACAAAACTCATCCATGACTCCCAGCATGCATTGCAGTGTGTATGAATAATGCAGCTGAAATGTCCCACTATTTTCTTTTATTACTCATTACTTTTATTTTTGCTGTTGTTTTTGTTGACTGTGTCGAAGCTTTTTGTGATGTTCAGAGTTGATCTGTTTATCTGAATATTTTGTTAATTATAACTGTTGTTGAGGTTTATATAAAGAGTGTTGATGTCTAAATGTGTCTCAATGTCTAGTTGAACATTCTTGCATTAAAAGAAACATTGGAGAAACAATCTCTGTTTGACTTATTGCTGATGTGATTCAGTCAGTTTTTTTTAACCATTTCACGAATGTTGGTTTTGAATAATTAGTGTTTACAACCAGTTTATGCAGTGCATTTGGGACAACAGGGCCATTGTTTCACAATCATCTCCTCTTCTATCCTCCGTCTGTAAAGCACAATCGCTCCCCCTGCTGTCTGACAACAGCTGCTGTCCTGTAACTTTACTGTCTCTGGGATGGAAAATAGATTCTCTGACCACAACTAAAACTTTACTTCCAGGAAATGTTAATTGTATATTGCTTTCAGATGAACTACAGTAGCATGTTACAGGTTTGTACATGATCAGGTGATGATTGCTGTGTGTTGTTGATGATGTAATCATCATCTTGTCTCTTAACTCACTGATCTGATCCTGTGTCTGTAAACCACAGAGTCTTTCTCAGAAAGACAGGGGTGTCTCTCTGGTGTGAAATAGTCCCTACATCTCATCTCATCACATCACATCACATCACATCACATCACATCACATCACATCACATCTCCCCCTTCACCACCACTTATCATTACAGGTAGTACGTTTCACATCACAAGTTATATCACCGCTAGAAATTGTATGTTCCCAGAAAGTCCCCGCTGGGGCCTTTTAACTTACCCAGAACGTTCCGAGATGGTCACGATGTGGAGTTCTGTAAATGGTTGGGGGACGTTATTTGACAGATACTGTAGGACGTTCCCTCTAGGTCTCTACACTACATTCCCATAACGTTTGCAGGACCTTTAAGGGACCAACCTAGAATGTTATTTTTTGGTCCCACCAGCGTAAAAAAGAAAAGAAAAAAAGTTGCTAGTGTTTTTTATAATTTACACAAAAATGTCAAGGCACCAAAAAGTTTTATGAATATCTGAACATGTAATATATCAAAAGAACGTCTCAGGTTACGACTAACTCTAGTTCCCTGAGAAGGGAATGAGACGCTGCGTCAATGGCGATTTGGGAACGCCCCGCGTGATTGCGTCTGAAGCACATGTGTCAACTAGTCCAATGGCGAGAGTGAACATCACGGACGGGTGACGTCACGACCAGGAAAGGAAGTCAATCACAGAGATGCAGAAAGTATGGCAAAGAGACCTAGCGTCTCGTTCCCTTCTGTCGTAACCTGAGAGGTTCCCTTTCGAGGAAACTCACGCTGCGTTAATGATGCTTTAGGAATGACAATGCCCAAAGCTAGAGTTGGGGTACTCAAACTCGGACTCGAGTCCAGTTTTGAATGAACTCGGACTTGTCATGCACTCGGATGAATTTGTACTCGGACTTGACACGGACTCTGACATTTTAGACTCTGAAAAATGTCCGCGTGCAGTCGAGTCCGGGCACTGGAGGACACAATATTATTCAAAAACGAAACGAAACTACTTGTGTTGTTTCAGCGTTGAGCATTGTAGCCAATCACAGACGTGTGTATTAAAGGGATGGTTCGGAGTAAAATCAACCTAGGGTCCTTTGCACCATGACCTCGAGCCAAACACCCCCCAGAAGCCTTTCTCCCCTTGGTCGAACATTATTAAAGTTAGAGCTTATTTAGAGATATCAGCCGGATGGTTTAGTGCAGGCGCTAATGGATCCAAGGCTGTATCTGGTAAATTACTCCACTAATAATGCCCAGAATGGCACCAAACTTCTACAGTAGCACAAACAGGTTCTGTACTCATAAAACGAGGCATTGGAAAGTTTGTAAGTACATCAGGAGTTTAGTTAAATAACACTTGCCTGATGGCTAATGCTACCGCTAACCCGGATGTCGACGTCACTTCCGTGATTTGGGAAAAGCCCGTAAATTCTTTTTGGAGAATATGTTTTTACCACTGCAAATACAATTCATTTTGCGTGTGTGTGTGTGTGTGTGCACTTCTCTGTGGTATATACAATTTCATTTACAGTACATCTTTCTGAACTTCCTAAAACAGGAAGGCATTGTTCAGAAAGGTGTTTCTCAAGCGGCAAAAGGTGAGAAACATCTTTCTGAATAATGCCTTCCTGTTTTATATACTGCTAATGCAGTAATCAGCAATGTGTGTCATGGTAATTTGGATACGAGGAAGCAAATCTGCGAGTGAAACAGTCTCTTTATTGAAGTAAACAATTAGTGAAGAATAAATCAGCAACACGATGGTGACGAGTGGCGCAGGGACCTCGACAGACAACACAGATAAAAGGTGGTGAAGTGATGAATCCGCTGGTGAATGAGTGATGTAATCCAGACACAGAACGAGGAACACAGCAACACCGAACGGAACACCAGACAGCAGCGAGGATCAGGAATGCCAACAGGAACAGGGAACAAGAGACAGCACGCGAAAACATCAACAAACAATCTGACAATGGAGAGGAGAAAACGGTGAGTATTTGAAGGTGAGTTGATGAGCTGCAGCTGGCGCCGCTAACGAGACTCAGCTGTGTTGCTGATCAGCGGTAATGACTCGGTCACGCCCACACACACATACATACACACACACACACACACACACACACACACACACATAACAACAATGACACGAGACGAGAAGGAAACAATGAATTAGTGAACCGTGACAGTGTGTGTGTGTGTGTGTGTGTGTTTACAATTCATTAGATCATTGATGAGTGTCACAGATTGACCAGGCTCCACGTCTCTCCCTCATTAGGATCCCAATCACCAGAATACTAATCACCAGCACTGCCACTCATCAGCACTGAAAGGAAGAACGCTTGTGTGAACAGTAAGTTATATCAGAAATAAATGCTGAGTCATTTGTTTCAGGCACATTTATAAATATAACACTGAATGACACACACATATATGATGCAGTTTTCTTTCATCAGCAACAGAGTGTGCATGAACAACATTTGTTACAGTATTTATTATTATTATTTTACTACAAAGTCAGTAAACAAGGTCATCAGTGTTATCTATAATGTGCCATCTGGGGGCAGTAGCTCTAAAGCTGAGTGTAAGTGTAAGAGACATTCGAAGAGCCATCAAATCATGTGTTATTGACTGCAACAGTTATTTTAATATACTGGGCATAAACGGCGCATAAGAGAAAATGAAAAAAAGAAAATAAACCTGTAACTAATTAAGTTTTTCTGTCTTAATATTCTCTAAACTGTAAGCTCAATTGTTACAACTGTTTGCTGTAACATCAGACCTCTATAGCATGTCTGCAAAACATAGTAACTTACCCAAAACATTTAATTCATGCTTCAAAACCTAGCTATTGGGTCAGTAAATTGGCCAATGTCAGTTTTGTCTGTGTAAATTCAGATTCAGAGAGTAGGTAAAAATTGACTGGGAAAAGTCAACACTGTAGTACACATTGAAAATTTGCAGCAATTTCATTTTGGCAGCAATGAGTTACATGTCCTCAGTTCATTTTTACACACTCTTCTAACACATACAGTACATATCTTAGTTACATATCTTCCTATTGCCCTTCCATGACAAGAATTTTAGTTTACATGTAAGATATTTCTAGAAAAAAATTTACTGTAAAAATACAAATGTATTTATCCATTACTGATGCAGCTGCTGCTGTTCAGAGCTGATTCATTACAACGGCAGGACATTCACCAATTTACATTACAACATTACAATCATTCTTTGTCATAAATATTTATGGATTATAACATAATATTGACAGATATTGATCCCTGTATGGATCATTTTGCATGCGATGACTCACACGATGAAAGAATGTTTAGAAGTTGTGAAGAGTTTGACAGTTTTACTGAGAATCAACTCATCCAAATGAAGGACAAGCGGTCAGTCTGTGGAAACGGCGAGAGCGCGCTAGTGGTTTTTCTTAATATCCAGTTCTCCTGTTGTTTCAGTTTACTAGTTGAGTCAAGGTAAGGCTATTTTCGATTCTCTACCTATTTTAAATTTTTACCTTCACATAAATCTGTATTTTATTTATACGTGTTCCTACTTTAAATAACAGAAAAGAAAAGTCTGAAAAGAATTGCAGTTTGAATTTTCCTAAAATAAAGTAGGAATATATAGTATTTATGATAAATTGCGATTTGTATGAATTTGTGCTTTAGGATTTGTATATAAAAGTCTTATCCATTTAATGAACCTCTCACCTAAATTAAGTCGTTTAAGTACTTCGAACAGATATTCCCACTCTATCTGATCAAACGCCTTCTCAGCGTCAAGAGTCAATATGGTTAGATCGTTGTGGATTTTCCTGTCAGTGTATAAGATATCAAACAGACGTCGTAAATTAGACGTTGAGGATCTATTTGATATAAAGCCAGTTTGATCGTTGTGAACTATTGTATTCATTAAAGGAGTTAGTCTATTGGCCAGGATTTTTGCATATATTTTATAATCTATGTTTAATAGAGAAATTGGACGATATGAGCCAACATTTAGCTCATCTTTACCTTTTTTATGAATAACAGTGATTGTAGCCTGAGTTAATGTTGGTGGCAGGGTGCTGTCTAGTTGGGCCTGGTTGTACATTCTATGGAGAAATGGTGTAAGAATGTTACTAAATTTTTTATAAAGTTCGACCGGCATACCATCAGGGCCAGGTGATTTTCCGCTTTTAAGGGAGGCTATTGCCTTTTGTATTTCTGTATTTCTGTGGCTTGAATATCTGTGTTAAGCATTTCCGAGTCTTCAGGTGAGATTCTTGTTAAGTTACATTCGTCTAGAAATTTATTCATAGTATTGGGATCACTATTACATTTTGAAGTGTACAAGTCAGAGTAAAACTGTAAGAAACGCATATTTATCTCATTTGGCTTAAGTAGTATATGTCCCCTGTCATCTCTAATCTTGTGAATAGCTCGATCGGCTTCTATTTTTTTAAGTTGACGAGCTAATAATTTGTGAGGTTTCTCTCCAAATTCAAAATGTTTTTGTTTAATGAATAAAAAAGCTGATGAAATTTTCCCGGAGAGAAGCTGATTGAGTTGATATTTCAGATTAGTTATTTCTCTATGCAAGTCGGGAGTGGGGTTTAAAGCATTCTGTCGGTCTAATTTTTGTATCTGTTCTTCGAGATGTTTACATTGAGTAACTTCATTTTTCTTTTTGGCAGCTTCATATGAGATTACACAGCCTCTCAAATAGGCTTTGAAAGCCTCCCATAAAGTGCATGATGTGACTTCTGGGGTATCATTCATTTCAAAATATAGTTTTATTTGAGCTTCAATGAATTTACAAAACTCCTTATTTGTCAGTAAGTAAGGGTTTAATCTCCAAGATCTACTGGGTGGGTTCATACCTTCCAAATATAAATTAAATGTTAATGGGCTGTGGTCTGAAATTAATATGGTATGGTATTTCACATTAGTTGTGAATGGAACTAGTCGAGCGTCAATTAGAAAGTAATCAATTCTACTATAAGAGTTATGAACTGCCGAAAAAAAGGAATAATCTCTGCCAGATGGGTTGGTAAAACGCCATAAATCTATTAAGTTCATACTTTTAAGGAATGAATTTATAAGAACACTTGAATTATTTTTGGGTATTTTACGAGATGCTGATCGATCAAGAAATGGGTCTAAAGGTGTGTTAAAATCTCCTCCTATTATTAACATAGTCTGCGATAGATTGGGAAGTAAACTGAAGACTTTCTTAAAAAATGCAGGGTTATCCATATTAGGAGCATATACATTGACGAGGGTTAGAGATGTGTTGTATATCTCTCCCGAGACAATGATATAACGACCATCTTTATCTGCTATAGTGGAATTATGAATAAAGGGTATGCCTTTCTTTATTATAATGGCTGCGCCTCTTGCTTTTGTGGAGAAGGACGTGTGATATATCTCTTTTACCCATTTAGCTTTCAGTCTATTATGACAATTGTTTTTTAAATGTGTCTCTTGCAAAAAGGTTATGTCTGAGTGTAATGATTTTAAGTGATTCAAAACCTTACCCCTCTTCACCGGGTTGTTTGCGCCACGTATGTTCCAGCTTGTAAATGTCAGTCCCTTTTTAACATTCAATGCGTTCGTCATATGTAATAAGAAGGAAAGTTGGCATATGAGTGAGATGGGAAATCAAGTATCTATATGAATTATATTGAATGAAACTTGCTTCTATTGCTGCACAAGAATTGTTATTACGCATATTCGTGAGCATAAACACAGTGAACAACAAATAAGTGAACAACATAAACTTAAATACCTTAGGCTAACCTAACGTAGCCGCAGGAGAACCGTTAGCGGGAAAAGCTAAATAAAATAAAATAATAATAAAAAAAAACTTCCCTGTATGAGTAACCTAACTTACTAAGACTGTTACTCCTTTTGGGGAAAGTCCCTCAAGCCAAAATATAAAGTCATGGCCATTTGTGACACAGGACAAAATATTTGTAGGTTCAATTTAAGAATAAGGAAATGAAAAAATAAGTAAAACCTGTATAGTAATCATACATTGTGAACAGTTTGTAAACTTGAGAATAAATTCTTATACATCTTATTGGATACCTCCAGAACGACGCTTAAGAAACGGTGGAGAAGCACTTCATAAAAGAAATAAGGATATTAACTTGAATAAACATTCGTAGCATATTGACAGTAAAAGTCTGATATAAAAGTCTCTCTCCACTTGCATTTCTTGTCGTGTTATCTTACCACATTTTGTAAGGATCTCTGTCGAAGTAGGATATCTGACGTATTATCAGTCTTTTAACTTCTTCCAGTTGATCCCGATGGTGTTGCTGTGAGACGCGCAGCATACTCCTCGGCCTTCTGCGGGTCTGTAAAGGATGACTGGGAGCCGTTATGGGTCACTATGAATCTCGCTGGGTAAAGCAAGCCATATCTGACGCCGGGTTGATTGCGCAATAGTTGCCTGGCTCTGTTGAATTGCGCCCTTCGCTTTGCGACTGATCTTGGAGGGTAGTCGGGGAAGATGCTTATGGGTTTACCTTGATATTGAAGGTTTCTCATAGCGGCAGCTTTGCGGAGGATGTCTTCCAGGACGTGATAGTAATGGAGACGTATTACGAATGGGCGCGGTGGGTCAGAGTGGCTCGGACGTTGGCGAAGGGTCCTGTGGGCTCTGTCAATAAGCGGGGCTTCGTCCAACGAGAGTACATCTTTCAACAAGTTGGCAATAAAATCCCTCGGTTTCGTCGCTTCCGAGCCCTCTCGTACACCTGTAATTCTGATATTGTTTCTACGGGATCTTCCTTCTAAATCTTCATTCTTTTGTTTAAGACTGACAACTTCGGCATTGAGATTAGCCACCTGTTGCTCAAGTTGGCTAATGCTATCAGAGTGTGCAGTGGCGGCCTCTTCTATGTCAGTGACTTTAGCTTGTAGCGTCTGGGATTTTGCTTCAAGATTAGTAATGGACACTTGGACGATGTTGTTAGTCGTAACAATCTCCGCTCTCAAATCGTTATACACACGCTCAATGCGTCTTTCCAAATTCTCACAGATGTCATCTTTTATCTTAGTCATTTCACCTCTGAGTGCTGTGATGGCAGCTAGTAGAGCTCGATTAGGAGGATCCTCCTCATCACCGCTGGACTCATTGGGCTGCGTGCCAGGCGAGGTCGGTGGTTGGTTGAGGCCTAGTTGAGTCGATTTCGGTTTCTTGGGTTTTTGTTTGCTCATGTTGAGATATCCAGTCGAACTTGAAGTCTTGTTGTTTTAAAGTAAATGCGCTCTGAAAGCATAGAATTTACATAGTTGTTGGCCCTTGAAAGTATTTTTAGCGGATTTGGCTAAGGGAGCTCTTAAAGACGCGTCTTACTCCGTCATCGCTCAGTGGCGCCCCCCGTCTTAACAATTTTTACCAAAATATATATAAGACTTTTGTATGTTTCCATAGCACTTGTCTAGGGTTCTGTCCTTCCGTGTTCCACATTTTACATATTGTTCAAACCCGGGCAAAAACAGGTCAAGCTTGCAGTGGTTAAAATCGCCTAAAATAAATACAGGAGCATCTGGTGAGCGCTGTAATTGTTGATGAACACAGTCCGCGATACACTCTGCTCTCGCTGCATTTCCACTTCGGGGGACATAGGCCGCACAAACAGCGACGCTACCAAACTCCCTCGGCAGATAAAATGGTCTAATTTTCAGACATAAAACTTCAACATCGAGGCAGTAGATTGTGTCTTTGATTGTGTACTGTTACACCAGTCATTACTCACATACACAACCAAGCCGCCGCCTCTGTTTCTCCCCGATTGCACACCCAGGGTTGCCAGATGCCAGCAAGGTTTTCCAGCCCAAAACCTCGTCAAAAAACGCAAGAATGCCCAAAAAACACCCAAAATTGTTTTGGCTTGTTTCTTGTTTAAACACATTTTTAAACGAAATCATTAACAAGCTTTAAAATTACCCATTTTTCTACTTAGCCTATCCAATTTCAGAAACAATACTCAATCAAATGAACGCAAAAGTAGTCTACACTGACCTCAGTCAGACTATTCTACTATTAAACTATAAGCTTATGTTACGGAAAGTAATTTGATCAACTTAGCCTATCAATGAGTCTGTTGTCAATAAAAGTCGCTGGGAACAAAAGCATTGAGTAACATAAAAACATTGAGTGGATATATGGACATACAAAATAACGCACTTTAACATTTCAATTATTTCAAGTAATTTTCATGAAACATGCATATTCATAAATAACATTACATGGAAATCGCGTTGATTATAGAACAGGGGTTATAGACCCTATATGATTCTCTGTCCGCCCGCACAAGCAAGAATCCTTCCAGGTCCAAAGCAGCGTCAGGAATATCCCATGTCTCTGTGAACACCATCAAGCTTGAAGTGCGATACTCAAAGCATGCTTTGGAGTTTGCTCGAAGTTCCTCCATTTTTCCGTTCAGGGATCTGGCATTGCACAGAATCATCGACGGCAAGGGTGGTCTATTTCCCCATCGTCGAAGACGCTGACGTATTCCGCCCCGCTGGCCTCTTCTCCTTTGCCTTCTATTGCGTTCAGGTTGCAAACTCACTCAAACAGGAAGATTCAACAGAGGTAATCCCGCATGCCAAAGCCGCCAGCAAGGCGTCTCGGGTATAACTGATGAGTGTCCACGTTACCACATCTACGTATAGCGTTTGGCATCGTGCCAAATACCCCAGTACAACAACTGCTAAACAAACGAGTCGAACGATCATCGCCATGTAAGCGTCAGAACAAAATAATAAAATAAAATAAAAATACAATAAGTACAAACAGACTGATGCAGTAGAGCACAAGCCCGGGTCGCGAGCAGAGCAGCGCCACCGGTAGTTAAAGAAACTCAATAAATAAATAGAGATTTATTAACAAGCAGGCAAAAAAATATTAAGCCCTCAAAGCAAACGAAATATAAATTTCTCCTGAAACAAATAAAAAGGAGAAAACTAGAAACTAAAAACATTCAAATGAAATATTTTGGCCTTGGCCATCACACTGAGCTTTACTATATCAATGACACACACACACACACACACACACACACACACTCACTCTCTCTCTCTCTCTCTCTCTCTCATACCTTTTTTTTGTTTTAGTTTTTTGGTACATTTAAAAGGCTAAAATAAAGAAATTGAAAGTTTAATAGTTAGTTTTGCAGCACTTGATCTTGTGGTCATTTATAACATTCATTTGAAGACCAGGCATGTTCGAGATGTCTGGAATCAGAATTATAAGGTTAATATCCATTAAACCCAGTCACTGTTCAGTGAAGAAGAAGCTGTCCCTGTGCATGACAGCTTGTGGTTTGTGGTGAGTTTATCATCCGTTCGCAATGACTCTGACCAATGTTTCAGTAAACAGAGTAATGGTTTTATACCTCAAAACTCATATTACTCAAAACAGCAACGGTACAGCTAGCAGATTGAAAAGGAAATATGAATCAACCACAGATGCTGCATGCAACCAGCAACCAAATGTACAATTATTTAATTGGATTTCATTTATAAATATTTTTCTTTATTCTGACTAATTTTAGAAAACAGACCAGAATGACATTTATAATGTCTAATTAGGTGACATATTTATAACTGTGCTTTGCTGAAAACACAGAATGTGTGTGTTAGACACAGATGCGTACACACTGTCACTGATTACATTGTATATATTTAACAGTTTAAAATAGTATGATGTTATTCATTTATACATCATATTCAGTATTATATACAGTAGTTTAATACTATAACTAAAACTATTGCCTGCAAACTTTAATTTCATCTCATGCACGAAATTGGTTGAATTTGCATTAATTCTTGTAGTTCTTGTTAATAATGTATTCTCTACTATTTAGCCTAGAGAAACACAGATATTTTTGTCCTTCATCAATGGCCGTAACATATTGTAGTTTATTTTTCACTTATATGTAAAGTGTTTTGTATTTTAAGAGGAAAGCAGCCTTTCTATATTTAGTCCCTCCTTCTCTGTTCTTCAGAGTCCACACAAAGATTCATCAAAAGAGCTGCTAGACATCAACAAATCTCATTTCAGGTAAAACCATTTATCAGTTAACAATTCTTTAGATTTTTAGATTTTTAGATATTTACCATTTTTTGATACAATAATGAAATAAAAAAAACAAGTGATTGTTTTTGTGTAAGTTGTTGCTCATTTATTGTCTGGTACCAAAAACTGCTTTTAAATGTTTTGT
Source organism: Rutilus rutilus (assembly GCF_951802725.1). Lineage (NCBI taxonomy): Eukaryota > Metazoa > Chordata > Actinopteri > Cypriniformes > Leuciscidae > Rutilus > Rutilus rutilus. Next base: position 479,312 of record NC_140226.1, read on the forward strand.
GATTTGTTTGGACAAAGGCATCCTTGTCAAAAAGGTATTTAGCTATGAGAAGTACAGATATTTTTTTGTTATCTTTAAATAGTCATCATTTCTCCTATGCGAAGTACTCACATTTCTTACTGAACTTGAACAAGAGTGATATGAACATGATTATTACAGGTGACATCCAGAACTTTTCCTAAAATGGAAACCGGCGAGGTCATCTCAACAGACAAAGGTATAGTCGTCAGACTAAAGGTGACACAGGAAAACGTCTCGGTTACGTATGGTAACCCTCGTTCCCTGAGTAGGGAACGGAGACGTCTCGTCGGAGGAGTTTCCAACGAATTGGGATCACGCTAGGGAGACCAATTGCCTTCGAGTGAATTAAAAGGAGCCAATGAACACTGGCATGCAACATTTGCATTCCGCGGCCCGCCTACGAGTGCGGGTATAAAGGCGGAAGCGAGCGCATACGCAAACGCTTTTCGCTGAGGAGCCGAACAGTGTCCAGTCCTCCGCGAAGGTACAGCAGCATGGCGACGGGACGAGACGTCTCCGTTCCCTACTCAGAGAACGAGGGTTACCATACGTAACCGAGACGTTCCCTTTCGGGATCCCTAATAAAATGCCATGATGCTGGCCCCTTCCAGCGCCCTGCCTAAGCTTCAGCCACAGTTTCCTGAAACTTATCTCTTATGTGCGGAAGCTTAGCTGGGAAGTGTCACACTGCTGTTCCGCAAGACCTGCTCAGTGGACATTGGATAACACTGGGAAGCGTGCCCACGATGTAAAGGGGGACGCTGCGGAGCCCATAACCTGCCCGAAGGGAGGCACTAGGAATACACATGTGCACTAGCCCGGAGGGTAGTGAACACATGGCAGTCTCTGAGGTAGTCCCAGCCCGGAGGGTGGGAGCGTACTCAGCAGAGACGACAGACAGAATCTGTCAAGGGGAAGACACTGGCTAACCCGGAGGATAACCGAACGTGGAAAAACACCTATGGGGTCGCCGTAGGGACCACTACATAGGACTCCAGCCTGAACTCAGCTCAAGAGAGAGGAATAGGCCTGGCGACCGGTGATCTGCCTCGCCTGTCGCCGGAGGGGGTGACGGAGGAACTCACGAGGTTAGCCGTTTGTTGGGTAACCAACGGAGTAGAAACGCACATATCTGGCCCCTGGGGCGAGAATGGCGTAGCAAGCCGACACTAACCTAATTCCTTGCGCTACTGGCCGAAGCGAGTACACGGGAGGAAACAGGTTCTACACGAAGGCTATAAAACCTAGCGAACGTGTTGGGTGTCGCCCAGCCCGCAGCTCTACAGATATCTGTCAGCGAGGCGCCTTGAGCCAAAGCCCAGGAGGAGGCAACACTCCTAGTAGAGTGTGCCCTCAATCTAGGTGGACAAGGCACGTCCTGGGACTCATAAGCCCGGACGATAGTATCCACTAACCAGTGGGCTAACCTCTGCTTGGAGACAGCCTTCCCCTTCTGCTGGCCTCCGTAACAGACAAAGAGCTGGTCTGAGGTCCTATCAATGTAACAGTGCAGAGCACGAACAGGACAGAGCAAAGCCAGGGCTGGGTCTGCCTCCTCTGGGGGCAGCGCTTGCAGGTTCACTACCTGATCTCTAAAAGGAATGGTAGGAACCTTGGGCACATATCCAGGCCGGGGTCTCAGAACAACGTGAGAGAAATCCGGCGCGAACTCTAGGCACGATTCGTCTACCGAAAATGCCTGCAGGTCCCCTATCCTCTTGATGGATGCCAAAGCGAGCAGGAGAGCTGTCTTCATTGACAGAATATTTTAATCGACTGCATGCAAGGGCTCAAAAGGTGGATTCTGGAGTGCTCTGAGCACTAAAGTCAGATCCCAAGAGGGTACGGGGTGCTGATTACGAGGAGGATTCAATCTCCTAGCACCCCTGAGGAACCTGAGGATCAGGTCGTGCTTTCCCAAAGACTTACCTTCTACTGCATCGTGATGTCTATTGCGGCAACATACACTTTGAGGGTGGAGGAAGACAGCCTTCGCTCCAACCCATCTTGCAGGAAGGAAAGCACGACACTGATCGGGCAAGTTTGGGGGTCTTCCCGGCGGGAAGAGCACCAACCGACGAATAGGTTCCACTTCAACGCATAGAGGCGCCTCGTAGAGGGGGCTCTAGCGGAAGTGATGGTGTCTACCACAGCCTGTGGTAGGCCACCTAGAACCTCCGCGTCCCGTCCAGGGACCAGACATGGAGTTTCCAGAGGTCTGGACGCGGGTGCCATAGAGTGCCCCGTCTCTGAGAAAGAAGGTCCTTCCTCAGAGGAATCGGCCAAGGAGGGGCTGTCGCGAGGAGCATGAGTTCTGCAAACCAAGTCCGGTTGGGCCAATACGGTGTAACTAGCAGGACCTGTTCCTCGTCCTCCCTGATCTTGCACAGAGTCTGCATATTTGCGAAGGCCCTGGGGCCAGCTGTATGCCAATGCATCCATGCCGAGAGTTCCTTCGGTCAGGGAATAAAACAACTGGCAATGGGTCGTGTCCGGAGAGGCAAACAGATCTATCTGAGCGGCTCCGAAGATTTCCCATATCAGCTGGACCGCCTGGGGATGGAGTTGCCATTCTCCCGGAAGAGGGGGCTGCCGTGAGAGCTCGTCGGCTACACGGTTGAGCACACCCGGGACATGAATGGCTCGAAGCGACCTCAGATGCTTCTGACTCCAAAGGAGGAGATGGCGGGTGAGTTGTGACATACGACGGGAGTGTAGACCACCTTGACGGTTGATGTACGCAACGGTCGCAGTGCTGTCCGTACGGACCAGTACATGCCTGTGACAAAGTAAGGCGGCGGCACAAGGCTAAGCGTACTGCTTGCAACTCTAGGAAGTTGATGTGCCAATGCAGTTGGGGCCCCGTCCACAGACCCGAAACTGCATGCCCGTTGTACGTGGCCCCCCAGCCGTTGGCAGAAGCATCTGTGAACACCACAGCGTGCCTGGACACCTGGACTAAGGGCACTCCGGCCCATAGAAACGCAGGGTCCGACCAAGGACTGAAGGTTTGGCGACAGTGCGGGGTAATGTTCACCCGGAACGTGCCGCTCTGCCACGCCCATCTCGGGACTCGATCGTGAAGCCAGCGCTGAAGTGGTCTCATATGGAGCAGACCGAGCGGCGTTACTGCGGCTGCGGCTGCCATATGCCCCAGGAGCCTCTGAAACTGTTTCAGTGGGACCGCTGACCTGCCTTGAAAGGACTTGAGGCAGTTGAGCACTGACTGGACGCGCTCCTCCGTGAGGCGCGCAGTCTGACTGACTGAGTCCAGCTCCATACCGAGATAAGAGATCCTCTGCGTGGGGCAGAGTTGGCTCTTGTCCCAGTTGACCTGAAGCCCCAACCGGCTGAGATGCTGAAGCACCATGTCCCTGTGTTCGCACAACAGGTCTCGCGAGTGAGCTATTATAAGCCAGTCGTCGAGATAGTTGAGAATGCGAATGCCATGTTCTCTCCATGGATCACTAGAGTGGACATCGCCCGACCCAGGGAATTGTTCCACTGGGGGGATGCCCTCGTATCCCTTCACTGCCCCACCATCGAGAGTGGTGAGGGAGGAGGAGGAGGGAGTCGATCTGTGTCGGGCCGCCAGAGGGGCCTTCCACGACCTCGTCACCTCCTCATGCACTTCCGAGATACCAATCGTCGAGCCGCGAGGGTTCGGGACACGGTGGAGGATTCCACACGAGCCCGACACTCGCGGCCGCCCGGGCAAGCATATCGGCCATTTCCGAGTCCGACTCGGGCAACGCTACCACACCCGAAGGGGGCAACGCAGCCGAATCATCATCCCCAGAAGATGACCGCTCTGCCTCCGATGCAGCGATCGACATCTGGTCCTCCGGTGGAGCTCCGAAGGAAACAGCCGGAGCCACACGAGATGGCCCGGTCGTCTCCGTCGAAGACTCCGATGGCAGCGACACGGAGGATTGAGGGGCCCGTGAGGGTCTTTCACCCGGCGGGTTATTCCTCAAAGTAATCCTCAGACCACCCATGGGATTAGCCGAAGTAGACTTCTTCTGAACTGAACCAAAAGAAGAACTAGATCGGGGAATCGCCAAAGTAGTCACGGACCTGGCCTGTAGACCCGTTCGCAATTTGGTGTTGGGGGAATTTCTCACTTGAACTGAGTTAGTGGGTCCCTAGACATGAAAAATCACAGAGGTGCTCGTCCGCCATAGTGCCACGATTTACGTAATGGTCAAATCAAATATGGCCGCCATCGGATGATGATGAAAATCCAACTTCTTTGTTTCTGAATGTTTATACAATACAGTGTTTTCAACCACGGAAAGCGTTCAATAAAAGAGCAGGAGAACAACTATGGCACAGAACGTTACAGTTACCTGTGAAAAGCCATTTAATGACCAGCACCTTAGTTGACTAGAAAAAATAGCTATAGAGAGGAGTATTTTGCTAAATATGTGCAATATATTACATATTTATTATATTTTTAGTTGTGTCCTTAAATAATTGTTATTATAATGAAAACTGCTTTATATTTAATTTAATTTGTTATTTTTAACCTTTAATAGCTGATAGGGCTCTCTGTATGTTTACAACATTAAGTGAGTTATATTTTTTCTTGAGAAAAATGAACATGTAGGCTATCTACTGTACCTAATATTTATCCAAATGAGTCAATATTGAATCAAGATTGAAATCAAATCCCAAGAATTGAATTGAAATCGTGAAAATTGTGTTAAGCAATAATACTAACAGTAGCCTACCAGTCATTGTACCATGTAAACATTGTAACATGTTGTCACTAAACTTGTTACTAAATGTTTTGACAATCACAATTACACCTATTTTGATGCAAGTTATTTTATTTTATTACATTCCTTCAGCATTTCCTCCATAACATTGCTGCTCGCATTTAAACTGTCATTGCTGAATTTAGATAACTATTGTATGGCTGAAAGTTAATTTAACATCGACAATGAGGAAACTGCTATTCTTAGCACAAGTCATTATTATATTACTCACCATGTCTGATCTGGATTCAGACGAAGAACAAGTTTAGCTTTTCTTAAAAATGCAGGCGAGAATTTTGATCCGAACAATGCTCCAAGTGTGCGCAGAAGTTCGCGACTGGCCAACAAAACAACTCCTCTGCTTGTTATAGCTGACTGGCCTGCTGAGAAAATTCTTGTGACGCTGGACAACCACAACATCCAGTCTCCTCTCGGAATCAGCCATGAAGAACTCTTTCAATTCTTCCTGGAAAACATCCCAGAAACACCCGCAACTCCATCGACTCCAACACCATCCGGATCCAGGAAAGCCACTGCCAAACGAAAGCACTCCTCCTGTTCCACCAACCCACCGGCTCCGAAGAAAAGGACGGAACGATCCGGCAACATCACACAACTCGAGTCTACAGAGGATCCTGTGCTGTCAGCCCTTCAGAACATTACATTTTCCCTAACCAGCTTAGAAGCTAGGATCCAAGCCAAGGAAAATCAGCCTTCTTTCCACTCAACTTCGTCGCCGCCTGCTCCCATGGCTCCCGTTGCTGCTGCAGATGCTGCTCCCTCCACATCATTCATCATGGGACCTGCTGACCTTCTACCGCGCAGATCCTTAGCCACGGCTCTCCCAGCGTCCACCACCGGAGCCCCTGTTTTTCCACCAGCTGCTGCTATCTCTTCCCAGCTGCGCGCCCAGATCCTCGCAGGTAACGATATTAATCTGGTACACCTATTTAGCCATTATCTCAGACCTCGCCATGACTTACGGTGGGACTCTTTTCTACGAGTACCATAAATCTTTCTCGGCTAAGGCAGCTATGTACATTCAACGGTTCAACCAAAGACTGGACTGACCTGTAGTAGATTTGGCTTTGATAAGCAGACATTTTACCGGTCATCGTGCTTTGTCTTGCTCCTTGTGTATTTCTTTTGCGCATACTCCTTCTCTGTGCCCGAGAAGTGCTAAACCTCCGGCAGGCCGTTTACCTAAAGATGAAGCAGCAGAAAAGGTTACCCCAGTGATTCATACTCCAATGTGTCATAACTGTAACAAAAATGTGTGTAGGTTTTCTAATTGTAAATTTATTCACGCTTGCAGTTATTGCGGAGATGGACATCCCAAGTCTGTGTGTCCTCGGAGAACGCACATATCAAAAAAGAGAAAATAAAGCCTTCTACACCTGTCAATGTTCCTGAACTTGACAAAGCTTTGAGAAAGCATCCCAATCGCTGTTTTGCGCAGTTTTTGATAACTGGACTTATTCAAGTTTTTTTTGACTGGTTTAACACTTCTCCCAAAAACATCGTTCTTTTGCAATAATCTTCAGTCTATTGGGCATTAAAGAGCCCGAAGTAGTTGATAGTTTATTGGCAAAAGAGGTAAAGAAAGGTTATTTGATTTGTCCTTTCGATAGTTCCCACTTTCCAGTTTTTCGCATAAATCCTTTAGGTGTAGCTACAAGGAAATATTCTGGGAAAAAACGTTTAATAATAGATCTGTCTGCTCCTCATGACAACATTCATGTACCTAGCATTAACAGTTTGATTCCTCTTCCAAATTTTTCTTTGTTTTATGCTTCAGTAGATCATGCCATTCAGTTAATTAAAACAGCTGGTAAGGGCACTTGGCTGGGCAAAGCCGACATTGTCGATGCTTTTAAAATCCTGCTGCTTCACCCATCTCAGTGGCACCTCTTCGGAGTTCAATGGTGTAAAATTTTCGTATTTCCGATACTTTATCGGAAGTGCTCTGTTGGATTCTTTTAAATAAATATAGGCTGCCTTTTGTGCTTCATTTGTTAGACGATTTCTTGGTCATGGATTATCCAAAATCTAAACTCGAGAAATGTATTAATATTCTGAAAGAAACTTTTAACACACTAGGTATACCTCTCTTTTTTTATAAAGTTTTTGTCAGGCAGGCAGAAGAAGATGAGGAGTCAAAAAGTTCCAATGCAAAACGTTTTTTTACAATAATATAACTAAAACTGGTACAGATAGGCAGAAGGTTGACACACCAAATACAACAGAGAACGGACCAAGACTGACTGAACTGAAGAAACTTAAATACTAACACAGATGAACACTGATTAACAGAACACAGGTGATGTAGATGAGCTGATGATGATGACACGTGACATGAAGACAGGCAGACAAGTCCAAAGAAAACAAATTAAACTGAACACAACTGTGACATTACTCCCCCTCCCAGTAAGTGTGTCCTCGCAAAATAGATATACCAACTGTGGAGGGAGGGAGGGGACTCAGGAGGAGGACGAAGAGCAGGTGAGGGCAGACTGAAGGCAGGAGGAACCAGGGTGGAGCAGGCAATGCAGGCAGCCAGGACAGAGCATGCTGTGCAGGAGGTCAGGGCGGAGACGACGGAGGGAGGAGCCATGGAGGAGGCAGGACTGATGACTCCAGGGGGCCGACTGACGGGGGCGAAGCAGGTGGGAGAGGAGACCAGGGTGGAGCCGGAGAGCCGACGAGTCCAGGTGACGCCTAGGATCCGGTGGGACATGGCGGGGCCACCGGCTCTGGCAACTGAGGTGTAGGCGGGGACACAGAAGGGCACAGTGGATACAGAGGGAGTGAGGACCAAGGAGGAACTGACGGGAGTGAGGAGTCCAACGGAGCCGGGGGGACGGAGGGATGAGGCGAAGCCAGAGGAGTGCAGTCCAGAGGTGAGGGAAGGTTGACGAGCGACCAAGGTGGATCCGGGGGGACGAGGGAGCCTGGCGGAATTGGTGACCAGATGGGCCACGGTGGAGCTGAGGGAGGTAGGAGCCAAGGGGACGTTAATGGACCGTCGGGCTGAGGGGGAGTCCTGATCGCGGAGGTTGGAGGCGGAGGCCGGGGATCCACCGACCACGTTGGTGCTGTAGGCCGGCAGACCCATGGTGATTCCACCTCCCTGAAGGTGGTTAGAGGACCTGAGGGGCTGACAGGCAGTGGTGGAAGAAGGGTTGAGAGGTGGTAGATGGGAGGAGATGGGAGAGGGAGGCTGGGTGGGAATTCGGAGACAGACTCACGGACAGAAGACTCAGGTTCAGGGACAGAAGATTCGGGTTCGGCTTGGTCTCTGTCTCTGGCTCGAAACTCAGGCTCAGTAGACATGAAGTAAAGCTCAGGCTCGGTAGACATGACGTGAAGAAGCTCAGGCTCAGTAGACATGAAGACGACGAGACGAGACTCTGGATGGGCGGTCTCGGCGGGACGAGACACTGGTTTGGCAGGCATGACGTGGACAGGCTCAGGCTGGTCAGGCATGACGTGAAGATCAGGCTGGTCAGGCATGTTGTGAGGATTCCCTGGGTCTAGCTGTGTTCCAGATCGAGGCATGACGCTCTCCAGACACCAGATGACAGTCTCCCTCCAGTCCAGTCCGGTGGTGTCTGGGAGGTCGATTTGATGGTAAAATGTGGCCCCGATCATGAACAAGGTGCACAGGCTCTCATCGTCGAGGGAGCTGGTGATGGCAAGGCTGCAAAAATCCAGGGCAAAAGTAAAAAAGTTTAGGCTCTCCTGAGCTAGGACGATCATTCTGACCCTATCGTCCATTTTGGGCGGTCCGTTCTTCTGTCAGGGTGCGGTGCAGGCAGAAGAAGATGAGGAGTCAAAAAGTTCCAATGCAAAACGTATACTTACAATAATATAACTCAAACTGGTACAGAAAGGCAGAAGGTTGACACACCAAATAAAACAGAGAACGGACCAAGACTGACTGAACTGAAGGAAATATAAACTGCACAGTTTATATAAGCGGCACATGTAAACTCCCATTCCTTCAGCATTTCCACCATAGCATCGCTGCTCGCATTTTAACTCCCTCCTCCAACCCCAACTCCACCCAACCGAACCTTTAATCATTCTGTCTATTTTGTTTTTCCTGTACAGGTCAATACATTGCAAGCTTTTCTATCAAGTTTTTGTATTTTCACAACTCATGTAATTGAGAATTGTAATTATGTATGCATATACTGGTTCTGTTCTGTACCCCAGGGGGGTTTGACTTGCTCTCCCCGCTCTGTCCAGGCATAGCTGCATGCACAGGCGTAGGAGTTTTGCCCAGAACAGAACCATACCGCCAACACTAACTGTATGCTATAATTGTAATAAATTTATATACTTGGCGAAGTGGTCCTGACTGAATTGAATTTTGTAAGTGATACAATACCTTTTAATTACCCACAAGTAAAGTTAAAATAGAAAATTAAGTTAATACTGGATGACACAATATATTTTAGTTACCCACAAAAGGATAAACTAGTGAGCAAAACTAAGGAACCTTTACTGGCACCAGGGTTATTATAGTTTTGCATTTTTCATTAATTTTTATTTTTATTTCGTTTTGACATTTTGTTTTCAAATACAGTTTAGTTTTAATTAGTTTTTAAAGTGGGTTTGCTAGTTTAGTTTAGTTTTTATCTTTTGAAAATGCTTAGTTTTAATTTAGTTTTTATTAGTTTTAGTGTTAGTTTTAGTCTTTTTTTGTAATTTGGGTTATTTGTCAGGGGCAAGATTAAAAAATGTCAGAAAAAGTATTGTGTAATAATAACTAAACAAAAACATCATACAATTTTAGAAAATATTTATTCAACAATAACACCAGTACATAAAATGTACATATGGGCACAAATATGTATGTAAACAGTCTCAAGACTCCGCAGTAAGTGCAAAATGTGTAAGTGGCGTGTGCCAAGAAAAAAACTTAATAGCCAACAGACTAAAGAAGACATAGATGAACCGCATGTATTCAACCCATTTTTGAGCCACACAAGACATTTCTGTCAGATTGTCAGGGAGCTCATTCTGAGAAAAGAACATGACGACAAATAAAAATAAAAAATAAACTTGTGTCCCGAGACACAGTTCCAACATGGTAAATTACATAACATTATTTAATATTTGAATCGCAGCTTATAGTGTTTTGAAATCGACAACCACAACCAAAAAGTGCATTTTACCTCAAACTTGCGACTAGTTAACTTTCTAAAGAAAGCTCAATCGCTTCTCGGGTCGACATTAACACACTGACAAAATTATATTCAGAATTTAAAATATTTTTATACCACTTTTTGATGTGTGATTGTGTAAAGGCGGGCATACACTGTGCGATTTTTGTCCGATTTTGAGCCGAATTCTGACTCGTGCGACTCTTTTTCGGGTCGGGCCGATTTTCAGCTTTGTTCGTGCGCCGTTTGTCGTGCAGTGTTCGTGCAGTGTACAGGGGGAAACGAGAGGCGATTAACCTCTCCCGACCGGCAATCGGATGGTCGGATGAATTTCTGGCATGTTAGAAATTTTGGTCGCTCCTCGTGACTATATCGCACAGTTGAAGCAGAGCTACGAACCGATTGCCCTAAACTCAGTGTTTTTTCCCTCACTGCGCCTGCGCGAAAACAGTTTCATCTGCAGAAAAAAAAAAAAGGGAGATCTTTAAGTTCTGTAGTTCAAACTAGCAACAAATTACTGTTGCTTACCTCATGTTGCAAAATGGATTAACCATTACCCACTTCTTCCAAGCCACCTGCAATGTAGCCTACACTTTGACAAAACAGAGGTACTACTTATCGGTTCAAAAAACCACCCGCAAAACCTCTCGCAATACAACTTTAATATAGTAGGATGTCCTGTTACTTTATCCTCTACAGTAAAAGACCTGGGTGTTATACTCGATTGCAACCTGTCTTTCGAAAATCATATTTCATATGTTACAAAAACCGCCTTTTTCCACCTTAGAAACATTGCTAAGCTACGTAACATGCTATCAGTTTCTGATGCAGAAAAGTTAGTTCATGCATTCAAGACCTCGAGACTAGATTACTGTAATGCTTTATTAGCCGGTTGTCCTGCATCCTCAATAAACAAGTTACAGTTAGTCCAGAATGCCGCCGCTAGAGTTCTTACTAGATCAAGAAAATATGATCATATAACACCGATTTTATCATCACTGCATTGGTTTCCTATAAAGTTCCGTATTAATTACAAGGTATTGCTACTGACTTATAAAGCCCTAAACGGCTTAGCTCCAGTCTATTTAACGGATCTTCTATCGCCCTATAATCCATCGCGCTCTTTAAGATCACTTAATTCAAGGCTTTTGGTCATACCTAGGATATCCAGAACCACCAAAGGAGGGAGAGCATTTTCACATTTAGCTCCAAAACTCTGGAATAGCCTTCCTGATACTGTTCGTTGCTCAGACTCGCTCTCCCAGTTTAAAACTAGATTAAAGTCGCATCTCTTCAGCCAGGCATTCATATAATATTTTTAATCTTACAGTTCAAATTACAATCCGGCCTCTAGTTAATAAACGCCAGAGGAGAACTGTCCCCCGACTGAGCCTGGGTTCTCCCAAGGTTGTTTTTTTTCTCCATTGGGTCACCTGGTGGAGTTTTAGGACACCATTAGGTCATTTGATGGAGTTTTTCGGTTCCTTGCCACTGTTGCCTTTGGCTTGCTCAGTTGGGGATATTCTGGGGATATTTAATTTGATTTTATCAATCAATAAATTCCACTAGAAACAAACCTTGTTGTATTATTTTAATTTAATACTGTGAAGCTGCTTTGATACAATCTGTACTGTGAAAAGCGCTATACAAATATACTTGACTTGACTTGACTTTGCCTCTTTTATTGTTAAAAAATGTTTTTGAAATAAAGCTGTTTTTAATTTTCATTGATGAATTATTGCAGTGTTCGGACATATTATAGACTGTTAATAATTAATTATATGTATATAATTCATTGTAATCGACCTAAATGTTTTAGACAATTTTTAATGTGGAGAAGCAAGCTTCTATGTAATATTTTATTATCCTCACAGCGCGTTGGTTATGCGGTGATGCGCTATGAAATTGTTGCGTGGCAATTTAATTATAATAGCCTATCACTTTAATAATAAAAGTAGCCTAGGCCTTCCCTAATAATAATAATAATAATAATAATAATAATAATACAATAATACTAGCCTACTAATAATTTAATACATAAATTGGAAATGCTAAATCTTCTTGATATTGATAGCTGACGCTTGTTTAGACAATATCTGGATAGGCTACATGATATCGTCTATAGGCGCAACCCGGCACGAGGATTTATCGCGCTGATTCGCGCATATTTCACACGTATAGTGTGAGCAGTCAAGTCGCAGCTCGACGTTCGGACCGTACAGTGTGAGCACATAAATCCAGAGCTTTGGCTTTACATCGCATGCGATCTACTTGTTAAGTGTGAGTAGGTTCCTTGCTGAAATCGCACAGACATCGCACAGTGTATGACCGCCTTAAGGCTCACACTATACGGTCCGAACGTCGAGCTGCGACTTCACTGCTCACACTATACATGTGAAATATGTGCGAATCAGCGCGATAAACTCCCTTGCCGGGTTGCGCCTATAGACGATATCATGTATCCAGAGATATTGTCAAAACAAGCATCAGCTATCATTATCAAGATGATTTAGCATTTCCAATTTATGTATTAAATTATTATTAGTATTATTGTATATTATTATTATTATTATTATTAGGGAAGGCTACTTTTATTATTAAAGTGATAGGCTGTTAAATTGCCACGCAATAATTTCATAGCGCATCACCGCAAAACCAACGCGCTGTGAGGATAATAAAATATTACATAGAAGCTTCCTCCTCATTGAAAATGGTCTAAAATATTTAGGTCGATTATAATGAATTATAGGCATATAATTAATTATTAAACGTATATAATATATGTCCGAACACTGCAATAATTCATCAATGAAAATTAAAAACAGCTTTATTTCAAAAACATTGTTTAACAAATTAATAAAAGAGGCAAAGTGTACATCGCAGGTGGCTTGGAAGAAGTGGGTAATGGTTAATCCATTTTGCAACACGAACTGGAGGTAAGCAACAGTAATTTGTAGATAGTTTGAACTACAGAACTTAAAGATCTCCCTCTTTTCGTTTTTTTTTTTTTTTTTTGCTGCAGATGAAATGGTTAAACTTCTGTTTTCGCGCAGGCGCAGTGAGGGAAAAACACTGAGTTTAGGGCAATCGGTTCGTATCTCGCTCAACTGCGCGATATAGTCACGAGGAGCGACCAAAATTTCTAACATGCCAGAAATTCATCCGACCATCCGATTGCCGGTCGGGAGAGGTTAATCGCCTCTCGTTTCCCCCTGTACACTGCACGACAAACGACGCATGACAAAGCTAAAAATCGTCCCGACCCGAAAAAGAGTCGCACGAGTCAGAATTCGACTCAAAATCGGACGAAAATCGCACAGTGTATGCCCGCCTTTAAAGGTGTTCACGAGATAGAGATACCAACCTTTCGCGAACTTGTTTTAAACGTCGAACGAACACTCGTTCTTATGGAGACGCGGTGTGCACGGAGGGAAGGGGCTGTGTGTGTGTGTGCGCGCGCATGTGAGAGACGCATGAGTGACAGAGAGATGGAGGGAGAGCAGGGAAAGGAAATGCAGCTGAACGAATACGCTGCGTGTTTGAAATAGCGTTAAAAAATGAAAGACCTTGACAAAGACGAAAACTAAGGACATTTGCTCTATAATTTTATTTTATTTTAGTTAGTTTTGCCAAACACACATTACAGTTTTAGTTAGTTATCGTTTTTTTTGGTAATGCCTAATTTTTATTTTTATTTCAGTTAACGACAATGTTTTTTCCCAACTAGTTTTCGTTTTTTCGTTCATTTTCGTTAACGATTATAACCTTGACTGGCACACAACTAATAAGTATAGGTCCCACTCCTAACTCAAAGTTATAGGCCACACACACGCACACACACACACACACACACACATGTCTCAGTCTCAAGCATGCTCACAAGTTGCAGCTGATGACAATTAACCTGAGTGAAAGAGAATAATGGAGAGAAACAGAAAGCCCAACACAGGGAACACAAGCAGGCTCTCACAACAAATGATATTAGAACACCCTGGGACGTAACACCCTCCTTAAAAGTAATTATGCAAGCCTTTTTAATAATCTGTTGTTTGAGTAAAAATTGTATACACCCTCAGTGTCTGAAACTTGTACATTCTGTCTTTGTATAGGTCAGAGCCTCTCTTGGAATGAATGTGTTCAGTGCCATAACTGCAGGACTCGCCATTCTTCTGATGGCCATACAGTTAGGAATAATATCAATGATGGATCCAAGTTTATATGCTGAGGTATTACAGTTCACATTTTGTATTCATGTGTAATGTGTTTTTATTTGTTTTTAATTTGTTTTTTGTTTAAAATTCTGTCATCATTTAATCACTGTCATTTGTAAGACTTTTTTCTGGGGAAGGAAGTTTACATTTGCTTGGAACATCTGGAGACTGCAATGATGGAGGAGAAATTTGTGGTGGTTGTCGCGGGCTATCCGGAGCTGTACATCTCTGTTCCCTCCTTCAGGGAAAGAGGTTTACATACGTAACCAAGACGTTCCCTTTCAGTCAGTCATGTTTGAGGTATTGCTGCCACCTTCCAGTGCCCAGCGCAAGCCTTCTTATCCTTGGGGCAACTTGGGGCGGAAGATGGGACAGGGCTTAGGCCAGTGAAGTCTTAACTGCTGTTCCGCATGACAGACAGAATTGGATAACACTGGGAAAGGGTGGAAAGGGAATGCTGCAGAAGCCACATTCTGCCTGTAGGGAGGCATCGTGTGGAAGTTACACATGTGAACTGGGTGTTAGGGCAGTACAACATATGGAATGTCACTGAGGTTGCTCTGGCCTATGTAAGCTCTAGCAACACCAGAGCAGGCTCTGCCAGGGGAAAGACACAGGCTCACCTCAGGGAGCAGTACCGTGGAAGAATACACATATGGGATCACCGTAAGGATCACATCATATGGCACCCAGCCTAGCACAGGTTCTACCAATGCACACGAGTGTTAGGCCTGGGGTGTGGGAGGAACTCGACAGGGTTTGGCTGACGGGGATCTCACCAGGAGCAGAAATGTCGCACGTATCCGGTCTATAGGAGGGGAATGGCACAGCAAGTCGACACCTCGAGTGGGGCCTATGGAGTTGACTGACTATTGGAAGCAAGCACATGGGAGGCAACTGGCTCGACATGAAGGCTATAAAGAAGGTGTGGACGTAGTGGAGTAGGCTCGCAACCTGAGGGGGAACGGGGCGTCTTGGGATTGGTATGCCAAGATGATGGCATCCACTATCCACCTCTGCTTGGAGAAAGCCTTACCCTTCTGCTGGCCTCCGTAACAGACGAAGAGCTGATCTGAGGTCCTGAGGCTTTGCATTCTGTCCACTTATTGGAGCAGAGCATGAACGGTACAGAGAAAAGCTAGGGCTGGGTCTGCCTCCTCCGGGGGCAGCGCTAGCAGGTTCAACACCTGGTCCCGAAAGGGAGTGATAGGAACTTTGGGCACACGAATTCTAGGCACGATTCGTCAACCGAAAATGCATGCAGGTCACCTACCGTCTTGATGGAAGCCAAAGCAAGCAGGAGAACTGTTTTCATTGACAGGATTTTTAACTCCGCTCCCTGCAGAGGTTCAAAGGGAGGACTCTGCAGTACCTTGAGCACCAGAGATAAGTGTCAAGAGGGTATGGGGGGAGAGGTGAATTTAGTCTCCTCGTTTCCCTCAGGAACCTGACAATCATGCTTTCCCAAGGATTTTCCGTGCACTGGATCATGATGTGCGGCAATCGAGGCAACAATCGAGGCAACATGAGGGTGCAGGGAGACAGCCTTCGCTCCAACCCATCTTGCAGGAAGGACAGCTCAGTATCGACCAAGCATTCGGGGGTCTTCTCGGTGAGAACGGATTCCACTTCAGAGCATAAGCGTGCCTCGTAGAGGGCGCTCTCGCAGAAGTGATGGTGTCTACGACTGCTTATGGTAGATCACCCAAGTTGAAATGAAGCGAAGGGTCTGACAACGGGCTGAGGGTTTGGTGGCAGGCCGGGGTGATTGTCACACAGAGTGTGGCCAGGTTGCCACGCCCATCTCGGGCCTCGGCCGTGAAGCCAGTGCTGAAGCAGCCTCATATAAAGCAAACCCAGCGGCATTACTGCGGCTGCATATGCCATATGCCCCAGGAGCCTCTGAAAAAGTTTCAGTGGGGCCACTTTCTGCTCTTAAGTGTATTCAAGCACTTCAACACTGACCGGACACGTTCCTCTGTGAGGCGTGTTGTCTGGTTGACCGAGTCCAGCTCCATACAGAGAAAAGAGATCCTCTGCACGGGGGATCCTCTGCAGTTTGCTCTTTTCCCAGTTGACCTGAAGTCCCACATGGCTGAGGTGACTGAGCACCATGTCCCTGTGTTCGCACAACTGCTCCCGAGACTGAGCTAGTATCAGCCAGTCGTCGGGATAGTTAAGGATGCGAACACCACACTCTCTCATGCGAGCAATGGCCGCCTCTGCGGCCTTCGGTGAGACACAAGGTGATAGTGACAGCCCGAAGGGTAAGACTCTATAATGATATGCTCGACCTTCGAACAAAAAAAGCGCAGGAATGGCTTGTGTCGCGATGATTGAGACATTAAAGTACATGTCCTTCAGGTCGATTGCTGCAAACCAATCTTGGGGACGGATGCATTCGAAAATGCGTTTCTGCGTTAGCATCATCGGAGCCTGTGCAAGGCCTGACTCAAGGTTCACAGGTCCAAGATTGGCCTTAACCCACTTCCTTTCTTGGGTACAATGAAGTACAGGCTGTAAACGCCTCGACTCGGAAAACATAGCGGCCCGATAATTGATCATAACTCGTTATCGTTCATCATGACCGACTGGGGTGGATTCCTGGTGGGGGGGGCTGCAGGAAATCATTCGTCGAGCGGCTGTGGGCTGGGATTTCCAGGGCCGACCACTCCAAACCGAGCGACAAGTTCAAGCCAGGCCCTTAACATCACCTGGCTCCTTGGGTGTTAGGAGGTGGAGTCCTGCATGGAGCCTGATTACTCCTCTGTATTTAAAGCTGCCAATGTATTGGCTGGGTTCTGGTTATCACGAGAGGAGAGCACTGGGGAATCCTCTTGCTGCAGAGAGAGTGAGTGACGCGGGATATCACTGGAGTGAGCCTCACTTAGTCCCGTAAGCCCAACCCCACGACTCCATTGCTTCTTGCTCTCAGGCTCTGAGAGGGAGAGAACAGTGGAGAACGAGGGGCAGAGCCGTTTTCCTTAGAAAAGCGACTTGTGAGCGCAGTATCGCAAAGGAGTTTTGCCATTTTCTAGTGACGCAATACAAGTGAACTGTATCGATAGGGAACCTAAACTTCAGAAGGAATCTTTTGGTTTGTCTTTTTTTTTTCTTTTTTTTTAAGCTTGAATGCCTCAGTTACATTTATTGTAAATGTGTGTTAAACAGTCTTCAAAATTTGTCCTGTGCACAGAAGAAAGAAAGGTGTATATAGGTTTGGAATAATAACAGAATATTTTCTTAATTGCTTTATTTTTCTTATTGCTTAAATATATATCCTGATTGGTGGGACTCTCATAATTAGCTCAATTATGCATGCTTCTCAATAAATTTTGTTGAATGTTTTGTAGTATTTTAGTTTGCGGATCGTTGGAATAATGCTGGTGTTCACCATTCCTCAGTTCATCATCTTCATCTGTATCTCAGCATTTGCCTGCAAAGCCACCTGTAACCAAGACTCTACACTGGTCAATGTGGCACTGAACTAGGTAAATGATTCATTGGTGGTTTTATCCCAACAACCAATAGTTATTAGTGTTTAAGTATATGTTTTTAGAGATTTATCAAATCCACTAAATAAGCCAGAAACAAAGGTAAAGCTAGAAGAATGAAAAAGAAATGTAAAGTTACCAGAATATTTCATGGTAAACTGCCTTTAACATTGCTTATCATGAAATAGATATAGGAAACATAAGTCAATCACAACATGCTTTATTGTTTTTCTCTTTTTCAATAAAAATAGTCTGTATGGTGTGTGGTTCTTGTTAGTAAAATTAAACCTGATAATGAGTGTCTTGTGTACTAACATATCTTATCTGTTACTTCCCAGGGATACTGAATCACAGTGAGGAGATCCTATCAGCCACAGTTTTAGAGGAATTAATGTTATATATATATATCTTTTGTAGTGTTACAGGCAAGAATGTTTGTGCATATTTGTACTTCTGCATGAGGCAAGGCCCAAAGTTTTGTAATATAATTTCATTACATGTTTGACTTGGACCAAAGATTCTATTTGTTAACCAAGTTTCTGAATTAGTATATCGTACTCGGTTACTAACGTAACCTCGGTTCTCTCTAGAAGAGGGAACGAGTACTGCGTAAGTATCTTACGCTAGGGGAAAAACCCTTTTCCACGAGATACTGAAGCCAAGAAAATTATACTTAATTTTGTATTAATGTAAAACGCGTTGCGGCAGCATGCAGACATAGGCAAGACGGCTCGTGTGCCTATTGGCTTCTCTGCAGCAACTGCAGCAGCCTATCGAGCGAGGCCTAGCGTCACGTCCCGCCGAAACGGGCGTGGCCTAGGCCTATAAATTCAGCTCGCAGGTAGCTATTTCTGGTTTTTCATCGCCGAAGCTTAACCAGAGCGTGTGCATGCACGGCAAGATACGCAGTACTCGTTCCCTCTTCTAGAGAGAACCGAGGTTACGTTAGTAACCGAGTATGTTCTCTTACGAGAGGTCTCTCGTACTGCGTAAGTATACGCTAGGGGACCCAATGTAAAACGCTGTGCGTGCTGGGATCAACACCAAAGACCCAGGGGCGAAGCCCAGGGTATATATAATGCATAATCACCAGGAGAACTCACAGGGAGTCCGGGAAGAGGGAAGGGCGGAGCCGCGCTCTTCCACATGCAACAGCGTCCTTAAGACGCAAATGTCATCATACAGCCAGGGCGGAGTGCGGCCTGAGCTGATGGGAAATCGTGGGTCCTGCCATTTATACGTCGATCAGTGAGCATTGCTGTTGAGCAGTGCTCAGCAGACACAGTATGCTGAACCAATAGCATCGGGACAGACAGTACTGGTGCATTTAGACCAACAACAGCCTGGCCTGTAAGCCGGGAACCTCTAGGTTATAGAACCTTATAAATGTAGACGGGGAGGCCCAGCCTGCCGCCATACATATATCTTGTAAGGCAATCCCACTCGACCAGGCCCACGATGAAGCCATGCTTCTCGTGGAGTGCGCTCTGACACCCAACGGACACTGCATGCCCTTGGAAGTGTATGCCAGCGCAATGGCTTCAACTATCCATCTGGATAGGCTCTGTTTCGACGCGGCCAGCCCCTTGGAGCGTCCGCTAAACGAAACAAAGAGTTGCTCCGTCTGTCTGAAGACAGATGAGCGAGACACATAAGCTCTTAATGCCCTGACTGGGCAAAGGAAGCTCGCGTCTCCTTCCTCGTCAGAGACCGGTAGGGCTGACAGGGAAATGACCTGCGCCCTAAACGATGTGTTGAGGGATTTTGGGACGTAACCGTGCCTGGGTTTGAGTATAACTCTTGAGTCATTAGGCCCAAATTCCATGCACGTCGCACTCACTGAGAGCGCGTGTAAGTCCCCTATGCGCTTCACTGAAGCGAGAGCCAGAAGAAACACTGTCTTGAAAGACAGGTGTTTAAGACCAATGGTCTGCAAAGGCTCGAATGGGTGACCTTTCATGGCCTCTAGCACCGTGGAAAGGTCCCATACGGGGACTGAGGGAGGTCTGGGAGGATTCAGTCTCTTAGCTCCTCTAAGGAAGTGGATGACTAGATCGTTCCTTCCTATTGACTGACCAAGCTTTGTGTTCGAGAACGCTGCAATGGCCGCCACATAAACTTTGATCGTGGAAGGGGTCCTGCCCTTATCCAACAGCTCTTGCAGGAAGGAGAGAACCTCCGTCACCCCACAGTCCGGGGGCGACACGCCACGAGCCGTGCACCAGCTGGAGACTGACCATTTTGAGGAATAGAGACGTCGCGTAGACGGAGCTCTAGCCTGCGTGATTGTGTTTAACCCCCTGAGGTCGGCGGTATCGCCGGCGATACCAGCTCGCTTTTTTTTTATCAGTGTAAAAGAAACTCATAAATACTCTGTTGACTTTGATTTTCCATAGGAGTTTCATACATCAATCGATTCTGTTAAATATGTATTATTTTTCTGTATACTCACAATAAAAACAAACTGTTGTGCTTTTCGCCAAATTAAGAAAAATAATCACGGAGCGAGTTCTGCCTTCTCTCTGTCCGTGTAGTCCATTCTGAAACGCGTCCGAAAATGAATCATAACTCAGCGAATACTTCTCACACAGGCACGTGATATATGTCTTTATGAAGCTTGAAATCTCTTCTTTTAAATGAAGTAATTAATAAAAAAAAACAAATGTTTTCAACTCATGTAATCCGTTTGAAAGCAAGGAGAGGTACCGTTTTTTCCTTCTGCCTAATTATCTCTATAATGAACTGAGGCCGCCCCGCCCCCGGCGCTATTGACATGGTAAATAGTTTAGGTGATCTATGCTTCGCACCCGCCCCCCGATCAATGCCTTGAAAACACGAAGTTTCATCAGATCAGATTCACTGATAGTTCATCGCGTTTAGAGAGGATGACGTTTAAAGACGCCCTTCAGATGATCCTGGACAGCGAGGAATAACTCACCTTGGCTTTTCCTCAGAGGAAGATTGTAACTCAGACGAACGGCAGCATGTTCAAGAGCGAATTGATCACGCCGAGTAAACAACGAGTTTTCACGTGAGTAAATACGTGAACTCAAGTGGTCTAGTGGTAGAACATTTGCCTAGCGTGTCAGAGGTTCTTAGTTCGAATCCGCACTCATATAGTTTTTTTTTTTTTTGTCAAATCAGATTATGTTTATCAGTGGTTGTATATCAGGCAGAGACATGTGTGTGTGTGTATTTTATTTTGTAATTTCACTGGAACGAAAAGAGAGTCTCCACAACGGATTGAAGCGCGCGTCCGAGTGAAGACTGCGCGAGCCTAAAACAAACACAGTATCCAGGTCTGACTCGCGGGAATCCACGGCGCAAACCTGTGAGGGGCTGTGTTTTCTCGAGCCCCATATCAGCTCGAGAAAACACAAGTTTATTCAGATCATTACTTGTTTACACCGTCTCGCAGCGCTGTGAGGAATAATAATAATAATGGAAAATGTCCCTCAAAAGGTAGATGTAAACAAACTATTAAAAGGTAAATATAATTTTTTTTTCTTTAAATAATTTTTATTGTGTTTTATTAGTAACAAATTTGGGGAGAGGATAAATATTCCAAAACTGAAAATACAGTATGAGAATTTACTGCACAATTACTAGACATGTTTACCTTGGATATTATACAATTTACAAGCACAATTTGTGGAAAAAAAAAATGTATATAAAAAATATAAATAAAATTTATTTTTGTGTATAAATATATACACATATATATGTGTGTGTGTATGCACATATATATATTTGTATAAGCAACGTATTAAACTGCAAATTAGCATTTATATTCCTTATAATAAAAATGAAAGACCTATGTTACAGACATATGAAAGACAACATTTTGTTGATTAGTTTTGGATAGATTATACATTTTTACTGTAAAATATCTGCCACCTCAAATAAGCTTTTATTTGCCAATTTTTTTGTCAAAAATAATCAAATAATCAATCAAATCCTTAACTTTGAAATATGTATGATAAAATGTATACTTTAGTTTGTACAAAGAAAGATTACACTTGAATTGTTGTTTATTTAAATATTTACAAGGTAGATGTAAACAAACTATTAAAAGGTAAATATAAGCCTTTTCTTTAAATAATTTTTATTGTGTTTTATTAGTGACAAATTTGGGGAGAGGATAAATATTCCAAAACTGAAAATACAGTATGAGAATTAACTGCACAATTACATGTTTTCCTTGGCTATTATAGGCCAAATTGCAAGCACAATATGTGGAAAAATAAAAAAGAATTGAGATGCTTCCAACTGTTGCTCTTGCATTCTTGTGGCTCAGTGACTCACCTGAATGAATGGCTCATTAAGTATGCGGTCCTCAGGTGTGAACCACTACATATGTATGATCGTTGACGCCCACTCGAATATTGCCTTTCCAAACAGAAAGTGCTTTGCAAAATTCAAATCAATGTATTGTGTTATGTGAATGATTAGGCAGGGTGATTTTCACATAATTTTGAAGAAAAAACACTAGGCGATGACATCCATTAGACAAAAGTCTTATTGGCACATATTTAGTGTGTGTTTTGTGGTCTTATTTCAGAAACTTTAGTTTTTAGTTTTTTCAATAACCACGCATAAACATTATTCTCTCAAAAATGCAGACATGTACATTCTTGTTGCTCACATGTTATGGTAGCCCTGTTTGTGCTAAATAGTGTGTAATTTTTTTTTTGCCATTACTATGTTTATAAGCAACTGAAAAAAGCACAAATGTCAGGGCATGTCAGAACATCTCAAGGACCCCAAAAACACCTCAGACCCCAGAGGGTTAACACTCCGCTTGGGAGGTCAGCGGGTACCCATTGATGGCCCAAACGTGAAGGGACCACAGCTCTGGGCGCGGATGCCAAATCGAGCCCTTGGCCTGAGAGAGGAGGTCCCTCCTCACTGGCACTGGCCATGGGGCAGTGCTCTCTAGCTGCATCAGAACTGGGAACCAGGGCTGGTTCTTCCAGAACGGCGCTACGAGTAGCACTGAGCATCCTTCTTCCCTGATCCGCTCTATCACCTGAGTCAGGAGAGAGACGGGAGGAAATGCATAGAGCGGGCGGCGAGGCCAAACATGAGCCAGCGCGTCCCTGCTCTTGGAGAAAAATTCTGGACAGTGAGCGTTTTCTTGAGACGAGAACAGGTCTATCTCCGCTCTGCCGAATTTCTTCCACAGCAGCTGGACTGTCTGTGGGTGTAGAGACCACTCGCCTGTCGGAACATTGTTTCTGTCCGGTCCTACGTTCAGGAGCCCTGGCACATGCGCTGCTCTCAGCGACGCTGCTCTCAGCGACGCAGCACATGCGCTGCTCTCACCGAAGAGACGCTGACGAGACCGGTGAAGCTGGCGGGCGAACCGGCGAGCTTGGGCGGGTGGGGAAAGGTTCCGGGACCCGCTGAGCACGGCGCTTTTTACGGCGCGGCACAACAGCGGGCGGGGGTGCAGTCTCGGCGAAGAGTGCCAGGTGAGTCCTCAGAGTCGCCATGGGCAACAGCTCGCAATGAGGGCAGCCGCCGTCAGCGAGTGCGAGAGCTGCATGATCCTCACCCAGGCAGGAAGCGCAGTTAAAATGGCGGTCCCCGTCACTGAGTGTGGCTCTGCAATAGCCGCAGGATGGCATCTTTAAAAAGACGCAAGCTCTTTTAGACAGTGTGTGTCGCGGCGGCGAACACACACGTAGCAGAGAGAAAAGGATATGAGCGCCGGATAGCGCAGCGGGAAGGCGGTTGAAGGCGGCGCGGCCAGCGACTTCAGAGGCGACTCGTCCCGCTGCAGAGGCTTCTTCAGACGGCGCGGCTTCTCTCGGGATCCAGCGATGCGTGTGCTTCGCTGAAGAGATGAAAAATCAGAAATAGCTGCCTGCGAGCTGAATTTATAGGCCTAGGCCACGCCCGTTTCGGCGGGACATGACGCAGTGGGCGCGAAGCACCCCATTGGGTCTGATGTCACGCTAGGCCTCGCTCGATAGGCTGCTGCAGTTGCTGCAGAGAAGCCAATAGGCACACGAGCCGTCTTGCCTATGTCTGCATGCTGCCGCAACGCGTTTTACATTAATACAAAATTAAGGATAATTTTCTTGGCTTCAGTATCTCGTGGAAAAAGGAATTTTCCCCTAGCGTAAGGTACTTACGCAGTACGAGAGAAGAGAACCTGGATATATATATATATATATATATATATATATATATATATTATATTAGAATATTCTTATTTTTCTTATATGAGTATTATGTATATGTATTTCCTTTTAATCTTTTTTTAAATTAGATTTATTGCAAATTGTCTCTATTTTAACTCGTATTTCAATATTTTCTTTTTACATATTCATCTTTTAGAGTTATAGTTCCATATTTGAGCTAATTTTAGGTTTTAGGTTTCTTAATTGAAATCTACACTGGTTTAGTTGCCTTTTTTTATAATTCAACTCACAAAGAAAATAAAAATAACACTTACAT
Source organism: Rutilus rutilus (assembly GCF_951802725.1). Taxonomy (NCBI): domain Eukaryota; kingdom Metazoa; phylum Chordata; class Actinopteri; order Cypriniformes; family Leuciscidae; genus Rutilus; species Rutilus rutilus. The sequence continues at coordinate 503,434 of NC_140226.1, forward strand.
TTCAATTATTTCACATAATAAACCCTTATCTCTAAAATAAATAAAAAAACAGGCAATAAACAAATGAACAAACAATAAAGAACAATTCAACGGTCAATATAAATAAACAGTTCAAATAGGCATATCCATAGATTCCAAAGTGTGTTTTCAAATACCAGTCTCTGAATTCAAAAGGAAAAACAATAATTCAGTGACGTTAGATTTAACACTTCAGGCCTATCGTCATGTTGAATGGAAAAAAAATAGACTATATCGATTGAGAAGAGATAAGAGTTCCACGTCAGTTCACTCTGTCATCCTGCACAGACTGGGGAACACTAAGCAGTGAATCCGCTGAAATCCGTTGATGGTTTCGTTTTAATCAAGATTCGCTGGGAGGCTTGCCATCTTCTTCCACACAGTGATGATTCAGTCCGTGTCATCGCCGTGTCCACAATGAAAACACTCAAAAATCACTCAGAATCACTCGTAACAACTAAATATAGCTCAGTTGAAATTAAATAAATATCTAGCTAGACGTTCTGTCTAGTTTTAAGTCATAATCACTGTTGTTGTCCCTCAGAATTATCTGCAAAAAAAAAACAAATCTATACACTTTTGGATCATTAATGGAAAAAGTTTTAACTTTACATTTCTGAATTCAGTAATTCATTTACCTTTTCTCTTCTTTTAGTTACCACTCTGGCTTACTATTTTTATTTTTATTTTCTTAATTTGTATTTGTAATTACTCTGGGTTACATACACAAATAATGTGTTCCCTTTCATGGTCACTACGAGTTACGTCAGTGACGACGAATGGAGTTTCGCTTAGAAAGCCTCTCACCTTCGAGTATACAAACCGAGCCAATGGCGGAATTTGCATAGTGTAAGTCCGCCTCACTTCGTGGGTATATAAGGAAGTACGCTGGCAACATGCAGATATGTTTTCGCTTCGGAGCCAAGAGTTCTCTTCACTCCTACAAGCCATTCTGAATCATCTTCACTCTACGAGACGAGCGGCTCTTCAGTGTGTTGGAGTGACGGCTCGTTCCAGCGAGATCGCATTGCCTGCTGCTGATCTGTGCAGTGATCTGCCGACAGTGTGTGTGTTTCTCCCTGGGCGCTTCAGCACTCTGCTGAGCTTTTTCCTCTCTCTAAAAGAGCTGCACGCGGCACATCTTTTTCAAGACGGCTCGCCCGTGTATTTACTGGATGTGGGCGCGTGATTTATCTGCCTAATGGTCACGAGCACTGTTTCGCGTGTTGGGCTTAATCACGCTCGGCAGCACTCGTGGATGAGTCATGTTTTCATTGCGGGAACATGACCATCGCGATGTTTATAGATCGAGACTCAATGATCCTTGTTTGAGAGTCCCCTCTGCCACACCCCAATCTATCTCTTCCTCGATAGGGGATACTTTGGCTGGTGGCCAGGGTGATCTGAGGGTTGGTGTGGCATAACACCAATGAGCTTTCCTCGGGCCACGCCCCCCTCCACATCGCAAACCGTGGGGCTTCTGTGTGTGCCTGGTTCCTCTCGGGGACCCAGTGTTTTCATTCGGGGCTCCAGCAGATGGTGTCATGTCACTCACAGCATCACAAGGCGGGCTTGTTTTCTCTGGAAATGAGGATTCGACTGCGTTGCCTCCCTCGGGAGTGTCAGTGTTAGTCGAGTCAGATCCAGAGCTGATGGCCATGCTTTCCCGGGCAGCTGAAAGCATCGGTTGGAGTGGCGCCGCCCTCCCCCCGAGCGCTGTAGGCTTGATAATTGGTTCCTGGGCACGTATTGCTCTACAGTACTCGCCCCCAGTGCCTTTCTCCCGGATGTGCATCAGGACGCCTCCGGTTTGCGAGAGTCCCCGTGACTTATCGCGGCCCGCGGGCATCCTCCGCTTTCGCTGCACTCGATCGCGTGGCGATCATGGGCTGCATGTTGTCACTATCATGGCACAGGCATGCAGTGCTGTGCGTCGCCTTTGAGACAGTGCTGACCTGGGAGTTCTGTCAGACCAGGCCGCCGTGGAACGCTGGTCCTTCCCTGGCCAACACTGACAGAATGCGAAAACTCGACAACGCCCCCACGCAGGGACGCTATGCCTCCCATGTCCGGGCTGGTCAATCCGCCACGCACACTACTGACCTTGCTCTGCGGGCGACCTCGGTACCTGCGTGATCCCTGGGCCAGGTGATGTCCACAAATGTGGTTCAGGAATGAGCTCAGCCAGGTTGATGTGAGGGGATCTGGGAATTAATTTTCTCAGCTCCCCCATGTCCCAGGCTGGGCTCCTCAGCAGTGTGGTTGAAATGAGGTCGAAATGAGGTTGTAATGAGGTCCGGGCTTTACAGCCTCTACTTCATTGTCCCGAAGAAATCCGGTGGGTTATGGCCAATCCTGGACCTCCGCGTCCTGAACCGCTCCCTTCACAGGCTGCCGTTCAGGATGCCACGGCCAAACGCATTTTCTATGTGTGCGGCCACAGGATTGGTTTGCAGCGATCGACCTGAAGGACGCCTACTTCCATGTCTCCATTCTTCCTCGACACAGACCGTTCCTACGGTTTGCTTTCGAGTGGCAGGCATATCAGTACGCGGTTCTCCCATTCGGGCTAGCCCTGTCTCCTCGCGTCTTCACAAAGGTCGTCGAGGCAGCCCTTGTTCCTCTACGACAACACGGGGTCCTCTACAGGAACACAGAGATAGGATCCTGAACTATCTCTACAACTGGCTGATGCTAGCTCACTCTCGACACCAGGTTTGCGAACACAGGGATCTAGTGCTCCGGCACCTAGCTTGTCTGGACCTTCGGGTCAACTGGGAGAAGAGCAAAGTCTGCCCCGTGCAGAGGATCTCTTTGCTCGGTGTAAGAATCAACTTGGTCGCCATGTGCGCGCAGTCACTGCTGACTTGCCTCCGTCAATTCGAGGCCAAGAGTTCGGTTCCACTGAAACTATTTCAGAGGCTCCTGGGGCATATGGCATCCGCAGCCGCAGCAACGCTGCTCCGATTGCTCAAATGAGACCGCTTCAGCACTGGCTTCACGATCGAGTCCCGAGGTGGGCATGACAACACGGCTTAAATTGTCTAATTACTCTCTACATTTTACACATATTTAGTATGCGAAAGATACAATATAATTTGTGATATATACACAAAATTATGTATCAAAGCGGCTTAAGGACAGTTTTTTTTGCAATACAACAAAACTAATGTGACAATGCATTTTTTTAGGGATGACGGCACACACAATTTAATCGGTAAAAGGCCAATTGGATGGAAACACACAAGAGACTGCAAAACTTTTTAATATTCACTTTGTCGATAACAAAACAGCGTAAAAATTGGATAGAAACGTGGCTATGTGTCTAGTTCTAGTTCCTAATTAGTTGTCTTGGTTTGTAATTAGTTCTCTTCTGTTCCCTGTTGCATTAATGTTCTCCTTATGTACATTGAAATTATAAATTTTTGTATTAATGCCGCAGTAGTGCAGTGTCCCTCTCATTAATGTTACACTCATTGCTAATGGGTAATATTTCAGATTTGTTGATACAAAAATGGCAAAAAGTCTCATCAGGATTTAATTTATTGTTATTTTAAAGCCTTTTTCCATAATTTATTGATAAATCAGGGCCCAACTACAGGATTATTGTGTGTTTTGAACAGAGACACGTCTGTTGGTGCTTTTAATCACAGAGATTTTTGTCCTCAATCAACGGCTATAATTTATGCTGCCTTGTAGATTTTATCTATATGTACATTTTATCAGGAAGGGCATCAACATAATCTTTACAAGTATAAAGCAAGCTCATATGAAGCAAGCTCCTCCTTAACAGTTCTTCACACTCCACACACACACACACACACACACACACACAGACAGAGCGATCAGACATCCTCATCAACAACTCATTTCAGGTAAAATATTTTATGCATCAACTGACATCTATAGTTTATTTTATTACTAGTGAGACTCGGTGTAAATGGTTGTTCATTTATTGTTATACTTTGGCACATAAAATTATATTTATTAGTTGTGGATTTGTTTGGACATTAGGCTACAAAATATACAATCATGCAAAATATTGTGAACAGAGTAAATTTGAGTCCTGTGATCTTTCGTTCGGAGAGGAAGACGTCTATAAGCTCATGTCAGCCTTAGTAAAGCAAGTATCACGGTTTTATCAGTCGCTCTGGACAAGGGCATCAGATAATGCTGTAATCATAAATACTGTACATGAAACACAGAAAATAAAACAGCCTTGAGTGAGTTGTGAACTGCAGAATCTGAACGCTTAATTCCAGGTGAAAACTCTTCCTAAAATGGAAACCAGCAGGATCATCTCCTCTGATAAAGCTACAGTTGTCATCCAAATAAATCCACAGGTGACACAGAATATTGTGACTGGTGATGATGGACAGGAGACCAGAGGAGCACAGCCCAGTACGGCTCTTACTGGCTTTTTCAAAGCACAACCAAAGGCATTGGGGGTAATGCATTTAATGATGAATTACAATTATGGATGATTTTGGAATATTTTTAGTGTCTAATTTTCTTCTGTGAAAAAATGAACAGAAAATAAAGAGCTGTTATTATATGACCTCAAGTTGACAGATGTGTTCCGGTCTGATTGCCTTAAGACTGTATAGTGCATAACACATTAATATAGCTTGTGTGTGTGTGTGTGTGTGTGAGTTAAAATATGAATGCTATGTCATTATGAAGAACACTACTTGACTCATATCTGCCCTGTCTAGACTGTCCAAATAATGATTGGAGTGGTGGTGTTTTTATTGGGTATCGTATGCACCAGTGTCTTTGATTCCCCAATCCGTTACCCACATCTGTCTATCATCACTGGCATCACCTACTGGGGATCCCTTATTGTAAGTTTCATTTAATGGTTTAACTCTTTTTAATTTCCAGAATGAACTGTGAAATGTGTGTTTCTCTCTCAGTTCATCAGTGCTGGATCTCTGTCTGTTGCTGCGCAGAATAAACTTCATCTGTGTGTGGTACGTACATAATGTGCTGAAATCTGTGTGTGAAAACTTTCCTTTTGCCTCAATGTTTCTAATGTATTCATACACTATTATTATTAAATCATTACAAGCTGTCAAACATATAGATATCATCATCTGTTAGCAGCATCTGTTTAACCCGTATGTGCTGTTGGGGCCGGGGGAAACTACACATGACGTTTGCTATAATATTTAAAAAACAAATATCACTTCATCTAAATGGCATGAAACTTGATGACTTTTCTCACACTTACTATATCCACACAGAAAAAAAATGAAATGGTATCTGACTATGTTAGTGTGACAAAAAAAAGTCACACTCAGGATGTTTGGGGCTCTGTAGACGCCACATAGGAAATGAATATAGTGTGTGTGTGTGTGTGTGTGTGTGTGGTGGGGTGGTGGGGGGACACAAATACATTTGTGTATTTGTAACACAAATACACAAATGCATGGCAACACTACAACACATCCGCTTGTGCTCATCCCCAGTCCCCTGCCATTGAGTGAAATTGAGAAATGTAGATCTCCTATAAAGTGATTTTTACATAAGATTTTGCTATTCTGTCAAAATGTATATATGTATATTTAAATGATTACAAATTGAGGCAAATAAGTTTTAAAAATACCATAAACTCCCCCAAAAACTCTCTTTTCCCACAGTAGTCAGAAGCTTGCACATTAATCTCAACTTTCTTATAGAACAATGACACATTTTTACCATTAAAAGAATGTGGACTAAAAGGAGATCTGACTTGTGATGAAGTTCAGTTCAATATTGATAAGGAAGGAAGAAGACAGGGGTCGGCTTGAGCTGGGACTCTCGTTTATTCACGGTTTTTAAAAATAAACAAAAGGTGCGCACAAAGCGCGTTCACCGTGCACATGCACAGCAACAACAAACACAATAACTCAGAATTCTCTTGACGGTTCTCTCAGCTCCAGCAGCACAGAACGAGGTCCCAGCTCGTCTCTCTCTCTCTCTCTCTGTCGCGCTCCGGCTTATATCCGGTCTCTCCACGCCAATTACTGAAATCAGACACAGGTGTTCATCATCTGCACTTGACCTACTTACGCTCCGCTCTGCTCCGTCCTCTCTCTCCCGCTACAGACTCCGCAAAACCACGCCCCCCTTGCCACATACCCCCACCGCCCGACTCAGGCCGGGGAGCCGTCCGGTCTGCAGCCCCCCCCCCCCCCCCCCTCCTCCTGGAGAGAAAGTCAGCCACAGCCATCTGTACACCCGGCCTGTGGATCACCTGAAATTTAAAAGGTTGTAAAGCTAGATACCAACGGGTGATCCGCGCGTTGGTATCTTTCATGCGGTGGAGCCACTGCAGGGGAGCGTGGTCCGAACAGAGGGTGAACTCCCGCCCCAGGAGGTAATAGCGGAGGGTGAGAACAGCCCATCTGATTGCCAAACACTCTTTTTCTATGGTGCTGTACATCGTCTCTCTCTTAGAGAGCTTGCGACTGATGTACAGCACCGGCCGCTCTTCACCCTCCACCTCCTAGGACAGGACAGCGCCCAACCCCCTGTCCGACGCGTCTGTCTGTAGGATAAAGGGGAGAGAAAAGTCAGGAGCATTTAAGAGTGGACCGCCACACAGAGCAGCCTTTATCTGGGTGAAAGCCTGCTGACACTGCTCCGTCCACTGGACCCTATCTGGTGCTTCCTTTTTAGTTAAATCAGTCAGCGGGCTGGCAGTGTCCGAAAAATTGGGTACAAACCTTCTATAATATCCTGCCAGCCCCAGGAACTGTCTAACCTCCTTTTTGGTCTTGGGTCTTGGACAAGTCGCAACTGCTGCCGTCTTGTCAATTTGTGGACGCACCTGTCCATGACCCAAGTGGAAACCCAGATATCTTACTTCCACCCGCCCAATTGCACACTTTTTCGGATTGGCCGTGAGCCCAGCTCCTCTCAGCGTCTTCAGGACAGCTCGCAAATGCTGCATATGTCGCTGCCAATCACCACTATAAATGATGATATCATCCAGGTATGCAGCGGCATATGCAGCATGCGGCCGGAGAATTCGGTCCATCAGACGCTGAAAGGTGGCCGGAGCCCCGAACAATCCGAACGGAAGAGTAACAAATTGGTGTAATCCGAACGGCGTTGTGAAAGCTGTTTTTTCTTTGGTCATGGGAGACAAGGGGATCTGCCAATAACCCTTAGTCAAGTCCAGTGTCGAATAAAAACGAGCAGTGCCTAGTCGATCAAGCAATTCGTCAACCCTAGGCATTGGATATGCGTCGAATTTCGACACAGCATTCACCTTCCTGTAATCCACACAGAACCGTACTGAGCCGTCCGTTTTAGGAACTAAAACTATCGGGCTCGCCCAGTCACTGTTGGATTCTTCTATTACTCCCATTTCTAGCATCGCTTCTAGTTCACTTTGAACCACTTTTTTCTTATGTTCTGGTAACCTATATGGCCGGCTGCGAACAACCACGCCCGGCTCAGTCTCAACATGGTGCTGAATGAGATTCGTTCGACCAGGCAGGGGCGAAAACACATCAGCAAAATCTGCTTGTATTGATTTTATATCAGTGAGCTGCGAGGGTGAGAGGTGGTCTCCTCCAGGGGCCAGAGCAAGAGATTGGGACTTTGAACTCACTTCTGGACCGAGATCCTCCTCCCCACTCACTACCGTCGCCAGCATCACTGATTCTGCCTCAGACCATTTTTTTAGCAGGTTGAGGTGATATATTTGATGTGCTCCGCCCCTATCCGTTCGAGCTACCTCATAGTTGAGATCACCAACTCGCCGTGTGACCTCGAAGGGTCCTTGCCACTTCGCGAGTAATTTTGAACTAGAAGTAGGGAGTAATACAAGCACTTTATCTCCCGGTGCGAATTGACGTAGTCTAGCCCCCCTGTTGTACAACCGACTCTGTTTGTCCTGTGCCTGTAACAAATTCTCCATTGATAGCCGCCCCAAAGTGTGGAGTTTTGTTCTCAGGTCCATGACATATTGAATTTCATTTTTGCTATTAGAAGGTCCGTCCTCCCAAGTCTCTCTAAGGACATCTAACACCCCACGGGGCTGACGTCCATAGAGAAGCTCGAAGGGGAAAACCCCGTGGAGGCTTGCGGGACCTCCCGTACAGCGAACAAGAGGGGTTCTAACCACTTATCCCAATTTTTGGCGTCTTCCTGTACGAACTTACGAATCATGGATTTTAACGTGCGGTTAAACCGTTCGACCAGCCCGTCTGTCTGTGGGTGATAGACACTTGTTCGAATCGATTTAATGCCCAACAACTCATAAAGCTCGCGAATAGTACGTGACATAAACGCCGTGCCCTGATCGGTGAGGATTTCTTTCGGAATCCCCACCCGGGAGATTAATTGAAACAGGGCGCTCGCCACACTTTTAGCAGAAATAGTGCGGAGAGGCACTGCTTCAGGATATCGCGTTGCATAGTCCACCAGAACTAATGCAAAGCGGTGTCCTCGCGCTGACCGTTCTAATGGCCCGATGAGGTCCATACCAATTCGTTCGAAGGGGACCTGCATTAATGGTAGGGGGCACAATGGTGCTTTTTTAGGTGGCCGGTGGATTCACCAACTGACATTCACGACAAGACGCGCACCACCTGCGCACATTCTCGTGAATACCCGGCCAAAAGAACCGGGCCATGAGACGGTTTAGTGTAGCCGTTTGTCCTAAATGCCCGGCCATTGGATTACAATGAGCCGCCTGGAAAAGCATTTCCCGACGACTTCTAGGTATCAGTAACTGGGTTGTATCTTGCTTTGTCTGGGCGTCTTGGGTCACCCGATACAACTTATCTTTTAAAATTGAAAAATAAGGATAGGAGAGCGGTTGATCAGGATGAAGAAGCTGACCGTCGATAGAACGAACCTGATCAAAGGCATTTTTCAGCGTTTCATCCTGGGACTGTTCCAGGGGAAAATCATCATGCTCAGGGAGGATGTTTCGCTCCAGAGCACTCTGTTCCCCCGAAACAGGCTCCGGAGGTTCCGGTTCAGCTTCTCCCAACTGTGCAACCGCTATTCTACTCTTCTCTCTTTTCCCCCAAGAGGCATCCGAACATAAATATCCCAACAATTTATTGAATGAGGGCCAATTAGTACCCAAAATTATCGGATGCCGGAGGTGCGGATTAACTGCCACCTCTATTCTATGCTTTTCTCCCCTGAATTGAATATCCACAGGCAAAATTCACCACTTCCCCGTGCACACACCGAACCTTAACCATGCGGCTATTATCCAATGCCCTAGGTTGAATCAGGCTTTGATGGATGGAGGATTGGTTACATCCTGAATCCACCAGAGCCTGATATGTACCCCCCTTGATACTCACTGGTATTTGGTATAGGCCAGCTTGATCGAGGGCAGCCTGTGGCGCGTCGGGGACCCGGATCAATGTCCCCACCTCCATCACTGGACATCTGTCAATAAAATGTCCTGGGTCCCCACAGCGCCAACAGGCCGGCCCAGACTTTACCGCCGCCCCGGCGGCAGGAAGCGGGTCAAGCGATTGGCGTGGAGAGAGCGGAGATGGAGTTGGCGGTGTGAAGAATCCCGTGGTCGAACTCCCTCCCCTGGGAGGAGCCCTGGGTGCAGCTGTTGGCTCCGCCGAGTGACCTGTTCTCCACCTGGGCGCTGGCTTCGGCGGGAGCCCTCCACGGGACCTAGGAAGGGGAACAGGTTTGGAGAGAGAGAGGGGAGGGGGAGAGAGAGAGAGAGAGAGAGAGAGATGCGGATGGTAAGGGGTCGCCGACCCCTGGGCACGCCACCATCTGGTCCTCCGCCAGCTGGATGGCCTGGTTCAGCGACGTCGGGCGGTGGCACTGGACCCACTGCGCAGTCTTCCTTGGCAGCCTGGCCACGAACTGCTCCAGTACCACACGATCGATCACATCCTCGACGTCGCTACTGTCGGCCATCAACCATTTGCGGCAGGAGTCCCGGAGCTGCTGTGCCATCACGAAGGGTCGGCCGGACTCTTCCAGGGTCAGGGTCCTGAACCGCTGGCGATGTTGCTCTGGTGTCCGACCGACCCGCTGGAGGATGGCACGCTTGAGGTCCCGGTAGACCAGGAGGTTTTGGACTGGCAGTTGGTGGGCGGCTATCTGCGCTTCTCCTGACAGCAGAGGGATAAGCCGCATTGGCCAGTCCCTGGTGGGCCATCCCCGATCCTCTGCCGATTTCTCGAATAAATCCAAGAATGCCTCCAGATCATCGTGAGGTCCCATCTTGTTGAGCGGCAGAGGAGATGTATTGTCCTTAGATGAGGGGATGGCCCGAACCTCCCGGTCTACCCAGCTCCGGAACAGCTCGCGGTCTTCTTGCTGGGATCGGAGGAGCGCCTCAAAGCGTTTATCTTGCTCCTCCTTGATCGCCAGCAGATGTTGGTGTTGCTCTTGGTGAAGACCGGCGAGTGACTGGATGATGTCCGTAAATGGTGTACCTGGCGGGGACTGCATGGCGGCGGCGATCTTCTTCCTTCCCGGGTTTCGGCACCAGTGTGATGAAGTTCAGTTCAATATTGATAAGGAAGGAAGAAGACAGGGGTCGGCTTGAGCTGGGACTCTCGTTTATTCACGGTTTTTAAAAATAAACAAAAGGTGCGCACAAAGCGCGTTCACCGTGCACATGCACAACAACAAACACAATAACTCAGAATTCTCTTGACGGTTCTCTCAGCTCCAGCAGCACAGAACGAGGTCCCAGCTCGTCTCTCTCTCTCTCTCTCTGTCGCGCTCCGGCTTATATCCGGTCTCTCCACGCCAATTACTGAAATCAGACACAGGTGTTCATCATCTGCACTTGACCTACTTACGCTCCGCTCTGCTCCATCCTCTCTCTCCCGCTACAGACTCCGCAAAACCACGCCCCCCTCGCCACATGACTCATTATCAATTTACATATTTAAACCTGCAGTTCAGGACATTTTATAAGTGTAATTACTATTACTGTCACCTTTCACATGTCAGCTCTTTTCCTTTGCAGGTCAAAGCCTCTCTTATAATGAATGTGTTCAGTGCCATAACTGCGGGGATAGCCATCGTTCTGATGTCCATAGATATTGGAATCATTTCCAGTAGAAGCTGGTGGTATGGCTTTGATTGTTCTTCTGGCATCTGTTCAATTTTGAAGGTACTAAAAGTACAATGTGCAATACTATAGTAATGTGATCAGTTTAAATTAGTTTTTTTTCTTTAATTGCTGTTTACTTGAATAGTTCACCCAAAAATGACAGCTAATTTTTACTAATAAAGATTGTGCTTTTCAGTATTTTCCATGCAGTTATAATCACAATTTCAAATGACACAAAAGGCACAATAGAAGTATCATAAAAATTATAAAGTAATCCATGTGACTTGTGCACTGAGTTTCAATTGTTCAAAAGCCATAATATGACTGTTTATACAGTGCTATGCATAAGTTTAGACACCCATGCTAAAGTTGACTAAAAAATCTTTTGGAAATTGAACTTAATGCCTTAATTAAAAAATGAGGAAAAATCCAACCTTTAAGGACACCAATTTTCTTTGTGAATGAATAATGTATCGTAAATTAATAAATGTTCTTCCTTAAAATACAGGGTGCATAAGTCAGGACACCCCTATGTTAAATTCCCATAGAGGCAGGCAGATTTTTATTTTTAAAGACCAGTTACTTCATGGATCCAGGATACTATGCATCCTGATAAAGTTCCCTTGGCCTTTGGAATTAAAATAGCCCCACATCATCACATAGCCTTCACCATACCTAGAGATTGGCACGGTTTTATTTCAGTTAGCCTAATAGCTGGTTTGATTTGCATTGAGAGATGATCTTATGGAAAGTACCCCATGCCAATCTCTAGGTATGGTGAAGGCTATGTGATGATGTGGGGCTATTTTAATTCCAAAGGCCAAGGGAACTTTATCAGGATGCATAGTATTCTGGATCCATGAAGTAACTGGCCTTTAAAAATAAAAATCTGCCTGCCTCTATGGGAATTTAACATAGGGGTGTCCTGACTTATGCACCCTGTATTTTAAGTAAGGGAATCTAGGTAGTTCGTGGGAATTTGCCCATTCATTTAAGTTGCCATTGTCGGCCTAGGCACTCGAAGGTCCGCGTGCTCGAAATGGACGACACGAGCTGCTTAACCTAATGGTGATTTGGACGTTTTCTAAAATCGCATATAAAGTGGCCCAAATTACCATAAATTACCATAGGCTCTGGCTGGACGCCTCTGGGGGTGCCAGTGCACTACGGGGAGGTCCACCAAGTGCTTTTGGGGTCCGCCAACGACCTACTCTTCACCATAGTCCTCCTCAGTGCCACGAAGCGCCTGTTTTGACCCCTAACCACCTATTCTCCTCTTCATTGCCCCAAAGTGCCCATGGGGTCCCCTGACCACCTAAACTTCACCATAGTCTTCCTCATTGTCCAGGAAGCGCCTATTTTGACCCCTAACCACCTATCCTCTTCTTCATTGCCACGAAGTGCCTATGGGGTCCCCTAACCACCTATCCTCTTCTTCATTGCCACGAAGTGCCTATGGGGTCCCCTGACCACCTAAACTTCACCATAGTCTTCCTCATTGTCCACGAAGCACCTATTTTGACCCCTAACCACCTATCCTCTTCTTCATTGCCACAAAGTGCCTATGGGGTCCCCTGACCACCTAAACTTCACCATAGTCTTCCTCATTGTCCACGAAGCGCCTATTTTGACCCCTAACCACCTATCCTCTTCTTCATTGCCACAAAGTGCCTATGGGGTCCCCTGACCACCTAACCTTCACCATAGTCTTCTTCATAGTCCAAAAAGGGCCTATTTTGACCCCTAACCACCAAGTGTTTTTTTGTGAGTGTGTGTAGACGTTCCCCTCTCTGTATGTTTGTGGGGGCCGTGTGACACAGCTTTCTATGAAGTTTCGGGCCCCTAGCACCTCCAGGGGCCGAACGAGGTTCGGTGTGGTCCAATCGCCCCGAAATTGTCACAGACGTCCCGTCACGGGCCCCTGGGATGGTGTCCAGAGTTCCGTGTCCCTCCGACCTTTTTTCGCGCTATTTGGCCACCAACAGCCCTATGGAATAAGTTGCAGGTGGGACGTCCAACAAACAGGGGCCAAAAGGGGTCGAAAGGTCGCGGCGACCCCAAATTCGACACGGTGCTAGTCCAGGGGCCCCCGGTTCTAGATCACGGGTCGCGGGGTTCTAGATCGGTTCTAAGTGTGTCTTTTTGCAGTGAGAAATTCTCCTCCCTTTGGTTCACTTTGACCATATGTCTGTCTGTGTGTGCAAGAGGGACTCCATTAATTGGACCATGTGCTTCGTGAAAGGTGGACAGAAAGGTCCGATCGGCCCGAAATCGACGTATGCGTCCCGTCACGGGCCCCTGGGACGGGTTCTAGAGTTCCGTGTCCCTCTGATCTTTTTTCGCGCTAATTGGCCACCAACAGCCCTATGGAATAAGTTGCACGTGGGACGTCACATAAACAGGGGCCAAAAGGGGTCGAAAGGTCGCAGCGACCCCAAATTCGACACGGTGCTAGTCCAGGGGCCCCCGGTTCTAGATCCTGGATTTGGTGGTTCTAGATCGGTTCTAAGTGTGTGTTTCGGCAAAACGGTTTGAAAGAAATGCCCGATCGGCCCGAAACCGACGTATGCGTCTCGTCACGGGCCCCGGGGACGGGTTCTAGAGTTCCGTGTCCCTCTGACCTTTTTTCACCCTAATTGGCCACCAACAGCCCTACGGAATAAGTTGCACGTGGGACGTCACATAAACAGGGGCCAAAAGGGGTCGAAAGGTCGCAGCGACCCCAGATTCGACACGGTGCTAGTCCAGGGGCCCCCGGTTCTAGATCATGGGTCGCGGGGTTCTAGATCGGTTCTAAGTATATAGAACCCTAGAACCGATCAAGGTATGTCAGTCTGTGAGTTCTCTATGAGTGCAAGTGGACTTGTGAGAGAAACTTGAACAAGGGTTGCATAAAAATTAGCCCTGAGTTCTAGAGACTCGTCCTCCTGATATGTTGTTCGGGGGCCCGAGGACTACCGGCACGCAGTGTTTGGGGCCCGTGGGACCTCCGGGGGCTGAACAGGGGCCACTGACACTTGCAACTTATCCCATTCATTTTCATAGGTGTTTGGTGGACGGTGTGACAGAAAGGTCCGATCGGCCCGAAAATGACATGTGCGTCCCGTCACGGGCCCCTGGGACGGGTTCTAGAGTTCCGTGTCCCTCTGACCTTTTTTCGCACTAATTGGCCACCAACAGCCCTATGGAATAAGTTGCACGTGGGACGTCGAATAAACAGGGGCCAAAAGGGGTCGAAAGGTCGCGGCGACCCCAAATTCGACAAGGTGGAAGCCCAGGGGCCCCCGGTTCTAGATCACGGATTTCGTGGTTCTAGATCGGTTCTAAGTGTGTGTTTCAGCACAGCGGTTTGAAGGAAACGCCCGATCGTCCCGAAACTGACATATGCGTCCCCTCACGGGCCCCGGGGACGGGTTCTAGAGTTCCGTGTACCCGTCCGCTCGTTTGGCCGAAAAAAGACCCCCTCGACCAGGAAGCGCCTGTGAAGTTTGAACTGAATAAGTTGCACGTGGGAGGGCGGAAACACAGGGGTCAAAAGGTCGCAGCGCCTCCAAATTCGCCACCCTGGTAGTCGAGGGGCCCCCGGTTCTAGATCATGGATCGTGGGGTTCTAGATCGGTTCCAAGTGTGTCTTTTTGCAGTGCGAAATTCTCCTCCCTTTGGTTCCCTTTGACCATATGTCTGTCTGTGTGTGCAAGAGGGCCTGCATTAATTGGACCATGTGCTTCGTGAAAGGTGGACAGAAAGGTCCGATCGGCCCGAAATCGACGTATGCGTCCCGTCACGGGCCCCGGGGACGGGTTCTAGAGTTCCGTGTCCCTCTGACCTTTTTTCGCGCTAATTGGCCACCAACAGCCCTATGCACGTGGAACGTCACATAAACAGGGGCCAAAAGGGGTCGAAAGGTCGCAGCGACCCCAAATTCGACACGGTGCTAGTCCAGGGGCCCCCGGTTCTAGATCCTGGATTTGGTGGTTCTAGATCGGTTCTAAGTGTGTGTTTCGGCAAAACGGTTTGAAAGAAACGCCCGATCGGCCCGAAATCGACGTATGCGTCCCGTCACGGGCCCCTGGGACGGGTTCTAGAGTTCCGTGTCCCTCTGACCTTTTTTCGCGCTAATTGGCCACCAACAGCCCCATGGAATAAGTCGCACGTGGGACGTCAAATAAACAGTCGCCCATAGGGGTCAAAAGGTCGCAGGACCTCGAAATTCGTCACGGACGACCGCCACGGGCCCCCGAGTCGGGCCCCAGAGTTTCGTGGCTCTAGGTGCTTCCTGAGCCTAGAGGGCCCTCTAATCCTAACTGCTGAATTAACCCTAGCAGACACATGCTCCCATAGAGATCAATGGGAGACAGAGAGGTGCATAAAAAATAGCCAAAAATAAACCGGGCGCGTCTCGACCTGGCCCGCTCGGTATGTCGCAGAGGGCCACGTGACGCAACTTTTTGCCGAGTTTGGGGCCCCTCGGACCCCCGGGGGCCGCGCGGGAGCCACTGACACGTGCCACTTATCCCATTCATTTTCATAGGCGTTTGGTGAACATCCCACCTGTAACTTATTCAACAGGGTTCCTTTAAGCTGTCCGTGGACATGCCATTTTAAGGCTAATTATGCATAATTATGAACTGTAAAGAGCCCCAACATGTTAGATTGTCTTCCCTGTGCACTGTACTGCATGTTTTAAGTAATAAAACATTAATAATCATGAATTATGACCCATTAATGCATTGACCACGGACAGCCTAAAGAGGTCCCGTCGAATAAGTTACAGGTGGGCAATTCCTATGATTTTACAGGAAGTGGCCACCTGTAACCTATATGACAGGGTCCCTGTAAGCTGTCCGTGGACATGTCCATTTAAGGCTAATTATGCACAATTATGAACTGTAAAGTACTCCAGCATGTTTGATTGTCTTTCCTGTGCACTCTACTGCATGTTTTAAGTAATAAAACATTAATAAGTATGAAATATGACCTATTAATGCATTGACCACGGACAGCTTACAGAGACCCTGTCAGATAAGTTACAGCTGGGATGCTGTTTTATATTTTGATGGCAAGATTGATTAAAAAAGAATAAAATTGATTAAATATCAATTTTATGTTCATCTTTGGGCCCCCCTGAGCAATTTGCAGCCTTCAGAACCCAGAAATTCCACTGTCCATGAACAGCCTAAATTTTTGAATGGGATAAGTTGTAGGTGGTACGTCCAGATCTCAGCCTCTGGACAGAATTTGGAGATGAAACATGCGCTCCTGCGCTCGTCTGGACGTGCCCAGACAGCGCTGTGAATTTCAGGGAGTTTGGAGAAACTTGAAAATCTGACTGAAAAATTCTCCAAGGGATTCATTCCCCTTTGAGTTTTTTTGGGTCCAATTTTCAAGTTTCTCCAATCTCTTTGAAATTCACACCATGGACAGGGCGTGTCCAGATGAGCACAGGAGTGCAGGTTTCATCTCCAAATTCTGTCCAGAGGCTGAGATCTGGACGTACCACCTACAACTTATCCCATTCAAAAATTTAGGCTGTTCGTGGACAGTGGAATTTCTGGGTTCTGAAGGCTGCAAATCGCTCAGAGGCCCCCAAAGATCAACATAAAATTGATATTTAATCAATTTTATGCAAACTTTTCCATAATGACATCAAAATATAAAAAGGATCCCACCTGTAACCTATATGACAGGGTCCCTGTAAGCTGTCCGTGGACATGTCCATTTAAGGCTAATTATGCATAATTATGAACTGTAAAGTACCCCAACATGTTGCATTGTCTTTCCTGTGCACTGTACTGCATGTTTTAAGTAATAAAACATTAACAATCGTAAATTATGACCTGTTAATGCATTGACCACGGACAGCCTAAAGAGGTCCCGTCGAATAAGTTACAGGTGGGCAATTCCTATGATTTTACAGGAAGTGCCCACCTGTAACCTATATGACAGGGTCCCTGTAAGCTGTCCGTGGACATGTCATTTTAAGGCTAATTATGCATAATTATGAACTGTAAAGTATCCCAACATGTTGAATTGTCTTTCCTGTGCACTGTACTCTATGATTTAAGTAATAAAACATTAATAATCATGAATTATGACCTATTAATGCAATGACCACGGACAGCCTAAAGAGGTCCCATCAAATAAGTTACAGGTGGGCAAAGGGCCCACCTGTAACTTATTTGACAGGGTTCCTGTAAGCTGTCCGTGGACATGTCATTTTAAGGCTAATGATGCAAAGTTATGCTGATGGGACACATAGGCCATTCCTGGTCAAATAGGCGGTCAGTGGGACGAATAGGCTGTCCGTGGTCAGTGGGCGGGGAAACGGGCTGTCTCTTAGATCGGCCGTGGACGAACAGGCCGTTCGTGGTCGCATAGGCGGTCAGGGGGACGAATAGGCTGTCCGTGGTCACACAGGCGGTCAGGGGGACAAACGGGCACTTCGTGGTCACATAGGCGGTCAGTGGGACGAATAGGCTGTTCGTGGTCAGTGGGCGGGGCCACGGGCTGTCACCTAGATCGGCCGTGGACTAAGAGGCCGTTCGTGGTCAAACGGGTGGTCAGTGGGACGAATAGGCCGTCCGTGGTCACACTGGCGGTCAGGGGGACGAACGGGCACTTCGTGGTCACATAGGCGGTCAGTGGGACGAATAAGCCGTTCGTGGTCACACAGGCGGTCAGGGGGACGAACGGGCACTTCGTGGTTGCACGGGCGGTTAGGGGGACGAATAGGCCGTTCGTGGTCAGTGGGCGTGGTCAGGGGGCGGTCACGGGCGGCCGGGCGCTTCCTGGTCAAACTGGCGGTTAGGGGGACGAATAGGCTGTTCGTGTCAGTGGGCGTGGTCGGGGGCGGTCACGGGCGCTCAGTGGGACGAACGGGCGCTTCGTGGTCGGCGGGCGTGGTCAGGGAATCTGCCGAAAAGGCGGTCAGGGGGAGGCACGTGCGCTCCGTGGACGCCCACCTGCAACCTATCCGGCGCGCGTCGAAACGATTGCAGGTGGCCGGGTGTTGCCCCCCTGTGGCCGGTGCCCAGATTGCGGGCGGATCGGCCGAAATTCGTCGAGCTCCCGCGGGGCCGCCAAGGCCCCTGGGCCCGAGGCCGGGCCCCGAAAAATCATCTAGGGGGCGTCGCGCAGCGGTCCACTGACCTCCTACCACGGGGTACCTAGCAGGCTGTTCGCGGACCCCTTCCCTAACGTGGCGGCCTAAAGAGAGGAAGAACATTTATTTATTCATGATACATTATTCATTCACAAAGAAAATTGGTGTCCTTAAAAGTTGGATTTTGCCTCATTTTTTTAATTAAGGCATTAAGATCAATTTCCAAAAGATGATTTTTTATTCCTCTTTTTAGTCAACTTTAGCATGGGTGTCTAAACTTATGCATAGCACTGTATGTAGTATAATATTTTGTAATCTACTTTTATTTGATCTTGTTGAATATATTTTAGAGATATGAGCTGGGGATCGTTGGAATAATGCTGGTGTTCTCCATTACTCAGTTCATCATCTCCATCTGTATCTCAGGATTTGCCTGCAAAGTCACCTGTAACAGAGGCTCTACTGTGGTCAATGTGGCACTGAACCAGGTATACGACCCTAACCCTAACCCTAGCTATAACCAGGGTGGCAGTCAGTTTTATCCCAACAACCAATAGTTTTGTATTTCATATATTTTTTTCCATTTAGGTTAAAAAGCCACAACCAAAGGTAAAGCTATAAGAATGGAAAGGAAATATAATGCGACCAGAATATGTTCAGTTGTAAACTGCCTTTTACCTCACTGGTCTCAAACTAAGACAATCTACTACAATAACCTGTTCATTTTTTTAATAAACTATTTCTAGTCTATTATTGAAACAGTCAGACTACATAGAAAACAACTAATTTACTGCTAATTAAAAACATCAACTGCACACAGTATGGAAACAATATAGGAACTATAAGTCAATCACACAACTTCATTGTAAACTTCAGCTTTCCCGACTGCTAGACTGTTGAAGTGGGTGACAGTGCTTTTAAACACTCACAGGGCTTTTCACATTGTCACTCATCACAGTACAGCCTATACAAATATTTATATAGTGTGTGGACCTTGTTAGTCAAATTAAACCTGATAATGAGTGTCTTGTGTACTAACATATCTTATCTGTTACTTCCCAGGGATACTGAATCACAGTGAGGAGATCCTACCAGCCACAGTTTGAGAGGAATTAATAGCTCATATTGTTGCATCTGATGAATATTTTCTGAGAATTGAAAATTGAAAGTACACCAAATAAATGGTTTGTTGATGCAAAACCCCCTCTGTGTCTCTAGTGTCTTTTGTTTTAACGTATAATACAATTAAAAAAATTAAAAACTACAACAAAGCAGGGGGAGCAGCAATAACCCCCCAAAACAAAACCATAAGCTAATATCCCCCAAACACAAACTGACAGCAAGAAATCTGAATGCCATTTTTTTTTTTTACTCTGAGACTGTAAAAGACAGACAAGAATAGGACATTTGTAAAGGAGCAGCGTGTCCCTCTGAAATAGCAGAGACTGAGAGACAGAGTTCCCCTTACAGGAGGAGAGGAGCAGCGAAGGGGTTCTCTTCTGTTACAAGCAGCTGAGAAGCCCCTGTAAATGCTATTACCCAAATGAGCTTAAGCAACAAGCATGTTGCCCTTACCCAAACTGTTTAGCTTATCAAACCAATGAGAAGAAAGAGTGATTAAGCAAACAATGAAGTCAGGAGGGCACACACAGAAGGGTTCTTCTGAGCAGTCCAATGCAATATTTCCATCAACAACATGCCGTCTGGAATGAAAGAAAGAGAAGATTAAGTGATCAACATCAATCAAGTGCTGCTTGCTTATGGTTAGCATATCTGCGGTCCAAGTTCCAGTTTCTTTTGAGTGATGAACACAGACTACTACCCCCTGCTGGTGTGGACAGGTAATACAGGTGTAGATGTGCTTGCTTGTTGGCTGTAGTCTTGCACTGTCTTCGAGCGCAACTGAACCCAGATGCAGACAACGAAAACATAAACCACGGTTTCTTGTTGCCACTAGTTCTTAATCCAGGCTTGATGTGTCTGAGCTGTTAAGCCATAAACATGTTCCAATAACCATTAGAAGTTAAAACCATTAAAATCCAATTTGACCCTGTTTGTAATGCAAATTGCTAGTCTTGTGGTAAAACTTCATCAATGCAAGTTGTGTTTACTTTTTTACTTTACTTAAATCTTAACTGAAAATGTGAAGATAGCTTCCCTTCTGGAATGGTGTTCCTTCTCTGATCGTCGGTGGACCACTTGGGCAAACATCCTGAACTGCTCTCCTGCAACTGGCCACTGCTGAGATTTCCTCTTCAATTATCCTCTTCACTTGGAAATACGTCACAATACTGAAGTAATGTCGGTGGCAACTTCCAGTTCACGCACACTTAAGCAACAAATACGTCACCAATAACAACTGGATGGATTAATGCAACAAGTGTGATGGTGATACTTTCAGGGTGAGGGCTCCAAGATTGGAATTTGGCCTAAACTCAACTCAACTCAACTCAACTCAACTTTTATTTATAAAGCACTTTCAAAACCATTAGAATGGACCAAAGTGCAAAGGGACTAAACCCAAAGTACTCCCCCAAAAAGCAAATGAGGAAAGGACAGCTGCCAGACTAAAGGTTTGGCGGGCTGGCGTTTCGAGAAGAAGTCTGTTTGTTTGACCAGTATCTCACAGCGTCGGACAGGTGGGCCCTATCCAGCTACCAAACAAGAGCCGCATAATTGGGACGCCCGGTCAGGAAGGCTCACGCCGCTTGTTGATGGGAGCAGCTCATGCCGTCGGACGGGGAGCCTTGCTGACCGATGTTTGGGGAGCGGCGTGATTCAAAAACGGACCGACCGAGAGGGCCCATGTAGCCTCCGACAGCAGCAGCTCACAACATCGGGCTAGTGGGCCCTACCAGCTGACAGCAGGGTGAAACGTTATTTGAAACGCCCGGCCGGGAAAGCTCTTGTAGCTCGCCCGCCCTCCGACTGGCGGTGCTGCAGTAAGATAATTCTGTTTGGCAAAACAATGAGACAGACACAGTTGTGCTGTTATCAGTAACGAGTCGCTCTTGTAATCTTTTATTACAATAATTCAAAGATTATTTATATATATTTTGTATAATTAAATCACAATATCTTGTGCCACCTTACATGTGACTCACTCAAACAAAACACCAGTAAACATGTTGCATCACCCTTGTAAGTCTTTCTTCTTATACTCAAGCAGTATTTTTCTCAGATAACTTAATACTTTTTCCCGTAAAACATACATCACAATGTATTACAGTCTCTGTTGTCTGTGCAGATGTGTCCTACTAAATACTGTATAACTGAATAGTTGAGTGAACCATTGGTTACACAATATAACCATTTAAACTGAATTACTATATACAGTACAGCGGATATACTTAATCAAAAGATCATTAAAACATATTATAAAAAACAAATGTCAACAGTAGCCTATACAGTTGTGGTCAGAATTAATGGCACCCCTGATAAATATGATCAAAAATGGCTGTAAAAAGTAAATCTGCATTGTTTATCCTTTTGATCTTTCATTAAAAAAATTCACAAAAATCGAACCTTTCATTGAAGTAAAATAATTGAAAGTGGGGGGGAAATCACATTATAAAATTAATGCTTTTCTCCAAAAGACGCTGGCCATAATTATTGGCTCCCTGTTAATAAATACTTTTTGCAACCTCCTTTTGCCAAGAAAACAGATCTGAGTCTTCTCCTATAATACCTGATGAGTTTGGATAATAAATGACAAGAGATCAGAGACCATTCCTCCATAGAATCTCTCCAGATCCTGCAGATTCACAAGTTCATGTTGGTGCTTCTTCTGTTCAGTTCAGCCCACTCATCTTCCATTGGGTTCAGTTTAGGGGACTGGGACGGTCATGGCAGAAGCTTCATTTTGTGCTCAGTGACCCATTTTTGTGTTGATTTTGATGTTTGTTTTGGACCGTTGTCCTGATGGAAGATCCAACCACGGCCCATCATAAGATTTCTAGCAGAGGCCGTCAGGTTTTGATTTTTTTATCTGTTGGTATTTGCTAGAATCCATAATACCATGTATCTGAACAAGATGTCCAGAACCTCCAGCAAATAAATAGGCCCACAACATATAAGATCCAGCAGTATATTTAACCGTAGGCATGGGGGACTCTTCATCCCTGTTTGCACCAAACACATCTGCTGGGTTTGCTGCCAAAAAGCCCTTTTTTTGTTTCATCTGACCACAGAATCCAGTCCCTTTTGAAGATCCAGTTGTGTCTGACCACTGAATATACTAGAGTTTATTTTTGGAGGAGCGAGGAGGATTTTTCTTGTAACCCTCCCAAACAACATGTGGGGATGTAGGGGTTCTTTGATCTTTTTTTTTTTTAGGCTTTCTGACCCCCAAGACTCAACTAATCTCTGCAATTCTCCATCTGTGATCCTTGGAGAGTCTTTGGCCACTCAAACTCTCCTCCTCACCATCCATTAAGACAATACAGACACACGTCCTCTTCCTGGCAGATTCGTAACATCTTTAGTTGATTATAACTTCTTAATTATTGCCCTGATGGTCAAAATGGGGATTTTCAATTCTTTAGCTATTTTCTTACATCCACTTTCTATTTTGTGAAGCTCAACAATCTTTTGCTGCACATCAGAACTATATTCTTTGGTTTTACTCATTGTGATGGATGAGCAAGGGAATTTGGCCTTTGTGTTTCCTCATATTTAAACTCCTGTGAAACAAGAAGTCACAGCTGGACAATTTCATGTTCCTAGTCACCCTGGTGTGCTAAATAAAGGTTGTTTGGAGGATTAATTAAGGACTGTATTTTACTGGAGTAGGTGGATTTGTATCCGCACGGGTGTGTCGGTAAGAACACATACGACTCAGAGTTTGAAGCAGAGTTTGTAGTTTACTCTTGATTCAGGTTGAATAGTAACAGTGAGTGGTAACAGTAAGTGGTCTGAAAATAATAAAGAATAACAATCATATTAGATATACGGCTAAATCAATAACATTCACCAAGGCAATAGAACTGGCTACATTATTAAAGTCATTGCAGTTCCTAGATAATCCACAAGGTGGCGTTCAAGGGACGCACATGGAGTTAGTTGTTATGTGAGACGCCATTATAGTTTCATTACAGGCAGTAACATATACACCCGATATAGGAAACAGCACATAACACAATATTTACACAAATATAGGCAAATAACCTTATAAATCACCATCCAGAGATATATCTCACACTATGAAAGTACTCATGCATTACTTATATTAAACAAAGGATGAACTTTGGCGCTTAGGCGCTAGCGCGAGCTGCCGCGATGGTGAGCAAAACGAGCTCGTGATAACTCAATAAAGTACACAAATTTGCTTAAAACGCATATATAACATCACAAGACAAAAGGAAATAAACAACTTACATTCTTGTCATTAACTCGCTCACATAAGACCACTACTGAAGGAAAGATGAGATATTAATCTTCTGCATCGGAGCATTCATATTTCGTTCGTCTCTTACTGACTAGGCACTGACTGACGTCATTCATTAAATGACTCTCTGATTGGATGAAACCTTCTTAAACAAAGGTACATATTAATGAGAATATACTTCAGAGATATTTTATTCATAAAAAATTCTAGGGGTGCCAATAATTGTGGCCAACGTGTTTTGGAGAAAAACATTTATTTCATAATGTGATTTACCCCCCACTTTCAATTCTTTTACTTCAATGAAAGGTTTGATTTTTGCGAATTTTTTGAATGAAAGATCAAAAGGATAAACAATGCAGATTTATTTTTTACAGCCATTTTTGATCATATTTACCAGGGGTGCCGTTAATTCTGACCACCACTGTACTTACATACTTATATACTTATAATACTACTATATATACATATAATATTCTCATCAGTGTTCAGTCAGCTTCGACAAATTTAAATCTGCATATTTATGATATTTTAACCTTTATAAAGGGCATTTTTTCCTCTAATCGTTTTAAATATTCTGATGGCAGCCTTATAGCAACTGAAGCAAACTGCCTCGAACGCTGGAAAGAGCACTTCAGCCTCCTCCTGCAGCACGGTTCCTCCCCGGCTGATCCCGCCATCTCATCGGCCGCTAACGCTGCAGCCCCTAGTGCTGTCTGCAGTACAGACCCTGTCTCATCTGAGGAAGTCAGAGCCGCTCTGGAAAAACTTAACAACAGGAAAGCCCCCGGCATCTGTGCAATAACCGCTGAGATGCTAAAGTCAGGCGGTGAAAGCATCGTCGAGTGGCTTACCCACATATTCAGTGAGGTGTGGGAGACAGAGAGGCTTCCCAGCGACTGGACCGTAAGGGTGACAGGCTATTCTGCGGCAACCACAGAGGCATTACCTTTCTCTCCATCCTCGGCAAGCTCTTTACCAGATCTTGCTCACTCGTGCTCTCCCAGCCATCAGAAGCAGCCGCCGTCCCCAGCAGGCTGGCTTCATGCCTAACCGCTCCACAACAGACCAAATCTCCGCCGTTCGCTTGCTGATAGAGAACACCTATGAATTCCGTAAAGATCGCCATCTTTACATCGGGTTCATAGATCTGAAGGCTGCTTTTGACACCGTCTGCCACACTTCACTGTGGAGTATCCTACACGCCCTTGGAGCACCATCCAAGATTGTTGCCCTGTTCAAGCTGCTTTATAGCAATGCTCAGAGCTGTGTCCACATCAACGGCAGAGACTCAGACTGGTTTCCCATCCCCAGTGGTGTCCGCCAGGGCTGCGTGGCTGCTCCTGACCTCTTCAACTGCATCATTGACCATCTGATGTCCAGTGTTTGTGAGCGGGTCCCCGGATTGTCCTTCAGCAGTTACCACCTGACTGACCTGGAGTACGCTGACGACACCATCCTGCTCAGCATGTCATACAGCCAGCTGAGAGACGCTCTGGGCATGTACAGTGAAGAGGCTGAGAAGCTTGGCCTCCAGGTGAGCTGGACTAAAACCAAGTTCATGTATGTCGGTGACAGACCGCATCCACCTTCCCTGCGACTTGGCAATGACATTGTAGAGCCTGTCAAGAACTTTGTGTATCTGGGATCCATAGTGACAGACAACGGGGACCTAAAACCAGAGATTACCCGCAGAAGAGACCATCTCACGCAAGATGAAGCTCCGGATTTACAACTCAGCAGTACTCTCCATCCTGCTTTATAACTAGGAGACTTGGCCCTTAAACAAGACACTGGCTGCAAGATTAGATGGCTTTGATAGCAGGGCTCTCAGAACCATCGAGAACATCAGGTGGCCCCAGTGGGTTTCCAATCAAGAGCATCCTGCCTGGCTGTGCAACGTCGCACCCGCTGGTTCGGCCATGTGCTCCGCCTTCCTCCTGACCATCCAACGAGAGCCATTCTCCAGTTTGATCCGAGGGCAGCAGGCTGGAGACGACCACGAGGTAAACCCCGCACCCAATGGCTTGACGTCCTTGCGGGCGACCTCCAACAACATGGAGTTGCTGTGGAGGATGCAGAGCAGCTGGCACAAGACCGTCAGCACTGGAAACAACTGGTTCATCTGGTCGGCTCAACCCATCGCAGGAGCCAAAATAGAATAGAGTAGAATTGGTTTAAATATATGCTTCATCTTTCATTTTAAATTCTTAAATTTGATTAAATTCTTAAATTACAATAATAAGACCCTAAAGGGCTGTTACCAATTAAATAAAATAATTTACACACTGTAAAATTACAACCGAATTAAATAATGTTATGAGATTTTAAATATTTTTTGAATATACAAATAAGAAATGTTGTAAAGAATGACACTAAACCACCAGTAGGTGGCGGCAGGTATGAAGGTAAAAGAGCAGCAAAACTCGAGATCATGTAGATGTGAATTTGAGAACTTGTCCAATAAATATTTGTACTTGTATGTGAACATTTACTCTCACAGCTCCAGTGTGAAAACCTGTAAAATGACAATCTGAGGTTGAATGTTGAGATTTGCTCTCGCAGACAATAGTCACAAACCTGTATTGTGAATCTGAAGCTGCAGACGAGAAGTGACGAACATGTAAAATGACATTCACAGAAATACAATGACAGACACAAACTTGTAGTACATTATTCTTTAATTCACATTCGCTATACAACATCAATTAGTACAAAGTGTCATAATTCATAATAATCTGTGTTGGGTTCACTCTTAATCATTAAATGAAGATCAGAATAAAAGCATCTGTTGATTGTGTCTCATCAGCTCCTGTGATTCTGGATCCAAACACTGCAGATCCACGTCTCGTCCTGTCTGATGATCTGACCAGTGTGAGATACAGCGAGATCTATCAACCTGTTCCTGATAATCCTGAGAGATTTGACGGGTGACTCTGTGTTCTGGGTTCAGAGGGTTTTAACTCAGGAACACACTGCTGGGATGTGGAGCTTAAAGAGAGTTCAGTCTGGACTCTTGGAGTAACTACAGCATCAAACCAGAGGAAGGGACGTGTTTTCTTCGACACTGATGTCTGGTGTGTGACGTACAGATGGACTGGAGGTTTTGCTGTTAATCAGGATCCTGATCGTGTGAGAGTGAATCTGGACTATGATGGAGGAACGGTGTCATTCTCTGATCCTGTAACTAACACACATCTACACACATTCACAACCACCTTCACTCACACACTCTTTCCATTCCTCAGGTCTTCTTCCTCTATGAGGATCTTACCGGTCAATATCAACGTCACTCCTGTAGATCTGGATCTTCCTGCTTTCATCATGTTTCCAGTATTTAATCCATATCTCATGAGTAAGAGTGCTGTTGATCTGAGTATCAGTGCGGAGGCTGTGATTGGGCCGTGATGATCACATGACTGATATCCAGCACTACAGCAACACACACACTCTCATGTTGCTTTAACAGATCAATAAACAAGAGTGAAGTTTGTCACTTTGCTAATTTTCACATAATTATATATATATATAAAAAAAATCTAGCAACTGAGCCTAATTTTATACATGTACAGTTTCAATGAATTTGTAAATTATTAATTGTTTATTTAAGATTAAATGATAGTTTAAAAAGAAAAAGAGCGGAATGTTTCACACATTTATGATTAGATTTGAATCTGTTCATTGGTCATACATAACAGTGATACTAGTTACTAAAAATATAATTGTAATTTAATTGTTGAAACCTTGATCCCATAGAAAGAATTTATTCATTTATTAAAATCTTAATATTTTGATTGCCTTCATTAAAAAGCGTTATCATTATTAGGCATACACAGCAGTCATAAATCATTACAATTCAATCAAATTAATTTGTCAAAGAGAGAACACATCTTTATTATTTCATTAAACAACAATATAATACAATATTTATAATTAAATAATTATTATTTTTTAAATGCAATAGTCAGTCAAGTATTATTATAACTGGTAAAACCTGAAAGCCAAAGAAAGAAAATATTGATTTTATTTTCTTTAGACAATATTCAATATCACTCAAAATTACACACACCTATTATTAAAGACTAACTGCACATTAGCTGGTGGTAATGCCGTAAACGAGTCCTACCTGTCGCGACACTCCCTCCTCTTAAAAAATAACCTTGTTTTCAAGGTTCTATATATTTCCCAAAAAAGGTATTGTTTAGAGTAAAACTAACAAAAGATTAGCGAACAGGTTGTTGATTACTTAAGGTTTTTCCTCTTTAAAGCAGTTTATTCAGTGTAGTGAAGCCTCTTCTCCACTGACATCCATTACAAGCAAACGTCCTCTGCTCTCCTTCCCTGTGTGCCAGTGTTAGCGTTAGCCATTACGCTTTTCTGGCTCAAGGTTGCAGGCTTGTCATCTAGTGGCTTTGACAAAACTCATCCATGACTCCCAGCATGCATTGCAGTGTGTATGAATAATGCAGCTGAAATGTCCCACTATTTTCTTTTATTACTCATTACTTTTATTTTTGCTGTTGTTTTTGTTGACTGTGTCGTAGCTTTTTGTGATGTTCAGAGTTGATCTGTTTATCTGAATATTTTGTTAATTGTAACTGTTGTTGAGGTTTATATAAAGAGTGTTGATGTCTAAATGTGTCTCAATGTCTAGTTGAACATTCTTGCATTAAAAGAAACATTGGAGAAACAATCTCTGTTTGACTTATTGCTGATGTGATTCAGTCAGTTTTTTTAACCATTTCACGAATGTTGGTTTTGAATAATTAGTGTTTACAACCAGTTTCTGCAGTGCATTTGGGACAACAGGGCCATTGTTTCACAATCATCTCCTCTTCTATCTTCCGTCTGTAAAGCACAATCGCTCCCCCTGCTGTCTGACAACAGCTACTGTACTGTAACTTTACTGTCTCTGGGATGGAAATGAGATTCTCTGACCACAACTAAAACTTTACTTCCAGGAAATGTTAAAAATTGTATATTGTTCTTTTACTTCCACACCTACTGTAATTCAGATGATCTACAGTAGCATGTTACAGGTTTGTACATGATCAGGTGATGATTGCTGTGTGTTGTTGATGATGTAATCATCATCTTGTCTCTTAACTCACTGATCTGATCCTGTGTCTATAAACCATTGAGGCTTTCTCAGAAAGACAGGGGTGTCACTCTGGTGTGAAATAGTCCCTACATCACATCACATCTCCCCCCTTCACCACCACTTATCATTACAGGTAGTACGTTTCACATCACAAAGTTGCTAGTAATCGCCAGTGTTTTTTATAATTTCCACAAAAATGTCAAGGCCCCAAAAAGTTTTATGAATATCTGAACGTGCAATATATCAAAAGAACGTCTCAGGTTACGACTAACTCTAGTTCCCTGAGAAGGGAATGAGACGCTGCGTCAATGGCGATTTGGGAACGCCCCGCGTGATTGCGTCTGAAGCACATGTGTCCACTAGTCCAATGGCGAGAGTGAATTAGCCGAAGCAAGTCAATCACAGAGATGCAGAAAGTATGGCAAAGAGACCTAGCGTCTCGTTCCCTTCTGTCGTAACCTGAGAGGTTCCCTTTCGAGGGTTCTCACGCTGAGTTAATGATGCTTTAGGAACGACAATGCCCAAGCTAGAGTTGGGGTACTCAAACTCGGACTCGAGTCCAGTTTTAAATGAACTCGGACTTGTCATGCACTCGGATGAATTTGTACTCGGACTTGACACGGACTCTGACATTTTAGACTCGGAAAATTTTCCGCGTGCAGTCGAGTCCGGGCACTGGAGGACACAATATTATTCAAAAACAAAACGAAACTACTTGTGTTGTTTCAGCGTTGAGCATTGTAGCCAATCACAGACATGTGTATTAAAGGGATGGTTCGGAGTAAAATCAGCCTAGGGTCCTTTGCACCATGACCTCGAGCCAAACACCCCCCAGAAGCCTTTCTCCCCTTGGTCGAACATTATTAAAGTTAGAGCTTATTTAGAGATATCAGCCGGATGGTTTAGTGCAGGCGCTAATGGATCCAAGGCTGTATCTGGTAAATTACTCCACTAATAATGCCCAGAATGGCACCAAACTTCTACAGTAGCACAAACAGGTTCTGTACTCATAAAGGCATTGGAAAGTTTGTAAGTACATCAGGAGTTTAGTTAAATAACGCTAACCCGGACGTCGACGTCACTTCCGTGATTTGGGAAAAGCCCGTAAATTCTTTTTGGAGAATATGTTTTTACCACTGCAAATACAATTCATATTGCGTGTGTGTGTGTGTGTGCACTTCTCTGTGGTATATACAATTTCATATACAGTACATCTTTCTGAACAATGCCTTCCTGTTTTATATACTGCTAATGCAGTCAGCAATGTGTGTGTGTGTGTGTGTGTGTGTGTTTACAATTGACTAGATCATTGATGAGTGTCACAGATTGACCAGGCTCCACGTCTCTCCCTCATTAGGATCCCAATCACCAGAATACTAATCACCAGCACTGCCACTCATCAGCATGCCAATCACCGCATTATAAAAGCATACACCTCAGTCACACTAGTTAGCTGTGTCCCAATTCAGAGGCGGCATCCTTCAAAGGCAGATTGTGTCATGGTGCTACGAAGGCTGTCCCAATTCAATGGCTCCTCCAAATGTGTCCTTCGTTTCACGTGAAATGAGAGATACAACAGATGGATTCTTCACGTCCTACCCTACCCCAGAATTCATTGTGTGTTGGTGACAACTGATTTTTATTTATTTTTTTGAGAGAGAGAAGTTGCTGAATTCAATGTCTATTGATGCTAATGAAAAAAAAAAAAAAAAAAATGCAGATATGCTCCAGGTCGTCAGCAGTCGTTCAGTGCTCATGTACCTGCAGAGAACAGCGTCATCTCGGCCAGTCCTTCGGGAATTTGCTGCTGGCTCTTATGTAGATTGTGGTTAAACATGAGAATGAGAATTTATGAAGAAAGCCAGATTCTCAGCCTTCATTTAGATTAATTTATGTTGCAGAAAGGAAGAACGCTTGTGTGAACAGTAAGTTATATCAGAAATAAATGCTCAGTCATTTGTTTCAGGCACATTTATAAATATAACACTGAATGACACACACACATATATGATGCAGTTTTCTTTCATCAGCAACAGAGTGTGCATGAACAACATGCCCTATAAATGAGAACCGCAGCAAGATTTGTTACAGTATTTATTATTTTAATGTCAGTAAACAAGGTGAACACATCAGTGTTATCTATAATGTGCCATCTGGGGGCAGTAGCTCTAAAGCTGAGTGTAAGTGTAAGAGACATTCGAAGAGCCATCAAATCATGTGTTATTGACTGCAACAGTTATTTTAATATACTGGTCATAAACGGCGCATAAGAGAAAATGAAAAAAAGAAAAGAAAAGTGTAACTAATTAAGTTTTTCTGTCTTAATATTCTCTAAACTGTAAGCTCAATTGTTACATCTGTTTGCTGTAACATCAGACCTCTATAGCATGTCTGCAAAACATAGTAACTTACCCAAAACATTTAATTCATGCTTCAAAACCTAGCTATTGGGTCAGTAAATTGGCCAATGTCAGTTTTGTCTGTGTAAATTCAGGTTCAGAGAGTAGGTAAAAACTGGGAAAAGTCAACATTGTAGTTCACAAAAAGAAAATGAACATTTGTATTTATACAATTCATTATTTGCAGAAATGAGTTACATGTCAACTGATAATTCTCAGTTCATTTTTACACACTCTGTTATGTCTTTCTCTAACACATACAGTACATATCTTAGTTACATATCTTCCTATTGCCCTTCCATGACAAGAATTTTAGTTTACATGTAAGATATTTATAGAAAAAATTTACTGTAAAAATACAGATGTATTTATCCATTACTGATGCAGCTGCTGCTGTTCAGAGCTGATTCATTACAAAGGCAGGACATTCACCAATTTACATTACAACATTACAAACATTACAATCATTCCATGTCATAAATTAATGAATTTATATAGCGCTTTCATATGTACTACTGTACACCCAAAGCGCTTTACATGCATGTTCAGATATTCATAAAACTTTTGGGTGCCTTGACATTTTTGTGTAAATTATCAAAAACACTCGATTACTGGCAATTATTATTATTTTTTTAACGCTGGTGGGACCAAAAAATAACATTCTAGGTTGGTACCTTAAAGGTCCTGCAAACATTATGGGAATGTAGTGTAGAGACCTAGAGGGAACGTCCTACAGTATCTGTCAAATAACGTCCCCCAACCATTTGAAGAACTCCACATCGTGACCATCTCGGAATAATATCAGGGGATCTCTCCTCAACCACCACCAGTGTGCAGTGTCCACTTGGATGATGTGACGGCGGCCACAGTACAACGGCGCCAGTGCGCTCACACGATGAAAGAATGTTTAGAAGTTGTGAAGAGTTTGACAGTTTCACTGAGAATCAACTCATCCAAATGAAGGACAAGCGGTCAGTCTGTGGAAACGGCGAGAGCGCGCTAGTGGTTTTTCTTAATATCCAGTTCTCCTGTTGTTTCAGTTTACTAGTTGAGTCAAGGTAAGGCTATTTTCGATTCTCTACCTATTTTTAATTTTTACCTTCACATAAATCTGTATTTTATTTATACGCGTTCCTACTTTAAATAACAGAAAAGAAAAGTCTGAAAAGAATTGCAGTTTGAATTTTATTACACTTAAGTCCAACAGCAGTTTCGATTCCTCCCAGTTTCGGATTATTTGCGTTTGCTGTGCTAACTGCTGGGCCGAGACAGCTGTCCTCACTCAGCGGTGAAAGATATATACTATATCTCTGTAGTTTGCGCGCTGAAGTGTTCAGCTCTCGTGTTCAGCTCTCGTGTTCAGCCTCCTCGTGTTCAGCTCTCGTGTTCAGCTCTCGTGTTCAGCCTCCTCGTGTTCAGCCTCCTCGTGTTCAGCTCTCGTGTTCAGCCTCCTCGTGTTCAGCTCTCGTATTCAGCCTCCTCGTGTTCAGCCTCCTCGTGTTCAGCCTCCTCGTGTTCAGCCTCCTCGTGTTCAGCCTCCTCGTGTTCAGCTCTCGTGTTCAGCCTCCTCGTGTTCAGCTCTCGTGTTCAGCCTCCTCGTGTTCAGCCTCCTCGTGTTCAGCCTCCTCGTGTTCAGCTCTCGTGTTCAGCCTCCTCGTGTTCAGCTCTCGTGTTCAGCTCTCGTGTTCAGCTCTCGTGTTCAGCTCTCGTGTTCAGCCTCCTCGTGTTCAGCTCTCGTGTTCAGCTCTCGTGTTCAGCTCTCGTGTTCAGCCTCCTCGTGTTCAGCTCTCGTGTTCAGCCTCCTCGTGTTCAGCTCTCGTGTTCAGCTCTCGTGTTCAGCCTCCTCGTGTTCAGCCTCCTCGTGTTCAGCTCTCGTGTTCAGCTCTCGTGTTCAGCCTCCTCGTGTTCAGCTCTCGTGTTCAGCTCTCGTGTTCAGCTCTCGTGTTCAGCCTCCTCGTGTTCAGCCTCCTCGTGTTCAGCTCTCGTGTTCAGCTCTCGTGTTCAGCCTCCTCGTGTTCAGCTCTCGTGTTCAGCTCTCGTGTTCAGCTCTCGTGTTCAGCCTCCTCGTGTTCAGCTCTCGTGTTCAGCCTCCTCGTGTTCAGCCTCCTCGTGTTCAGCTCTCGTGTTCAGCTCTCGTGTTCAGCCTCCTCGTGTTCAGCTCTCGTGTTCAGCCTCCTCGTGTTCAGCTCTCGTGTTCAGCTCTCGTGTTCAGCCTCCTCGTGTTCAGCTCTCGTGTTCAGCCTCCTCGTGTTCAGCTCTCGTGTTCAGCTCTCGTGTTCAGCCTCCTCGTGTTCAGCCTCCTCGTGTTCAGCTCTCGTGTTCAGCTCTCGTGTTCAGCCTCCTCGTGTTCAGCTCTCGTGTTCAGCTCTCGTGTTCAGCCTCCTCGTGTTCAGCCTCCTCGTGTTCAGCTCTCGTGTTCAGCTCTCGTGTTCAGCCTCCTCGTGTTCAGCTCTCGTGTTCAGCTCTCGTGTTCAGCTCTCGTGTTCAGCTCTCGTGTTCAGCTCTCGTGTTCAGCTCTCGTGTTCAGCTCTCGTGTTCAGCCTCCTCGTGTTCAGCCTCCTCGTGTTCAGCTCTCGTGTTCAGCTCTCGTGTTCAGCCTCCTCGTGTTCAGCTCTCGTGTTCAGCTCTCGTGTTCAGCCTCCTCGTGTTCAGCTCTCGTGTTCAGCTCTCGTGTTCAGCCTTCTCGTGTTCAGCTCTCGTGTTCAGCTCTCGTGTTCAGCCTCCTCGTGTTCAGCCTCCTCGTGTTCAGCCTCCTCGTGTTCAGCTCTCGTGTTCAGCCTCCTCGTGTTCAGCTCTCGTGTTCAGCCTCCTCGTGTTCAGCCTCCTCGTGTTCAGCCTCCTCGTGTTCAGCCTCCTCGTGTTCAGCTCTCGTGTTCAGCTCTCGTGTTCAGTTCAGCTCTCGTGTTCAGCTCTCGTGTTCAGCTCTCGTGTTCAGCTCTCGTGTTCAGCCTCCTCGTGTTCAGCTCTCGTGTTCAGCTCTCGTGTTCAGCCTCCTCGTGTTCAGCTCTCGTGTTCAGCCTCCTCGTGTTCAGCTCTCGTGTTCAGCTCTCGTGTTCAGCCTCCTCGTGTTCAGCCTCCTCGTGTTCAGCTCTCGTGTTCAGCTCTCGTGTTCAGCCTCCTCGTGTTCAGCTCTCGTGTTCAGCTCTCGTGTTCAGCCTCCTCGTGTTCAGCCTCCTCGTGTTCAGCTCTCGTGTTCAGCTCTCGTGTTCAGCCTCCTCGTGTTCAGCTCTCGTGTTCAGCTCTCGTGTTCAGCTCTCGTGTTCAGCTCTCGTGTTCAGCTCTCGTGTTCAGCTCTCGTGTTCAGCTCTCGTGTTCAGCCTCCTCGTGTTCAGCCTCCTCGTGTTCAGCTCTCGTGTTCAGCTCTCGTGTTCAGCCTCCTCGTGTTCAGCTCTCGTGTTCAGCTCTCGTGTTCAGCTCTCGTGTTCAGCTCTCGTGTTCAGCTCTCGTGTTCAGCCTCCTCGTGTTCAGCCTCCTCGTGTTCAGCTCTCGTGTTCAGCTCTCGTGTTCAGCCTCCTCGTGTTCAGCTCTCGTGTTCAGCTCTCGTGTTCAGCCTCCTCGTGTTCAGCTCTCGTGTTCAGCTCTCGTGTTCAGCCTTCTCGTGTTCAGCTCTCGTGTTCAGCTCTCGTGTTCAGCCTCCTCGTGTTCAGCCTCCTCGTGTTCAGCCTCCTCGTGTTCAGCTCTCGTGTTCAGCCTCCTCGTGTTCAGCTCTCGTGTTCAGCCTCCTCGTGTTCAGCCTCCTCGTGTTCAGCCTCCTCGTGTTCAGCCTCCTCGTGTTCAGCTCTCGTGTTCAGCTCTCGTGTTCAGTTCAGCTCTCGTGTTCAGCTCTCGTGTTCAGCTCTCGTGTTCAGCTCTCGTGTTCAGCTCTCGTGTTCAGCCTCCTCGTGTTCAGCCTCCTCGTGTTCAGCCTCCTCGTGTTCAGCCTCCTCGTGTTCAGCCTCCTCGTGTTCAGCTCTCGTGTTCAGCCTCCTTGTGTTCAGCTCTCGTGTTCAGCCTCCTCGTGTTCAGCTCTCGTGTTCAGCCTCCTCGGGTTCAGCCTCCTCGTGTTCAGCCTCCTCGTGTTCAGCTCTCGTGTTCAGCCTCCTCGTGTTCAGCCTCCTCGTGTGAAGACCCACTCGAGGAAAGAAAGACTCGGGTGAAGAAAGACTCGGGTGAAGACCATCGACTCTACCTGTGCGACTCCGGCGAGCAAGGACACCAGTAAGTCCATAAGTGGCATAGATCAGCATAGATTTCTCGTACAAGGTCTGGAGATAAAAAGGTTATATTCTGCCCATGATCTTCATGCAGTTTGAATAAGACGTCTAAGCCTGGATTACCGTACCAGAGGTGTATTCCGTATCCAATCACATTCTCTAATACAGCTTGATAAAACAACATCATCATTTTACTACTGACCCCATAAAGTCTGAGCCTTCCCAGAAAATACAATCTTTGTTGTAACCGAATGCACAAATTGTCAACATGAACATGCCATGAAGAGAACAATCAATATGAACACCCAGATAATTACATGAGCACACTTGTGATATTGGACCGTTATGAATATGTACAGGGCTATGGTCTCCAATTGACTTTGGATCGAATATCATCTCCTCAGTTTTCTTTACATTCACAATAAACTGGTCAGTTTCAGAGTGGTGAGATGAGATGTCTTGATCTTTATAAAATAAGCTAAGAATAGCAGAATCATCACTAGATTTTACAATGTAGTTGTTATTGGTTTTGCTCACACATCCATTTGTATAGTGAACTGGGAAGCTCACACACACTTGCGGGACTCCTGTACTGGGAGATTGGGAGTCAGAGATCATCTTATTGACCTTAACCTGTTGGTTCTGTCCATTAAAAAAGAAAAGTACCATTTTATAATACAAGGATTTACATCCATCTGTTTCAATTTCTCCAGTAATAAATATGGTGGCAAAGTGTTAAAAGCTGAACTAAAATAAATAAAAAGAAGACGTGCATATGCCTATGGGTAATACACTCTACTGCATCATTCATACTCCTGCCCTGTCTGTACACACACTGCCATGGATCTAATGTTGAGGTTACTCCACTTTTCAATAAAGACACAATGTATTTCTCAAAACATTTTGATGTTAGTGCTACAGGTCTATAATCATTATTCTCAGATGGATGGGCCTTTTTGGACTTGGAGTAATCACAGATCTTTTCCAGAGTGCAGGGACTCTATGAGAAGTGAACGCTGAAAGAGTGCACACCAGACTGGAGTAAGTTCTACAGCACTAGTTTTCAGAAGGCGTGCAGAAATCCCATCAGGTCCTTTAGATTTCTGTGTGCATAACTGATGAAACAGTCATTTCACCTGGGAACAATCTGCCTCTAATCTAGTGCCCATTTCATCTGTCAGAGAGCCTATAACACATTTACATTTATCAGAGAAACCATAAGTTTGGAACCGAAGATAAAAGTCATTCAGTTCATTAGCCTTCTGTAAATCATCAATTGTACGTATATGTGGAATACTTGGTTTCATATTAACAGCCTTCATTGTGTTCCATAATTGTTTAGATTTTGAAGTGGAGAACTGATGCTCAGTAATATCCTACTGTCGTCCCCTTGCTTCCTTTAGCTGAAGATTAAGCTCTTTTTCTATAATTTTCAGCCCAGCATAATCTTTGTTTATAAACGCAACCTTTTCCCTGTTAATACAGTTCTTAAGTTCTTTAGTTATATACAATTTGTTATTTGGATATATAATAACATTCTTTTTAGTGACTATGTTATCCACACAAAAATGTATATAGTCCGTTATTTTCTCTGTAATCGTATCAATATCCATATTGTTTTGTTTGTTTATTATTTAGATCCCCATTAGCTACTCCATTAAGCAGCAGTTATTCTTCCTGGGGTCTTAACATCAAAGCTGTACAACAATGAAGACAAATACAGAAGTGCACACAACATCATCTAAGTCATCTAACTCACATGCACACACACACACACAGCACAACACATATACACTAAACATAACAACATAACAATATAAGCTCTTCTATGTACAGAATATTTCCACTCTCTGGGTATAATATAAAATATAAAAATCACATTTCAATTACCATAGCTCATTATAAAGTCATTATTAATTACATAATTACAGTTACTCCAAAGTAAATAAATACAGTCTCAATCTTTTGGAAAAACGTACTCGGTTACTAACGTAACCTCGGTTCTCTCTAGAGAGGGAACGAGTACTGCGTAAGAACTTACGCTTGGGGGAAAGTCTCTTTCCGTGAGATATTGAAGCAAAAAATTATCCTTAATTTTTATATAATGCAAAACGCGTTGCAGCAGCATACAGACATAGGCGAGGCAGTTTGCGCGCCTATTGGCTGCTCTGCGGCAACTGCAGCAGCCTATCGAGAGAGGCCATCTTGACGCCTTGACCAATGGGGGTGCTTCGCGCCCATTTGCATAGCGTCCCGCCGAAATAGGCGTGGCCTAGGGCTATAAATATAGCGTCGAGAGGCTGGTTGACTGGTTTTCATCGCCGGAGCAAACCAGAGCGAACTGCAGGCACGGCA
Source organism: Rutilus rutilus (assembly GCF_951802725.1). Lineage (NCBI taxonomy): Eukaryota > Metazoa > Chordata > Actinopteri > Cypriniformes > Leuciscidae > Rutilus > Rutilus rutilus. The sequence continues at coordinate 541,041 of NC_140226.1, forward strand.
AGTATACGCAGTACTCGTTCCCTCTCTAGAGAGAACCGAGGTTACGTTAGTAACCGAGTACGTTCTCTTACGAGAGGTTCTCTCGTACTGCGTAAGAACTTACGCTTGGGGAACACAATGTAAAATGCCGTGCGTGCTGAGATCCAATACCAAAGTCCCAAGGGCATGTGCCCGGGGCCCATATGGTACATGATCATCAGGGACTCACAGAGAGCCCAGGAAGAGAGGCTAAAGCATCATTCCTGAATAGGTAGCATCCCATCAGGGAGCATTAAAATAATAGTGTTCCACACAGTCAGGGCAAAGTTTTGGCCTGATCTGATGAAAATTATGGGTCTTACAGTTGCCCTCAGGGCTGTATGATCAATCCGTGAGCATTGCTCGAACGGTTTCCAGCATCTGAGCCGACCTCGGGGGAGATAGTACTGGCTTATTAGACCGACAACAGCTTAGCTTGCAAAGCGGGAACTTCCAGGTTATAAAACCTGATAAATGTAGACGGGGAGGCCCAGCCTGCCGCCATACAGATATCATGTAGAGAAATCCCACTGGACCAAGCCCACGAAGAGGCCATGCCTCTTGTGGAGTGCGCTCTGACACCTAATGGGCACTGCAGGCCCTTAGAGATGTATGCCAGCGCTATGGCATCTACTATCCACCTGGATAGGGTCTGTTTTGTCACAGCTAGCCCCTTAGAGCGTCCGTAGAACGAAACGAATAGCTGCTCTGTCTGTCTGAAGGCAGACGAGCGAGACACATAAGCTCTTAATGCCCTGTTACCGGGCAGAGCAAAGCGGCGTCCTTCTCCTCCTCAGGGACCGGTAAGTCCGACAGGGAAATGACCTGGGACCTGAACGGTGTGTTGAGGGATTTAGGAACATACCCGTGTCTCGGTTTGAGCCTGACGATGGAGTCATTTGGCCCAAACTCTATACATGTTGCGCTTACTGAAAGCGCTTGTAAGTCCCCTACACGCTTTACTGAAGCGAGAGCCAAAAGAAACGCTGTCTTGAAGGACAAGTGTTTGATATCCACAGATTGGATTGGCTCAAATGGGGCACCTTTCATGGCCTCCAAGACCGTGGAAAGGTCCCATATGGGAACTGAAGGGGGTCTGGGAGGGTTTAACCTCTTTGCTCCTCTTAGGAAGCGAATGACCAGATCGTTTCTTCCAAGTGACTGGCTTAGCGTTGGTTTGACAAACGCCGCTATAGCCGCCACATAAACCTTGAGCGTGGAAGGGGTTCTGCCCTTTTCCAGAAGCTCTTGTAGGAAGGAAAGAACGTCCGTCACCCCACAGTCCTGGGGCGACACGCCACGCGCTGTGCACCGGCTAGAAAACACAGACCATTTTGAGGAATAGAGCCGTCTCGTAGAGGGAGCTCTAACCTGCGTGATCATGTTTAGCACTCCCGAGGGGAGGTGAGCGGGTACCCATTGATGGCCCATACGTGTAGGGCCCAAAGCTCCGGGCGAGGATGCCAAATCGAGCCCTTGGCCTGGGTGAGGAGGTCTCTCCTCAGAGGTATCAGCCATGGGGCAGAGCTCACTAGTTGCATCAGAACTGGGAACCAGACCTGGTTTTTCCAGAACGGAGCTACTAGTAGCACCGAGCATCCACTATTACCTGAGGTATGAGCGTAATGGGGGAAAGGCATAGAGCGGGCAGCGGGGCCATACGTGAGCCAGCGCGTTCCTGCTCTTGGAGAAGTATATGGGCAGTGAGCGTTTTCTTGAGACGCAAACAGGTCTACTTCTGCTTTGCCGAACTTCTTCCACAGCAATTGGACTGTCTGTGGGTGTCGGGACCATTCTCCTGCCGGAACGTTGTTCCTGGACAGTCTGTCTGGTCCCAAATTCAAGTGGCCGGGCACATGAGCTGCTCTCAGTGAGAGCAAATCGTGCTGGGCCCAAACCAGGAGGTGTTCCGTCAGCCTGTGAAGGGTTCGGGATCTGAGGCCTCCCTGGTGATTTATAAAGGCCACCACCGCCATGTTGTCCGAACGGACTAGAACGTGGTGTCCTGCTATCTGGGGATAGAAGCGCCTGAGCGCTTTGTCGACTGCCATCATTTCCAAGCAGTTGATGTGTAGAAGCTTTTCTCGTTCTGACCATAGGCCAAAGAACGGTCTGCCCTCGAGCAGCGCTCCCCATCCCGAGGTGGAGGCGTCCGTGGACACCACCTTCACACTCGAGGAAGTCCCCAGGCTTACTCCTGACCGGTACCAGTCGGTCGCCGTCCAAGGTTTCAGAGCTGAAATGCATTTCTGATCGACCTTGAGGCGAAAAAGACCGGAAGTCCAAGCTCGGCGCGGCACACGCGCTTGCAGCCAGAACTGAAGTGGGCGCATCCGAAGGAGGCCCAGCTGAAGTACTGGCGATGCTGCGGCCATGAGGCCCAGCATCCTTTGAAATTGTTTGAGCGGGACCATAGCGCCGCAGCGGAAGCTTTCCGTCATGCGCTGAACGGCCAGTGTGCGTTGTGGCGATAACTGAGCTGTCATTGACAGCGAGTTCCGGTCTGTGCCCAGAAAGGATATTTCCTGACTGGGAGACAGCGAGCTCTTCGCCCAATTGACTGTGAGACCTAATTTCTCGAGGTGCTCGAGCAAAATGGTCGTGTGTTCTATGAGCTCTGTACGAGACTGTACGAGCCAGAACTAGCCAATATTCCAAGTAGTTCAAAACTCGCATTCCCCGAATTTTCAGGGGAGCGAGGGCCGCGTCCATGCACTTCGTGGATGTACGGGGTGCTAAAGACAGGCCGAACGGTAGGACTGTATACTGATATGCCTGGCCCTCGAAGGCGGATCTCAAAAATCGCCTGTGACGTGACGCTTATTGTATCTGGAAATACGCGTCTTTCAGATCTATCGACGCAAACCAGTCCCCCTGGCGAATTTGCGAGAGGATTTGTCTGGTCGTGATCATTCTGAACGGGCGCTTTGAAAGCGCTTAGTTCAGCCGTCTTAGATCTAAAATGGGTCTGAGACCCCCGTCTTTCTTTGGTACCAGGAAATATCTGCTGTACAGGCCCCCTTCGCTCTGAGCTAGAGATAGGGGTTCTATGGCCCCTTTGCTCAGTAGTTTCGCTATTTCGGCTCGAAGTAGATGAGTTACTTCCGTTTTTACCGTAGTTTCGACTTGCGCCTCGCAGCGGCGAGGGCGTCGAGCAAACTGTAGTGAATAGCCTCTTTTTATAATGTTCAGCACCCATTCTGACACCCCGGGAGCTGTGCCCATGCATTCGCATGAATAGCTAGGGGTTGAATGAAGTTTGGGCTCTGGCCGTGACAGTGTGGTGGCTGAAGAGCTTTTATGTGCTGAGACATAGGTGCCGTGCTTGCGGCAGACGAGGCGGGGGGCGCGCTGATGACAGCAGGCAGCCTGCCCGCGCTCAACTCTGGTACAGCGAGTAGCTGAGAGAAGGCGAGCGGGCGAGACCCTTCGGGGTTTGACATGTCTGTGAGTGCATGTGGGCGCGCTATAGCGGGCACATGGGAAGCACTGAACACAACCTGGGTCTGTGACCGTGTGTGTTTTGGTTTCGTTTTACAGAAACCGGGAGACATGCAGTGTGCAGTGTATGTGGGCACTGAGCTGTGGGCACATTCACTACATTTAATGCGCAATCGACTTGAGTCGATTTTATGAGCGCGAGCTCTGTGTGAAGAGCTGTGTTTGTGTGTAGGAATGAGCACGTTATAGTGGGCATTTTTTCTACACTCGTAACACCATCGGCCGTGGCCGGACTGTGAGTGCATGTGAGCGCGACACAGCGGGCACATGAGAAGCACCGAACACACCTTTGGTCTGTGACCGTATGTGTTTTGGTTTCGTTTTTACAGAAACCGGAAGACCATACCTGTCAACATTTGGGTACCGAAATACGGGAGACCTGGGGGGGGTTTCAGTTCAACCACATGCGGTTTCATGTCATCTATACATTACACACCCCATCGCCAAATCATAGAACAATTCAGTTAAGACAGTTGTATTCATCTTAACAACACACAACAAATCAATATACAGAAAAACAGATTTCTAAAATAAGGCATAGATAGGCCACAAATCTGTGAGCAGGCTACAGTTTTCAAGTCTGAACAGGTGATGTTGTGTAATATTCAGTTACTGTAAGAAACTGCTCCAGCGGGTGGAGTTTACTGGTACTGAATATTACACATCACCTGTGTAGCCTATAGCCTACTCCATTCCCTGGAGCAGATTTTCACTGGAACTGAATTTTACATCCAAATATTTTTATGTAGGCTAATCAATCAGCATATTGTTGTGTAACTTCACCTATTGGAACAGTATTTCACAATTTTTCACAGGAACTGAATATTACAAACAACTATTGCGAAAGAACGATTTACAAAACAACGATTGCGAAAGCGTGCTCGGATTATGAATTTGTTCACTGTTACCGTTGTATGTAGTTATTTTTTTTATTTTTTATTTTTTCCTGTATAGTTCTATTTTGTTAATAAATTTTACATTCTATTTTGGATTTCTCGGGTGTCCCTATTTTTGCTGTGTCCCTTTTGAGCCACGGGGCGAAACGGGTATGGATTGAACAACCAAAGCAACTGTACGGTTTACAAATCTGAGCACAGCTGAGACTTCTTCTCTGGTAGGCCTACTTTTGGCGTAGGATATTTATTTCCGTCAAGGTCAGGCTGCGATGTCAAATGTATTCCCAGGAATGAGTGATGCGCTTTCCGCTTTTAAAGTTTTATAAAATAAGTAGCCTATATGGCTTGAATGGTTTAAAAGCATTAGCAAGAATAAAAGCGCATTATATAATGTAACGCCATGCAGCCAAAGGATAACAGAAAAAAACGGATGCTGCGTTAATTGCGTTAAATTACTGTTACGTACTTAGTCTTTTCCCATTTCTACCAGTAACGCTTATTCAACTTCCCGCGTCTACCTGCGCAGATATCGACGGCACAACTGGGTTGTAGTTTGCCAGGTTGAGCTCACAAATGGGTTGAAATTTGTATGATGTCGTGTTGATTACGCGAGTAGGTTGGGTTTTATACAAGATCTGGCAACTGGACAACCTTGGAAAATTATATTGATGTGATTATTCATAACGACGTTTGGGCCATACAAATAACGGGAGTTTCACGGGAGAAATAACAAAACGGGAGAGGGCGGGAGATGGGTGTGAAATACGGGAGACTCCCGGGGAAAACGGGAGTGTTGACAGGTATGCGGAAGACATGCAGTGTATATGAGCACTGAGTTGTGGGCACATTCACTACTTTTAATGCGCAATCGACCTGAGTCGATTTTACGAGCGCAAGCTCTGTGTGATGAGCTGTGTTTGTGTGTAGGAATGAGCACGAGGTAGTGGGCATTTTTTTCTACTCTCATAACACCATCGGCCGTGGCCGGAATATCAGGAAATACACTCTTTGAGGGATACATCTGGATTGCCGTGGAAACGACGTTTGTAAGCAGGCAAGCGGGCAGTGTTACCGACTTGTTTACTGCTAAATAAACTGGAACAGTCACATTTTCTGGAACTGAGCGAGCTGGTAGTTTTTGTGGAAGTCTGGCCGCAGCGAGACTTGAACACCGTCGTTTTCCTAGAAGGGCTAGGACGACTTTGAGGCCCGTTTCCGCTGTGAGGCGGCGGCGGGCGGTGGCTGCGGCTGTGAGCTTCGAGCAGACGACTGTTTAGAGCGACCTGTCGCGGAGCTAGCGCGCTTTGGCAGGAAATGCTAATCACAGGTGTCTCGAGCCATAATCCGCCCTATGGCCTGTGCAGCAGATTTAGTAGCGCGAAGAGCGAGGTCTGTAGCGCTTTTCAAATCTGAAATGCTTACAGCTTCCAGTCCTTCCTCATCGAGTTTGCAGAGAAGGTTGGCTTGGAAAACCTGTAGCGTGGCCATTGTGTGCAACGCAGCTGCAGCCTGTCCAGCGGTGTAAGCGCGGCCGTGCAGAAACTGAAGTGGTGCGGCAGGCTTTAGAGGGGAGCGCAGTCTTAGCGCGCCGTCCAGTGGAGGGCGGGCAAAGATAAGCAGCTACAGCTTCCTCTTACTGCAGGAAGAGAGTGGTATCCTCTGTTTTTAGCATCATCGACAACGGAGAATGCTGCAGAAACAGAAGTTTTCACTCTAGCTGAAAAGGGTGCAGACCAGGATTTCGCGAGTTCTTCGTGAAGCTTCAGGAAGAAACAGTGCGGGTCTAGACGGTGTTAGCAACACGGCCCCTTTAAGGAAACAGCCATCCAGTGTGCTGGCTCTACGGGCGCCGAGCACTCGAGGCCGAGGCTCTCAACGGCCTGAGAGAGCAGACGCGTCAGCTCTGACTCAATATTAGCCCGTTTCCCAGACGACTCACGAGCAGGGGGTGCGAGATCCACAGAGCTCGACCAATCCTCACTGCCTGACGCTAGGGTAGAGCAGCTGTCCTCCTCTGTAAATGCCACATCATCAGGCTCGTCCGCGACGGAAACGGCGGCAGACAGCGGCCGTTGTCCGGGGGTGATAGACTTGTGAAGCTGGCGGCGAAGCTGGCAGGCGAACCGGCGAGCTCGTCTCAGTAGGAGGAGGTTCAGAGCCTCGCTGAGCGCGGCGCTTTACAGCGCAGTAGCGCAGCGGGCTGGGGTGCAGCCTCTGAAAATGTGCCATGCGAGTCCTTAGAGTCGTCACAGGCAACAGCTCGTAATGCGGGCATCCGCCGTCAGCGAGCGCGAGAGCTGCGTGATCTTAGAGTGCGAGACATCTTGAAAAAGACGCTCAGCTCTTTTAGAGAGAAAGGGGGTGTGATTCGCAGGGTGAAAACACACTAGCAGTAAAGGATATAGTGCACCGGATAGCGCAGCAGGAATGTCAGCAGAAGGCGGCGCTGCCAGCGGCTTCGATGCAGACTCATCCCGCTGAAAGGCTTCTTCAGACGGCGCGGCTTCTCTCAGGATCCAGCGATGCGTGAGCTCCGCTTGAAGAGATGAAAATCAGTGAACCAGCCTCTCGACGCTAAATTTATAGCCCTAGGCCACGCCTATTTCGGCGGGACGCTATGCAAATGGAAGCGAAGCACCCCCATTGGTCAAGGCGTCAAGAGGGCCTTCTCGATAGGCTGCTGCAGTTGCCGCAGAGCAGCCAATAGGCGCGCAAGCTGCCTCGCCTATGTCTGTATGCTGCTGCAACGCGTTTTGCATTATATAAAAATTAAGGATAATTTTTGGCTTCAATATCTCACGGAAAGAGACTTTCCCCCAAGCGTAAGTTCTTACGCAGTACGAGAGAACCTCTCATAAGAGAACTAACATTGTGACTCTCTGAGACCAAGAATAACGGGAGTGAGTTCCACGCCACCACTGCTCTATAACATGATGTTCTTTGAAGTTGATTTGTTCGACAGGCAGGTAACAAGAAACGCCCTTCACTTGATTGGCGAGTGGAATAAGTATGAACGTCACTGAAGAAAGTCAATCTTTTATAAATAATTTCAGGTACTTTTGTAATAATTATATTTTTTAAGAATTTAATAAGAGAATAATTAATTCTACTTCTTACATGAAGCCATGCTAACTGATTATGCATGTCCCTAACACTTGTTCTACCAGAAAGACTCGGGAGATAAAATGATATAACAAGAGTAAATTTATTAATAGCTCAGCAAGCATAGTCTTTGGCATAGGCCCCGTCCTTAGCAAGCAATGCGAGGGTAACGGAATCTGCAAATCCCGCCTGAAGATGAAGGCAGGGGCGCAGCCGACCCCCTGGAGGTAAAGGAAGGGACCATCCTGGTGGTGGTGGGGAGGATGGAGGGAAAGGACCATCTTGGAGGTGGTTGGGGAGGATGGAGGTAATTGGCGCCGTCAGTATCTGCGAACTCAGACGGATGTAAGTACCATTCTTTTATACTGAGAGTGTTAACACATGATTGGTTAGAAGTGAGTTAATTCATGACACGCTGATTGAGTCTTCCTGGCAGAACTTAACGCTAAGCTTACATTTCTGAAAGAACGGTTTAGAACAAGCCGAGATGCTTTATTTTGTGCAATCTGTAATCTGTTTAAATTATTCTCTGTAGTTGTAGCCCAAATGATGGAGCAATAGTCCAGATGACACAAAACGTCTCGGTTACGTATGTAACCCTCGTTCCCTGAGTAGGGAACGGAGACGTTACGTCGGATGACGACGAATGGGGTTTCGCTTAGAAAGCCTATCATCTTCGAGTATATAAAACGAGCCAATGGCAATAAAAATGCCATGGGTCTGCGGAATTTGCATAGCGTATCTCCGCCCCACCCTGGGGGTATATAAGGAAGTGCGCTGGCAACATGCAGATATGTCTTCGCTGAGGAGCCGAGACTGAACTCAGGCGTTCCAGCGGTACAGCGAAAGTGGCAGGGAGACGTAACGTCTCCGTTCCCTACTCAGGGAACGAGGGTTACATACGTAACCGAGACGTTCCCTTTCGTTGTCACTCCGAGTTACGTCGGATGATGACGAATGGGGTTCCCAGTGTAATCACGCCACCTCTCGACTGTCTTCCAGTGCCCTGCGTAAGTCTGAGCTCCCTGTCATGAGACTGGCACGGACAAAGGACTCCTACTTAACACAGGAATACCAAGGTACACTGGGAAGCATATCTCAGTGGAAATATGCAATCATGCCCAACCCGAAGGGGGGGGACTTGGAATACACATATGACCCCGAGGGACTGCATACGGAGTAACACTGGGGTGTCCAGCCGCAGGTGAAATATTTCAACCCCAGGGGTGGCAAGGTGGCTTGCCGAGGGAAAGACACATGCTCAGAGAGGCTTACAGTGGAATACAAATGTGGGGGTCGCCCGGAGGGGGAACCATGCACATGGAGGCACCTAGCCAAGCGCGAAAGCTGCCGGTGGCATAACTCTGGCGTTGACGTCATCAGTGCTGGAGGAGACTCAGGGCTTATTAGGCTCACCTGAGGAGAATATCGCACGTATCCCGTCCGTGGAGAGGAATGGCGAGCAAGCGAAGACACCTGAGCAGAATCTAGCACCGGCTAGTTGAAGCGAGTACATGAGAAGAAACTGGCTCAACTCGGAGATTGTAGAATCTCGCGAATGTGTTAGGTGTCGCCCAGCCTGCAGCTCTGCAGATGTCTGTTAGCGAGGCGCCATGCGCTAGAGCCCAAGAGGATGCCACACTCCGGTGGAGTGAGCCGTCACACCAAGGGGGCACGGTCGGGGTAAGCCAAAGCAATGGCGTCCACTATCCAGTGAGACAACCTTTGCTTCGAGAGAGCCTTTCCCTTCAGCTTCCCACCATGACAGACAAAGAGCTGGTCTGAGGTCCTGAAACACTGCGTTCTGTCTACGTAAGCACGGAGGGCGCGTACTGGACCGAGCAGTGCCAAGGCTGGGTCTGCCTCCTCCAAGGGCAGCGCTTGCAGGTTCACCACCTGGTCTCGAAAGGGTGTGGTGGGAACCTTGGGCACATATCCAGGCCGGGGTCTCAGGATCACGTGAGAGTTAGCCGGCCCGAATTCCAGGCACGCTTCGTCAACCGAGAATGCCTGCAGGTCCCCTACCCTCTTGATGGAGGCCAATGCAACCAGGAGCGCTGTCTTCATAGACAGGAACTTAAGCTCCACTGATTGCAGAGGCTCAAAGGGAGCACTCTGCAGGGCAGTTAGAACCACTGAGAGGTCCCAAGAGGGAACGAGAGGAGAGCGAGGAGGATTTAGTCTCCTCGCTCCTCTCAGGAACCTGATGATCAGGTCGTGCTTCCCCAGAGACTTACCTTCAACTGCATCGTGATGTGCGGCAATGGCGGCAACATACACTTTCAGGGTGGAGGGAGACAGCCTTCGCTCCAACCCTTCTTGCAGGAAGGAAAGCACGACACTGATCGGGCATTTCGTGGGTTAGAAGAACACCAGTTGACGAAGAGGTTCCACTTCAACGCATAGGCATGTCTCGTGGACGATGCTCTAGCGGAAGTGATGGTAGCCACCACCGCTGGTGGTAGGGTACTCAAACCTACCTCCTCCCGTCCAGGAGCCACACGTGGAGGTTCCAAAGATCGGGACGAGGGTGCCAAAGGGTGCCCCGTCCCTGAGAAAGCAGGTCCTTCCTCAGAGAAATTGGCCAGGGAGGTGCTGTCGCGAGGAGTACTAGTTCTGGGAACCAGGTGCGGTTGTGCCAATACGGGGCAACCAATATTACCTGCTCCTCGTCCTCCCTGATCTTGCGCAAAGTCTGCGCAAGGAGGCTCACTGGGGGAAACGCATACTTGCGTAGGCCCCGCGGCCAGCTGTGCTCCAGTGCATCCATGCCGAGCGTGCCCTCGGACAGGGAATAAAACAGGTCGCAGTGGGACGAGTCGCGGGAGGCAAACAGATCTACCTGTGCGTCCCCGAACTGATCCCAAATCAGCTGGACCGACTGGGGATGGAGTCGCCATTCTCCAGCGAGAGGCCGAACTCGAGACAGCTCGTCGGCCGCCTGGTTCAGGTGTCCCGGGATATAAATGGCTCGAAGCGACCTCAGATGCTTCTGACTCCATATGACGAGGTGGCGGGCGAGTTGCGACATACGGCGGGAGCGTAGACCACCTTGACGGTTGATGTACACTACTGTGGCGGTATTGTCTGATCGGACTAGTACGTGTTGACCCCTGAGCAACGCCCGGAAGCGGTACAGGGCAAGGCGTACAGCCAGCAACTCGAGGCAATTGACATGCCAAAAACGCTGGGGTCCTGTCCAGGAGCCCGCGGCAGCATGTCCATTGCACATGGCACCCCAACCCGTGGCGGAGGCATCTGTTGATACAACAACATGCCTGGAAGCTCGTTCTAAGGGAACTCCGGCCCATAGAAATTTGAGGTTCGACCACGGGGAGAAGGTCTGACGGCAGGTCGGAGTCACTGGGACTCGGAGCGTGCCGTGTTGCCATGCCCACCTCGGGACTCGATCGCGAAGCCAAAGCTGAAGCGGTCTCATATGAGGCAATCCGAGCGGCGTTACTGCGCTCGCTCGTAAGCTGCGCGCACATGGCGACCGAGTCGATCTCCATACCGAGAAAAGAGATCCTCTGCACGGGGCAGAGTTTGCTCTTCTCCCAGTTGACCCGAAGGCCCAGACGAGCTAGGTGCCGGAGCACAAGGTCCCTGTGTTCGCAAACCTGATCTCGAGAGTGAGCTAGGATCAGCCAGTCGTCGATGTAATTCAGGATGCGAACCCCGTGTTCTCATAGGGGAACAAGGGCTGCCTCGACGACCTTCGTAAAGACGCGAGGAGACAGGGCTAGCCCGAAGGGAGAACCGCGTACTGGTATGCCTGCCCCTCGAAAGCAAACCGAAGAAACGGTCTGTGTCGAGGAAGAATAGAGACATGAAAGTAGGCGTCCTTCAGGTCGATCGCTGCAAACCAATCCTGGGGCCGTACGCATTCGAAAAGGCGTTTGGCCGTGAGCATCTTGAACGGCAGCCTGCTTCTTTTTTTTTTTTGAAGGGAGCGGTTCAAGACGTGCAGGTCCAGGATCGGTCGTAACCCACCGGATTTCTTCGGTACAATGAAGTAGGGGCTGTAGAAGCCGGACCTCATTTCGGCTGGAGGGACAGTCTCAATCGCACCCTTCGCCAGTAGGGTAGCGACCTCCGCTCTCATGACAGGGGCATTGCCACCGGCCATAGTGAGCGGATTCCCCTGACGCGGGGAGGAGACCGCGCGAACTGAATCACGGAGCCGAGCCTGATGGTTCTCGTGACCCGGCGGGACAGTCCGGAAAGCTCTAGCCAGGCCTCCAGAAACTGCGCCAGCGGGGTTATTCGAACCACAGACGTACCGTCGGGGGTGCAGCGAGGCGGAATGACCAGCCCAGGCGAGGGTGGCATAGCGGCCCTGTGCGGGGGCACGGTCATTAACCGCGTCCTGCCAGAGGAGGCCGGGGGAGGACCAGCGTCCCACGGGGGCGTGCTCTGGCAGGGGTCTGGCGACAGAGGGGGTTGAGAGGAGCGTGGCCCGTGGGCGGCGCGTGCTGTCATCCACAGCCTCTTGGGGCTCAGAGAAAGAGCATCAGTTCTTTTGTAGAGATTCTGCCCCGACCCTCCAGCGGGGGAAGGAGTGGTCCTGCTACCAGCTCCTGAAGAACTGAGCCCTAACTCCAAGCTGCCTGTCTCAGGTTTGTGCTGCTCAGCCAGGTGTTAGCCGGCTAAGGGGCAGAGACAGGCGGTGCCAGCCTCCAGCGACCTCCTTGTGCTCAGGCCAGTGAAGGCTCGAGGGGAGGAGCCGCAAGGAGGCGGCGTCGGCGGAAAGCAGACTAAGCAGACCACACCGACGGATGACCGTCAGTGCAGAAGCCTCAGTCTGCTTCTGGATTGATCGAAGACTGTTGGGCGCAGTCCTCAACCAGCCCGCCGACCAGGCTGCCCGCCTCAAGGTGCTGCTTAGGCTGGCGTGGCAGTCTAAGGGGCGGAGACGGGCAGCGCCGCCCTCCTGCGGCTTCCTCCTGCTCAGGTCCGTTTTTTGCAGGCCCGAGGGGAGCAGCCGCATGGAGGGGGGCTTGGCGGGAAGCAGACTGAGGAGGCCGCACGGATGGATGACCATCGGTGCCGGACCCGAGTCTGCTTCAGGTGGTCGAAGCCACACCGCCAAAGAGCCCAGCCCGGGACATGGGGGAGTTGAGAAAATTCATTCTCAGACCGCCCCACATCAACCTGGCTAAACCCATGTCTGGACCACATTAGTGGGCATCACCTGACCCAGGATCACGCAGGTACCGATGTCGCCTGAGCGAGGTCAGTAGTGTGCGTGGCGGAACAACCAGGCCCGGCATGGGAGGCATAGCGTCCCAGGATGGGGGCATGGTTAGAGTTTCCGCGTTCTGTCAGGGTTGGCCAGGGAAGGACTAGCGTTCCACTGCGGCCGGTTCAGACAGAACTCCCGGGGCAGCACTGCATCGAAGGCGCAGGCGACACACAGCACTGCACGACTGTGTCACGATAGTGACAGAGAACATACAGACCATGATCGCTGCGCGATCAAGCAGCGAAGGCGGAGGACGCCCGCGGGCCGCGAGAGCGGAGGCGTCCTAATGCACATCCGGACGAAGCCTACATCGCTCGGGGGGAGGGCAGCGCCACTCCAAACGATGCTTTCAGCTGTCCGGGAAAGCATGGCTGACAGCTCTGAATCAGCCCCGGCAACGATGGCACTCCTGTGGGAGGCAACGCAGCCGAACTTCATTTCCAGAGAAGTCAAGCCCGCCTTGTGATGCTGTGAGTGACATGAGATCATCTGCCGGAGCCCCGAATAAAACACTGGGTCCCCGAAGGAAACCAGGCATATGCAGAAGCTCCACGGTTTGCAATGTGGAGGGGGGTGTGGCCCGAGGAATGACTCGTCGGTTGTTGTGCCACACCATAACCCTCAGATCACCCTGGCCACCAGCCAAAGTATCCCCTCTCGAGGAAAAGATAAATTGGGGTGTGGCAGAGGGGACTCTACTCACATGGAGATCATTGAGTCTTGATCTATAAACATCGCGATGGTCATGTTCCCGCAATGAAAACATGACTCATCCACGAGCGCTGCCGAGCGTGATTAAGCCCAACACGCGAAACAGCGCTCGCGACCGTTAAGCAGATGAATCAGGCACACACATCCAGGAAATAGAAAATACACGGGCGAACCGTCTTGAAAAAGACGTGCCGCGTGCAGCTCTTTTAGAGATTGGAAAAGCTCAACAGAGTGCTGAAACGCCCAGGGAGAACACACTCACTGTCGGCAGATCACTGCACAGACCAGCAGCAGGAAATGCGATCTCGCTGGAATCCGCCGTCACACCAACACTCTGAAGAGCCGCCCGTCTCGAAGAGATTTGAGATGACACTCAAAAGGCTTGTGGAGTGAAGTATTAAACTTGGCTCCGAAGCGAAAACATATCTGCATGTTGCCAGCGCACTTCCTTATATACCCCCAGGGTGGGGCGGAGATACGCTATGCAAATTCCGCAGACCCATGGCATTTTTATTGCCATTGGCTCGTTTTATATACTCGAAGATGATAGGCTTTCTAAGCGAAACCCCATTCGTTGTCATCCGACGTAACTCGGAGTGACAACGAAAGGGAACTATTGATTCCACCAAAGTTTTCCGTATACGAATCGGTATGCATTTTCTGCAATGGCGAACTGCAGCCATACTCCTGCCCATTTTATTCAATATTAGTTTTATCTGAGCGTTCCAGGTCAACCTGCAGTCCACAATCACGCTGTCCACGATCACGCTGTCCACAATCACACCTCAGCCACTTGTTCAATGATCAAACCACCAACTGACAAGTTCAGAGCAGGGGAATCTTTTAACAGATGATTAGATCCCAACATCATACATTTACTCTTCGCAACATTAATAATTAACTTATTTTCTCTGTTCCAATTTTCAATAAATTTTAGTTCATTATTTAATACAGTATTAAGTCTGATAGAGTCGTAATCAGACACAAAAATAGTCAAGTCATCTGCATATAGGGCAATAGTGGCATACCTCAAAATAAAAGACAGATCATTAATAAAAATAGAAAATAACAGTGGTCCAAGGCAACTCCCTTGAGGCACTCCACAACGCAGAACCGTTGTCTCAGAGTAACTACCATTAAACAGTACATTAAACTCCCTATTAGTAAGATAGCTATAGATCCATTGAATTGCACACTTTTCAAATCCATAACAACTTAATTTTTCCAATAATAAATCATAATCAATTAAATCAAATGCTGCACTCAGATCTAACATTACAGTACCAACTAATTTTCTATCGTCAATTTCATGCAACCAATCATCCGTCATCTGAACTAAGGCTGTCGTTGTAGAGTGCCCTTTCTTATAAGCATGTTGATAGAGTGAATTCAACCCGTTTTAGAGAAATACAAATTAATTTGATGATAAACTATTTTCTCCGTAATCTTACTCAAAATTGGCAGAATACTTATAGGTCTGCTATTTTTCCCAGAGAAATGTGCCTTTTTATTTTTTGGTAGAGGCACAATTTTAGCTTTTTTCCAATTAGCAGGAAAAACAAATTTTTCTAAACTTAAATTAATAATATGACATATAGGCATAGTAATCACATCAGCAACCATCTTTAATAGCTTGACATCCAGTTCATCAAAACCAGGAGGTTTATATTTCATTAACTTTAATATGTTTTCTACTTTAGTAAGACTTACTCTGTCAAATTTAAATGTACATGATTTATTAAGCATGATTGTATCTTTAATTGTCTTAAAAAGTAAATCAGGGTATTCCTGTAAAATCATATTTTTTTGTAAATTCTGAACTTTCTTTGTGAAGTAATCTCCTAAATAATTAGCTATATCAGCAGGTTTAGTCAAAAAAGAATCACCTACATCTAAAACTGTTGGTACAAATATATCTCTCCGCCCTGTTAATTGGTTTAATGTATTCCATAATTTATTCCTATCTAATTTTACTTCCTCAAATTTATATTCATAATAGATCGTCTTTTTTGTTCTGTTTAATTTTGTAACAAAATTTCTTAATTGCTTGTACCTTTCCCATAATCCACTATCCCCTGATAAGCTTGCCTCTGACTTTAATTTATCTCTTTTCCTCATATATTCTTTAAGTTCAGCATCTAACCATGGAGAAGCAATGTTTCTTACTGTCATTCGTCTTAATGGGGCATGTTTATCAACAATTGGCATTAATAAATTTGTAAAAACCTCCAAAGCTAGATCAGGATCTACTTCCCTTAATACTTGTGACCAATCTATATTTCTAATATCAGCACAATAACTAGCCTCATTAAAATATTTAAACATCCGTTTGATTATTATCTTCTGGACTGGTTTGGGGATTTTAGTTTTTCTGTTAATTGCGATTAAATTATGATCACTAAAGCCAACACAAATTGAGATTGCTTTTGAACACAAATCAGTTGCATTAGTAAAAAGTAAATCTATGCATGTTTCCGTTTTTGTCCCATCAGCATTATAAAAAATTCTTGTTGGCTTTGTGACCACTTGTGACAAATTTGCAAGTGTCGGCTATAGACTGCAACTTATTTTTCAATGAGCAATTATTCAAACTCCAATCAATATTTAGGTCACCTAAAAAAATAAATCTCCATATCTAAATCACAGACTAAATTCAATATATAACAAATTCGATCTAAACAGACTATTGGTGCATTGGGTGGCCTATAACAGCAACCAACTAGAATAGGCTTTAAGTGTGGTAACTGCACTTCCAACCACAGCGCTTCAACCCCAATACAACCCAGGTCAAGTCTAGTCTTTACTGGTATTTGATCCTGAACATAAAAAGCCACTCCTCCTCCATTTATATTTCTGTCACATCTATATAATAGGTATCCATTTACATGCAAAAGGGAGTCCTCTATAGTTGCATCTAAATGCGTTTCAGATATTGCCAAAATATGTAAATTATTATTTTCCAGAATCCCAGTAATATCCTGCATCTTATTTCGCAAACTACAAATATTCAAATGAGCTATTTTTAACCCTTTATTTGAGAGTATTTTATCCATCACCATTGTTTATTTTACACAGATAGTAACTTATGATTAAACATAGTAAAGAGCTATCAAATGAACAAATTAGGCAAAGAAGACACACAACACACAAAGACACACATACACACACATTCACACAGATGCACCCCCATTTTGCCAACATTTGTCAACAACAACTAATAAAATGTAACACCAACTCAGACAAGCCTACTATTTTACACATAACTTCTATGGTCATGAAATCATACATCATAATTCATAAATCAAGCCAACCATTTAGTCTAACTATTACCATTTAAACTGATATAATTTAAGCCGAGATACTGAGAGCATATACATTGTAATTAGAACTTCAGAAGCAAACTTAAATATATCTGTAGACTTGTGCTTGGCCATCAGTGTTCATTCGTACTTTGCATCTCCGGTTCAACCACAGTCTTGTAGAATGTCTCTGCAGCTAGGTGGTCAGTAAACTTAATAGTTTCTTTATTAAAAGTCAAAATCAAAATAGCTGGATGAATGATCCCATGTTTCACTCCTGCGCTCCACAACTTGTTCCTCACCTCACGGAAACGCGCCCTGGCCTTCGCCGTCTCCGCAGTGAAGTCAGGAAAAAAACGCAGCTTCATTCCACAAATCTCAAACAGCTTTTCTTTCTTAGCTAAACGTAGAATCTCATCTCTCGTATCCAACCTGTGCATCCTTGCAATCATTGCGCGCTGACCAGATTTAGCCACAGGTCCAACGCGGTGGGCATTTTCCACTTCAGGTGCGCGATGGAGTTTATCCTTGAACAGATCATTAAACAGGAATATCCCATGTCTCTGTGAACACCATCAAACTTGAAGTGCGATACTCAAAGCATGCTTTGGAGTTTGCTCAAAGTTCCTCCATTTTTCCGTTCAGGGATCTGGCATTGCACAGAATCATCGACGGCAAGGGTGGTCTATTTCCCCGTCGTCGAAGACGCTGACGTATTCCGCCCCGCTGGCCTCTTCTCCTTTGCCTTCTAATGCGTTCAGGTTGCAACCTCACGCAAACAGGAAGATTCAACAGAGGTAATCCCGCATGCCAAAGCGCCAGCAAGGCGTCTCGGGTATAACTGATGGGTGTCCACGTTACCACATCTACGTATAGAGTTTGGCATCGTGCCAAATACCCCAGTACAACAACTGCTATACAAATGAGTCGAACGATCATCGCCATGCAAGCGTCAGAACAAAATAATAAAATTAAATAAAATAAAAATAAAAATAAAAATAGAATAAGTACAAACAGACTGATGCAGAAGAGCACGAGCCCGGGTCGCAAGCAGAGCAGCGCCACCAGTAGTTAAAGAAACTCAATAAATAAATAAATAGAGATTTATAGACAAGCAGGCAAAAAAGTATTAAGCCCTCAAAGCAAACGCAATATACATTTCTCCTGAAACAAATAAAAAGGAGAAAACTAGAAACTAGAAACATTCAAATGAAATATTTTAGCCTTGGCCATCACATTAAGCATTACTATGTCAACGACACACACACACACACACACACACACACACACACACACACACACACACACACTCTCAATCTCTCATTTAAAAAGCTAAAATAAAGACACTGAAAGTTTAATAGTTAGTTTTGCAGCACTTGATCTTGTGGTCATTTATAACATTCATTTGAAGACCAGGCATGTTCGAGATGTCTGGAATCAGAATTATAAGGTTAATATCCATTAAACCCAGTTACTGTTCAGTGAAGAAGAAGCTGTCCCTGTGCATGACAGCTTGTGGTTTGTGGTGAGTTTATCATCCGTTCGCAATGACTCTGACCAATGTTTCAGTAAACAGAGTAATGGTTTTAAACCTCAAACTCATATTACTCAAAACAGCAACGGTACAGCTAGCAGATTGAAAAGGAAATATGAATCAACCACAGATGCTGCATGCAACCAGCAACCAAATGTACAATTATTTAATTGGATTTCATTTATAAATATTTTTCTTTATTCTGACTAGTTTTAGAAGACAGACCAGAATGACATTTATAATGTCTAATTACGTGAAATATTTATAACTATGCTTTGCTGAAAACACAGAATGTGTGTGTTAGACACAGATGTGTACACACCGTCACTAATTACATAGTGTATATTTAACAGTTTAAAATAGTACGATGTTATTCATTTATACATCATATTCAGGATTATATACAGTAGTTTAATACTATAACTAAAACTATTGCCTGCAAACTTTAATTTCATCTCATGCACGAAATTGGTTGAATTTGCATTAATTCTTGTAGTTCTTGTTAATAATGTATTCTCTACTATTTAGCCTAGAGAAACACAGATATGTTTGTCCTTCATCAATGGAGGTAAGATATTGTAGTTTATTTTTCACTTATATGTAAAGTGTTTTGTATTTTAAGAGGAAAGCAGCCTTTCTATATTTAGTCCCTCCTTCTCTGTTCTTCAGAGTCCACACAAAGATTCATCAAAAGAGCTGCTAGACATCAACAAATCTCATTTCAGGTAAAACCATTTATCAGGTAATAATTCTTTTGTTTTTTTGTTTTTTTGATACAATAATGAAAAAACACTTGTGATTGTTTTTGTGTAAGTTGTTGCTCATTTATTGTCTTGTACCAAAAACTGCTTATAAATGTTGTGGGGTTTGTGTGGACAAAGGCATCCTTGTCAAAAAGGTATTTGAGAAGTACAGATATTTTTGTTATCTTTAAATAGTCATCATTTCTCCTATGGAAAGTACTTTGCTCACATTTCTTACTGAACTTGAACAAGAGTGAGTTGAACATGCTTATTACAGGTGAAATCCAGAACTTGTCCTAAAATGGAAACCGGCGAGGCCATCTCAACAGACAAAGGTACAGTCGTCAGACTAAAGGTGACACAGGATAACGGTATTTGTGTTGATGGACAGGAGACTGAAGGAAAAGATCAAAATACAGTTCTTGAAGGATTTTTGAAATTACAACCAAAGGCATTGGGGGTAATGCATTTACTTAATACTACAAACATTATAATAATACAGGGTTTTAGGAATATTTCATTTCTTCTAGATCACTGCATTCATTCACACGTGTGTTATGCCATAATGAATGAAACACCTGACCTATATCTGCCCTTAGACTGTCCAGGTAATGATTGGAGTGATGGTCTTCTTTCTTGGTGTTCTACTGACCATCAATGACTACAATTACCCTGCTATTCTTGTCTATAGTGGCATCACCTACTGGGGATCTTGCATTGTGAGTTTCACTTAATGTTTTTCAGTTTTTGCCACTCTTTTTAATTTCCAGAATGAGCTGTGAAATGTGTTGTTTCTCTCTCAGTTCATCATTGCTGGATCTCTGTCTGTTGCTGTGCAGATTAAACTTCATCCTTCTGTGGTATGTACATATCACTTAATCAGGGCTGCCAACTCTCAGGCATTCAGTGTGAGACTCACGCAATCGACACTTTTCACACACTCTCACGACACACATCCATTTTCTCACGCAGAGAAAGATTGCTCATGCGGAGCAAAGAGGACACTGACTCCGACAGACTAGACAGAGAAGGTTACTATTGATATGAAGAAAAATTCTCAGCTCTCAGGTTCTGTCCATTTTATTACGAAATTCAGACAATAAATACCGTTTTGGCGCTTGTAAATGCAAATAATTAATTATTAACAGTCTATAATATGTCTGAACACTGCAATAATTAGTCATCAATGAAAATTAAAAACAGCTCTATTTCAAAAACATTGTTAAACAAATTAATAATAGAGGCACGGTGTAGACGCAGGTGGCTTGGAAGACGTGGGTAATGGTTAATCCTTTATGCAACACGAACTGGAGGTAAGCAACAGTAATTTGTAGTTTGGGCTACAGAACTTAAAGATCTCCCTCTTTTTGTTTTATTTATATTTCTAATTTTTTTTTTTTGCTGCAGATGAAACTTCTGTTTTCACGCCGGTGCAGTGAGGGAAAACACACTGAGTTTAGGGCAATCAGTTCGTAGCTCTGCTTCAACTGTGCGATATAGTCACGAGGAGCGACCAACATTTCTAACATGCTAGAAATTCATCCGACCATCGATTGCCGGCCGGGAGAGGTTAATCGCCTCTCATTTCCCCCTGTACACTGCATGACAAACGACGCTCGACAAATGACGCACGACAAACGACGCACGATAAAGCTGAAAATTGTCCCGACCCGAAAAAGAGTCGCACGAGTTCGGCTAAAAATTGGACGAAAATCGCACAGTGTATGCCCGCCTTTAACCACAAAAGGATAAACTGGTGAGCAAAACTAAGGAACCTTTACTGGCACACAACTAATAAGTATAGGTCCCACTCCTAACTCAAAGTTATAGGACACACACACACACACACACACACACACACACACACACACAAACACACGAGTTGCAGCTGATGGCAATTAACCTGAGTGAAAGAGAATAAGGGAGAGAAACGGAGAGGCCAACACAGGGAACACAAGCAGGCTCTCACAACAAATTACATTAGAACACCCTGGGACGTAACACCCTCCTTAAAAGTAATTAAGAGTTTCTGCAAGCCTTTTTAATAATCTGTTGTTTGAGTAAAAATTGTATACACCCTCAGTGTCTGAAACTTGTACATTCTGTCTTTGTATAGGTCAGAGCCTCTCTTGGAATGAATGTGTTCAGTGCCATAACTGCAGGACTCGCCATTCTTCTGATGTCCATACAATTAGGAGTAATATCAATGATGGATCCAAGTTTATATGCTGAGGTATTACAGTTCACATTTTGTATTCATGTGTAATGTGTTTTTATTTGTTTTTAATTAGTTTTTTTGTTTAAAATTCTGTCATCATTTACTCACTGTCATTTGTAAGACTTTTTTCTTCCTAAGGCCCCGATCAAGCAGAACACATTTTTTGCAGTGAGCGCCTTTTTTAATTGTTTTCTATTGGTAGTGAGAGTTTTGCTTGCTGTTCATGCACCTCACGCTTTAGCCGCCTGCTGCACCTCGCGTTTTTGTAGGAGCTCTCTGAGCGCCTGAATTTGAATAAAAATCAACTCGATGTGATCACGTTTTTTTCCACTGTCCAATCAAATGACTGGAGAGGTGGCCCTTCCTGTTGTGGGGAAGGAAGTTTACATTTGCTTGGAACATCCGGAGACTGCAATGATGGAGGAGAAATTTGTGGTGGTTGTCGCGGGCTATCCGGAGCTGTACATCTCTCTTCCCTACTTCAGGCAAAGAGGTTTACATACGTAACCAAGACGTTCCCTTTCAGTCGGTCATGTTTGAGGTATTGCTGCCACCTTCCAGTGCCCAGCACAAGCCTTCTTATCCTTGGGGCAACTTGGGGTGGAAGATGGGACAGGGCTTAGGCCAGGGAAGTCTTAACTGCTGTTCCGCATGACCCATTCAGACAGAATTGGATAACACTGCGGGCTCTGCCAGGGGAAAGACACGGGCTCACCTCAGGAAGCAGTACCGTGGAAGAATACACATATGGGATCACCGTAGGGATCCAATGCACACGAGAACCAATGCACACAAGTGTTAGGCCTGGGGTGTGGGAGGAACTCGACAGGGTTTGGCTGACGGGGATCTCACCAGGAGCAGAAATGTCGCACGTATCCGGTCCATAGGAGGGGAATGGCACAGTAAGTCGACACTTCGAGTGGGGCCTATGGTGTTGACTGGCTATTGGAAGCAAGCACATGGGAGGCAACTGGCTCGACATAAAGGCTATAAAGGAGGTGTGGACGTAGTGGAGTAGGCTCGCAACCTGAGGAGGAACGGTGCATCTTGGGATTGGTACGCCAAGATTATGGCATCCACTATCCACCTCTGCTTGGAGACAGCCTTACCCTTCTGCTGGCCTCCGTAACAGATGAAGAGCTGATCTGAGGTCCTGAGGCTTTGCATTCTGTCCACATATTGGTGCAGAGCACAAACGGTACAGAGAAAAGCCAGGGCTGGGTCTGCCTCCTCCGGGGGCAAGGTGCGAGGTGAATTTAGTCTCCTCGTGTCCTTCAGGAACCTAACAATCATGCTTTCCGTGCACTGGATCATGCTGTGCGGCAATCGAGGCCACATGAGGGTGCAGGGAGACAGCCTTCACTCCAACCCATCTTGCAGGAAGGACAGCTCAGTACCGACCAAGCACATTCAGGGGTCTTCTCGGTGAGAACAGATTCCACTTCAGAGCATAAGCGTGCCTCGTAGAGGGCGCTCTCGCAGAAGTGATGGTGTCTACGACTGCTTATGGTAGATCACCCAAGTTGAAATGAAGCGAAGGGTCTGACAACGGGCTGAGGGTTTGGCGGCAGGCCGGGGTGATTGTCACACAGAGTGTGGCCAGGTTGCCACGCCCATCTCGGGACTCGGCCGTGAAGCCAGTGCTGAAGCAGCCTCATATAAAGCAAACCCAGCGGCATTACTGCGGCTGCATATGCCCCAGGAGCCTCTGAAAAAGTTTCAGTGGGGCCACTTTCTGCTCTTAAGTGTATTCAAGCAGTTCAACACAGACCGGACACGTTCCTCTGTGAGGCATGCCATATGGTTGACCGAGTCCAGCTCCATACTGAGAAAAGAGATCCTCTGCACAGGGGATCCTCTGCAGTTTGCTCTTTTCCCAGTTGACCTGAAGTCCCACATGGCTGAGGTGACTGAGCACCATGTCCCTGTGTTCGCACAACTGCTCCCGAGACTGAGCTAGTATCAGCCAGTCGTCGGGATAGTTAAGGATGCGAACACCACACTCTCTCATGGGAGCAATGGCCACCTCTGCGGCCTTCGGTGAGACACGAGGTGACAGTGACAGCCCGAAAGGCAGGACTCTATACTGATATGCTCGACCCTCGAACAAAAAACACGCAGGAATGGCTTGTGTCGCGGGATGATCAAGACATGAAAGTACATGTCCTTCAGGTCGATTGCTGCAAACCAATCTTGGGAACGGATGCATTCGAAAATGCGTTTCTGCAATAGCATCTTGAACCGGAGCCTGTGCAAGGCCGGACTCAAGGTTCACAGGTCCAAGACAGCTCCACACTGAGGCCTAGCAGGTGGAAGATCTGCACCTGCGGGTGGGTGGCGGAACAGAAACAAACTAGCAAATTAGCTTAAAAAGGGAATATATATATATATAGATAGATAGATAGATAGATAGATAGATTGATAGATTGATTGATTGATAATTGATCATAACTCGTTATCGCTTATCATTGACTGACTGGGGTGGATTCCTGGCTGCAGGAAATCATTCGTCGAGCGGCTGTGGGCTGGCATTTCCAGGGCCGACCACTCCAAACCGAGCGACAATTTCAAGCCAGGCCCTTAACATCACCTGGCTCCTTGGGTGGTAGGAGGTGGAGTCCTGCATGGAGCCCGATTACTCCTCTGTATTTAAAGCTGCCAATGTATTGGCTGGGTTCTGGTTATCATCGGAT